>NW_027672697.1:0-381989 GCF_964165515.1 Mesoplodon bidens | reverse complement strand
GTCTACATATCATCTGTGGCTGCTTTTGTGCTACAAATGCTGAGTTTAGTAGTTGTCACAAAGACTGTACCATCTACAAAGCCAAAACTATTTACTATTTGACCCTATAAACAAAAAGTTTGTTGACTTCTGCATTTATTTAAAAAGTACATATCATTCTATCTTCAGTTTGAATACAGTATCTTCTAAGATTTTTTCACGCAATTTCTCCTGCCTACACTGTTCTTCCCTTCTGTAGATTGTTGTTAAAATTATAGATATATCCATATGATTCACTGCTTGCTTTTTCTGTTTTTCTTACAAGTATCTTCCTAGCACTATAAAGTTGAAACTATACTTATTTGATATTCTTTAGTACAGAGCCCATTTTAAATACCATTTCACTGAAATATATTTTTGTCTATACATTAGTATCCACTTATACAAGCAAGTATATGACAAATCAGACAACATCATCAATTCATAAAAAGTGTCATTTGGGCTTCTCTGGTGGCGCAGTGGTTGAGAGTCCGCCTGCTGATGCAGGGGACGTGGGTTCGTGCCCCGGTCCGGGAGGATCCCGCGTGCCGCGGAGCGACTGGGCCCGTGGGCCATGGCTGCTGAGCCTGCGCGTCCGGAGCCTGTGCTCCGCAGCGGGAGAGGCCACAACAGTGAGTGGCCCGCGTACCGCCAAAAAAAAAAAAAAAAGTGTCATTAGATGAAAGCATCATTTTTAATTTTTCCATATATTCTCCAATAATAGTGTTTGTCATTTGTTTCCATTAACTGAAATCAAAAGACATAATGGCTATAAACATAAACTCTGCATTATTACTGATACATTAACCAACTAATGTCTTGACAACCTCTCCATTAGAGATACTAAAACTCCCATTCTTGAAAAACAATTAATGCACAACGGTCTGCAAGCAGAGTTAACATCTTGATTTTATAGATAAACTTGAAGAAAAACAATGTTATAAACTATGAAAAGGATAATATATAGTTTTTGAGAAGATAATGCATGCTCAATAGTAAAACTCAAACAATAAAGTACAAGCAGAAAGAAATTCCACAAACTTGGTAATTAAGTAACCATTGTCAATATTTGATGAGACTCATTCAATCAGAAAACTACATAATCCAAAATATTACAGCATGTTGAAGTTTCACAAAATCAACCCATCTTTGCATCAACACCACTCAGATGCAGAAACGAACATCACCACACCTCAAAAGACCCTTAATGTCTCCTACCAGTCAATATGTCCCAAGCACAACCACAATCCTGAATTCTCCCAACATAGACTTGTTTTGTCTATATCGGAACTTTGTGTAATGGGATCGTAAAGAATATAGTTTTTTGTCTTTGGCTTCTTTCACTCAACACTGTGTTTTTGAGATTTATCCATATGGTTGCTAATATACTAAGTGTATAAAATCTCCTTGCTGTATAGTGTTCCATTGTTCAAATAAACTATAACTGGTTTATTTTTCTACTCATGAGAAGCATTTAGATAGTTTCCAGTCACTAACTGTTACAGATAATGCTCCTATAGGCATATACACATATTGATTCTAGATAATTATATTACAGATGTGCATATGTTTAATATGGTAGATAATACCAAACTTTTCCAAAGGTGTTCTACCAGTTTACACTCCAAACAGTAATATATATGAACTCCAGTTGTTAAACACATTCATCACATTTTGGTATTTTTTCTTTTACATTTTAGCCATCGTGTTGAGTATGTAATGAATCCTAACTTTGCTTTAATATACATTTTTCCTGATGACTAATAATGGTATGCATATAAGTTTTGGGTCATCCCTTTCTTTTGCCAACTCTTGTGGGGTTATTTGCCTTTTATTATTAATACATTGGAATTCCTTATATTTGGGGATATGAGTCTTTTCTTAGAAAAATATATTTTTTAAATAACTTTATCCATACTTTGGCCTGTGTATTTACTCTTATAAAATGCCTTTTATGAGCAGAAGTTCTTATTCTTAATATAGTCCAATCTCTTATCTTTTCCTGTATGGTTATTGCTTTTCAAGGCCTGGTTAAGAAATAATTCCTACTCCAAGATTTTGAAGATATTTCCCTATGTTTTGTCTTGTAAGAGATAACTATTTTTACTCACATTTAAATCTATAACCTACCTAGAATATATTTTTGTGTTTAGTGTGAGGTAGGGGTCACATTTTTGTTTTCCTGTGTACCTATTTAAATGAAACCACAGTATTTCTTAAAAATACTACATTTCACTGCAGTGGAAGATTTGTCACACATGAGCTAACCATGTAAAGTGTATGTCTGTCTGGCTTCTCTTTTATTCTATTTTACTGGGCTTTTTTTTTCTATTATTACACTAATGCTTCACTGTCTTATTTACCAATGCTTTATAAGAGCTTTGCTACCTGGTGGTAAATGACGATGACACCAGCAATTGTGATACAAAACATCTTTGCTTTATGCAATTTTTCTTATGTTGTTCAGTGGAAGAAATACTTTATCTTCCCACTGAACATTTTGTCATTAAATCGGGGCTCTCTACCTCACTAGTAAACTTTTTGCTGTAAAGCTAATTTTACCTTTGCTGATTCTGTTTCCCAGTCTGATACCAATAACTAATAGATCTCAACTTGAGGGTAAGAGAGTTATTTGAGTGCAGACTTTACTGAAAATACAGTGCCATGGGCCACAATACGAAAACAGTTCATATGCAGGCGTGGTGACCGAGCATCCCAGATCTGTCCACTTACATTTGCCATTTTGTGATGCTATCTTCAGAACATTACCTATGGGATTTCTGTAATATCTAGATCTATAAGAGAAAAACTCAATGCTACTGTTGTACTGCTTGATAACAAAGGCATCAATATGTCTTTTGTTTCCCATCTTTGAGAAATTTTTCCCATACTTGGGGAGCAAGGTAAAAGAAAGCTCTGGGTTGTTTCTTCACTTGTAGTTGTAAAGGATACTAGATATCTTGATTACATCAGGAATTCTTTAAATGTATGCTGAAAACTTGTTCAATATGTCATAATTAGTGTACATGCATATTTTATTGGGTTAAAATATCAACATTACTATAGGCAAGGAGACATTACATTAAGATTAAATGGAAGACTGTGTCTATATCACTTTTAGAGTTAAACATTGACAATAAGAGTATATAACAATAATTTCAAGGTTCTCACCTTTTTCATATTAGTCACCAAGTTCTGTCAATTTTGCATGTAATTACACATTTTCCATTCATATAACTTAGCTCACTCTAACATTTCATCCCCACTTTCACCACAGTTTTTTACATATTGTAAACATAAGTTACTTGTACTGCATAGCAAATAATGACTAAGTCATAATTATCCAAGACCTGTGTATGAGTTGATTTTTGGTTTGCAATGTGTATCTCACCACCTTCACATGAAATTCTTAGTTACACTTCAAGAATCAGCTTGTGTTTCACTCTTATTATCCTCACATTTACCTTCTACCTTGTCCTCCATGGCACTAAAAGTAATTTCAACATAAACCAAGTGTCCCTTTCCAAGAAATTTTGGATTCTGTTGTCAGATTGTGGGATTGGTCTTAGTCTTTATGTTCTACTATTACTAATGGGCAAATAATTTAACCTCTCAATTTTCAACTGTGTAACAGGGATGATAAATGCATTGTGATGATTAAATTAGGTAATGATTAAGCTTAGGAACATTAGAAGGTCTGAAGACTACTGTTAATAGTGTTATACATCTATTTAGTTTATTGTAATATGATTATTGATTTTTCCTGTCTTCCACTTCTGAGACATTGTGAGCTTATTAAGGAAGATTCTGAGTTGTTCATGACTTGTTAGGGTCAGGCCAGTTTTCATGTAGTCTAAACCTAAGGCAATGCCTAGTGCTAAAATTGTGTTTACTAATCTTTATAATAAATAGACTCTACCTAATCAGATGGTTATACTGAAGGCTCAGATAGTGTTAATATTTTAGCAGAATACAAAATGTTATACAAATGTGTATATATACATATAATACCAAAATTTACTTTGCAGTTTTCCTCTCCAATCTCTAAAAAGAAGGAAAAAAATGATATTTTTCTTTCTTCATGAAAATTGGATGAGTAATGCTGGCAAATTTAAGACAAATTCTGAAAAACTTTCGAAATGGGCTCTCTGGAGAAAATATGCAAAAACCACCATATGTTCTGCTGTTTTTACCTTTCATGATTCATGAGCCCATAGGTAGTCGTTACAGACATAAACTCCATATGAAACTAGACAACTTATTTATTTTCAATAAGAAAAATGGTTAGTGCCTCACGTTAGCAGCTTTTAGGGCATTGAGGAAATGTTTCCTGAACTCTATTCTCCCCAGTACGTATACTCACCTGTGATATTATAAGAAAAACATTTTAGGGCTTCTCTGGTGGCGCAGTCGTTGAGAGTCTGCCTGCCGATGCAGGGGACACGGGTTCGTGACCCGGTCCGGGAAGATCCCACATGCCGCGGAGCGGCTGGGCCCATGAGCCATGGCCGCTGAGCCTGCGCGTCCGGAGCCTGTGCTCTGCAACGGGAGAGGCCACAGCAGTGTGAGGCCCGCGTACTGAAAAAAAAATTAATAATACCATACTAAGTACTCACAAATATTTGATAATTATAAAAGTCACATACATACTTAAGTATCCTAATAATATAGTCACAATTTTCAAACAGATTGAAGGTACTTACATATAACTGCTTATAAACATTAAATATACTTTTATGTACCAAGAAAATTATATGAGTAAAAAATGTAATGACTATATTTGAGTAATATATTTGAAGATATCCAGGGTGGCACAGCTGCCTAGAATATATAAAGTAGAGTTTTGTGCCAAATTCTTAATATTCTATAATATTCTAAGGAACTACAGCTCAAAAAAGAGAAAGAAATTGTGAGCAGGTGGTATTTTTACTCTTTATTATATTATTCTCTGGTTTCTTCCCTTTGGCTACCATTTCCTACCAGATGTGCTTTTGATCTTTACTTTTAATTTAAAATAGACTTTAATGTGATCTATATCTTTACTTGGCTTCATACCCCAGAAAAAAATGTAAGCTTATATACTATTTAATAACCATGATAAGAAAATATTGTAGAGTTAAAGGAAATAATAATAAGTTAGTGAAACATGTAGAAAATAATTCTTCAATAAATATTGTATACATTGGATATTTTCTTAAAAAGAAAAAAAATTGGAACCACAAAACCACTTTTAAATTTCAGGTTACAACATAGTTAATAGTCAACATATTTCTAAGAGTCAAAAAATACAATTATGTCACTGTATATCAGCCTTCCGATGGTAGATGGAATACATTTTCAACATTAAAATGGTCTCAGTATCTGTACATGATATGCCTCTAAAATATGTAGACTTAGTAATGTTATTCTCTTTTGGAAATAGTTTCATGACAGAATCATAATTTAATTATTTCTCTTAAATAGTGGAAGATTGAGGAAAAATCTTCTTAAAGAAGTCACAACCCTTAACAGGGTTTATTTTCTATTTAGATTAAATGTAGATAAGTTAGCCATTATTTTAATCATACTTTTTAATGCAAATATTCATAAATTAGAAAGCCAAATATAAAAGCATATAGTGAACGTAACAGTGGCCAACTGTGTTAGATCCCATAACTATCCAGAAATAAACAACCATTCCTTGGCCACAGGGGACATGGAGCAGAGGTAAATGGAAGGAAGGATTCCATATCTAAAGCTTGAATAGAATGATGACAAATGTAATGTCTGAGTGTTACTGAGCCCTAAATAAAAATGTGACCCAAACTAAAGGATTAAGGAAAATATCCCATAGAAAATAAGAATGGTTTTTATCTTGAAACTTGCAAAAATTTTTTTCAATATAAATTAATGGAAGGGAGTGATTTATGAGGGAGTTCTGGGACAGGGCATTCCTAGAAGTTGAAGGATTTCTTATTGTTTAAAGGTGTGGCAAGAATAGGAAACATAGAAGCTGCTAAAATTACAATATGTTTTCTAACTCCTACACACACACACAGAGACACACATACACACATATACACATACACACACACACTCCCCTTTTTTATACTGTGACCAAAATAAATGAACAATTGAATAGAGATAAGGAAGAAAATCTTTTTGTCATTTAGACATGGGGGTATATAACGAGATGACCACCGTGATTAGATGTTTATCTATTTCCGTGTAACAGATGCGATTTTAGACTAAACACACACGCACATGTCCTTCAAAACAATAAAAAGCATAGTTCTCCTTGCACTGGAGATGCAATATTGGTTCCTAAAATGCTCAAAGAGCATGAACATCAGAGTGAAAATCCACTTCTATCATAGCACAATACTTTTGCAGAGCCTGCAATCCTGTCTTGTTGCACGGCCTCAACTTCTCCTTCTATATCCACCCACTCCTTTAAATTTAGAAACACCGACTGTCTAGAGCTGTCCTGACATTGCAGTGAGGGTGCATGGACCCATGCATCCCATATAGTGCATTTATGAGGGAGTTCTGGGACAGGGCATTCCTAGAAGTTGAAGGATCTCAGTATGGAGGTTCCTGAAAAAACTAAAAATAGAACTACCATATGACCCAGCAATCCCACTACTGGGCATATACCCAGAGAAAAACATAATTCAAAAAGAAACGTGCATCTCAGTGTTCACTGCAGCGCTATTTACAATAGCCAAGACATGGAAACAACCTAAATGCCCATCAATAGAGGAATGCATAAAGAAGATGTGGTACATATATGCAATGGAATATTACTCAGACATAAAAATGAACAAAATTGGGTCATTTGTAGAGACGTGGGTGGATCTAGAGACTGTCATACAGAGTGAAGTAAGTCAGAAAGAGAAAAACAAATATCATATATTAACGCATGTATGTGGAACCTAGAAAAATGGTACAGATGAACCGGTTTGCAGGGCAGAAGTTGAGACACAGATGTAGAGAACAAACGTATGGACACCAAGGGGGGAAAGCCGTGGAGGGGTGGTGGTGGGATGAATTGGGAGATTGGGATTGACGCATATACACTATTGATACTATGCATAAAATAGATAACTAATGAAAACCTGTATAGCACAGGGAACTCTACTCAGTGCTCTGTGATGATCTAAATGGGAAGGAAATCCAAAACAGAGGGGATATATGAATACGTATAGCTGATTCACTTTGCTGTACAGTAGAAACTAATGCAATATTGTAAAGCAACTATACTCCAATAAAAATTAATTTAAAAAAAAAACAGGCATTCTTGGGAAAGACCCTACTTAAGCTTTCAGCTATCATTAGTGTTCACCTGACAATTGTATTCAAGTATCCATGAATTCTGATCTGTTTGTTTAACAGTAAGTACTACCTAGTCAAATACCTTATCTTAGAACTAAGAAAAACAAGGAGCAGACTTGTGACATTTGTTTATAAAGTCTCACAGCAAATTGGAATGCATTATTGAGACAATAAAAATTTATAAGTAAATTGATACAATTTTTTAACATTAAGCATTGTAGATAAACTGAAAAACTCCTACATTAACCGTTAAAACTTATATTCAAATTTAAGTAACTGTGTTATAATTTTTTAACCTGATTATTTCTTACCTAGTACTGTACCCTGTGATTGGATTACTCCCATCAGATAAGTCAGTTTTAAGAAAACATAATTTGATAACAGTATGTAATGGCTGCTTCTATGTATTGATACTATTTTACTAAGGCCTTTAAATATCTCTGGGAGGAAAATCTACTTTATCAAAATAATAGCTCGATGGTGCATAAATTTCGTTTACTCTTTGTCTGCAACGTCAGTTATGCTGACTTTGCTATTAACATAAATCTCCATTACTTACAACAGTGCTCAGTCTATGCAAAACAAATTACATATTCTGCTACCTCATTATCCTAAACTAATGTCAGCCTTGAATTCTCCTGGATAACAACCTTTAACTGTGTTAGGCAAATTAGGTAAGATAGCAGTGTATAGCTGACTTACCAAGCAATAAATAATAGCCTGTTTTATTTTGGTTGGGCTATGTGATTTAAAAAAGAAAAGGTTTAGAAACACCCCATAAAGCAGTTATTTTCTGCATTATACTGATGTTCTGAAATAAAGGTTTAGTCAGTACGTTTTCAGAAGAGGGAATGTAAGCAAGACTTCCACTTAAAGGTGACAGATTAAATACATTAATTTGGCTCCACTTACCCCCAAATTCAAATGTAATGAACATAATGTAATTTTTTAATGCATAAACTTATAAGAACAAAAAGCACAGAAGGGATAAAAATAACAAAAGGAGCAACAGCAAAAATGATCCCAGGTGGAAAGCAGGACTAGTGACAGTTACTAGCTCATTATGTGTTTTCTAGGTGGGAATGAGCATTCTCCAATTCTTACGTTTCTTTCTATGAAAATGAGATATCTTGTTTTAAAATCTGCTCTTTGATACATGCCTTACTCCTTTTCAGAGAACTAAAGTGCTTTGCATCATTTCTCAATCAGGGCCCTTGGTGTCTCTTTCTCTCACCTGGACAAGTGTGAGTCCTGACCTTTTACAAGGTCTATATAGACACAGGAATCTTACAGAAAAATATACTCTAGCTTTGTAGAGAGGCACAAGTGATACTCTGTTCTTCTACTTGGTCACACTTTTGTCTTATTTCAGAACTTGGTTCAGATCCTGAGTGATCAACAGAAGTGCTATTTTATTTTGCCTTTTCAGTTACTTTACTTTTCATCATAAAAATGAATTTAATTATACTTGTAAAGTTAATTCTGTATTATTTCTTCTTTATATTTTCTCTTGTGTACAGGAATAATAATAACTACTTTTACAGCTGTTAGATGTACCAGCGGTTTTAAGCACACACACATAATTTACTCTTCACAACTCTGTGAAATAGATGTTATTATTTCCCAGATTAGGAAGATAACATATAAAAAGTATAACTAACCATTCCTAGGTTACAGACCAAATAAATGATAAAATAGGGATTCACACTCAAGCAGCCTAATTTCAGAGTTCATGTTTTTAAATTTACTTTATATATCACATAAAGTTTTTACTAAAGTCTTCATTAAAATTGTATACAATATAAAATAAAACAAAATAATGTTTTTCAAACTACTGATGTTGTACTTACTTTTTATTAAAAGCCAAGAGTCAAAGTTAAGTGATTTTTCACAACATAAAGCAAGTTCAGAAAAGGACATTAAGTATGTAATAATATATAGGAAGTAGTTTGTTTTGTATTTTATTAACTGTATTTTATGTGCACATAATAACTACCTTTATACAAATATATTAAAAAAGTAAAATAAATATATTAAAAACCTGTCAACAAATCACATGATTAACAATAAAGTCCCCTGAAGTACTGAACTACTTATTAATTATAACTGCAAGAGAGAAAGAGTGGGGGAATTGATTTCTGAATTAATATACTAATTAAAATTTATGAACTAGACTTCTGCTTCTGGCAATATCAAATAAAATAGCCAGACTTAACCTCCACCACAAACAAGTGGAGAATAGGGAAAAAAACACAAACAAAAACAAACAAACAAAAATAGACCTTGGACAATTGACAGCACAGGCCTGGGATTCCCCAAAGTGAGAAAATAAGTAGTGTGAGAAATAAAATTGTCTAGAGACACATTATGAACCACAAGGCAGAGAAAGAGATCCCAAGTAGAGCACAGTAATATCACTGAGCTAAGCATAAAGAGATTGAAGTTCAGGAGCACTGAGGTAGTTGTAAGTTGTAAGGCATAGTTCGACATAGGAGGAACCTATATAGAAAAAGAGCACCAAAACCCTGAACAGTAATTGCACTGAGTCTTTGCAGAATACTAAACTGCATATGTGGACAATGCAATGAAAGTTTATGAGATTAGGAAAAATGACAGGATGGTGGTAAACACTAGAAAATGCTCAGAGATTACATGGGGTGCAGAGATATGAAAGATCCAACCAACATTACTGGAGAATCAATTGTCATAACCTAGGACATTCCGTAAAGTTCCCAGAAGGTTAATATTTTAGTAGTAAAATAATTACAGTAGTAAGCCTAATATTTCTAGCCTAGAAATAAGACTACTAGTAGTAATAAGCCTAAATTTGCTCCAGCGTAAAACCTATTTTACCCTCAAATTAGCAATGCTTCAAAATAAGTCTTGAGAAAAACCAACCTGATATGTGAATAATTTAATTGCCTTCTAGAAAAAAAGTCAGCACTCTTTAAAGGAGGAAAATAAATTTTAGACATTCAGCAATGTAGTAGTTATACTGTCCTGCATCCAATTAAGAAAATTCCTAGACATGCCAAGAATCAGGAAAATGTGACTTATAAGCAGGAGAATAATAGTCAATAGAAGAACTAGAATTGGAAGAAATGATGAAAGTACCAAAGAAGGACTTTGTGTATTTGTGTGTTGTAGGACTCAAGAAACTAAAGGCAAATTAGAATGAGGGAAAGTAGCTATAAGGGAGATATTATCAAAAAGAAGTTATAAGATGATATTAAAAGATTAACACACTTGAAGAATATCAGTAGGGTTTATCCAAAATAGAGTATAGAGACAAAAAATAGATTAGTGGTTACCAGTAGGGAGGAGAGGGAATAGTGGGAAGAGACTGCTAAAGGGTACTAAGTTGCTTTTGGTGTTGAAGAAAATGTTTTGAAATTAAGTAGTGGTAATATTTGCACAACTTTGTAGATACAGTTGACCCTTGAATAACACAGGTTGGAAATGTACAGGTTCATTTATATATGGATCTTTTTTCAATAGTAAATACTACAGTACCACACGGTCCATGGTTGGTTGGATCCGTGGATGCAGAGGAACCCTGGATACAGAGGACTGACTATAAATTATACGCAGATCAACCCCTCGTTGTTCAAGGGTCAACTGTATGCTAAAAACCGCTGGATTGTACATTTAAAAGGGGTGAATTTTATGGTATGTCAAATTATCTCAATATAAAAGTAACCAAAAAAGACATTAAAAAATACTACCTAACAAAACTCTTGAACTTAGCCACAAAAATCCTTAACGACATATTAGAAAATTAAATCCAGCAATACATAAATGTATTAATTTCCCATGAAAAGATAAGTTTATTTCCAAGAATGCAAGGTTGGTTTCACTTTTGAAAATCAATCAATGCGATTTTCATAGTAATCAGACTAAAAGCGCCAATCATACTGTCATCTCTGTGGAAAGAGATAAGGCGTCTGACAAGATGTAACACAAATTTGTCATAAAAATCTTCAGCAAATTAGGAATAGATGATGGAGTTGCATATTGTCCCTCCAAAATCATGTCTACCCTAAGCCTCAGAATGTGACCATATCTGGAAATAGGGTCTATATTGATAGAATTAGTTGAGATATGGTCATACTAGATTAGGGAGGGCCCTAAATCCAAGTACTCATGTCTTTATAAGAAGAGAAGGGGATACACAGTGACAACACACACGCAGGGGACAGCATTGTGTGAAGACGGAGGTAGACATAAAAGAGATGCATGAACCAGCCAAGGAAGAGCAAGAATTGTCTACAAGGGGCTTCCCTGGTGGTGCAGTGGTTAAGAATCTGCCTGCCAATGCAAGGGACATGGGTTCGAGCTCTGGTCTGGAAGATCGCACATGCCACGGAGCAACTAAGCCCTTGCGCCACAATTACTGAGTCTGTGCTCTAGAGCCCGTGGGCCACAACGAATGAAGCCCAAGTGCCTAGAGCCCGTGCTCTGCCACAAGAGAGGCCACCGCAATAAGAAGCCTGTGCACCGCCATGAAGAGTAGCTCCCGCTCGCTGCAACTAGAGAAAAGCCCGCACGCAGCAACGAAGACCCAATGCAGCCAAAAATAAATATATTAAATAAATAAATTTTTAAAAAAATAAAAAAAAGAATTGTCTACAACCACCAGAAGGCAGGAAAGAGTCAGCCATGAGATGATTTCTCCCTCAGCACCACACAGGGAGCCAACCTTATATTCATCTTGATTTTTTTTTATGCTTATCCAGTTTCTTTTTTTTTATTAGTTTCTGCTTTATAACACAGTGAATCAGTCATACGTATACATCTGTTCCCACATCCCTTCCCTCATGCATCTCCCTCCCTCCCACCCTCCCCATCACACCCCTCCAGGCGGTCACAAAGCACCGAGCTGATCTCCCTGTGGTATGCGGCTGCTTCCCACTATCTATCTACCTTACGTTTGGTAGTGTATATATGTCCAGGCCCCTCTTTCGCTTTCTCACAGCTTAGCCTTCCCCCTCCCCATATCCTCAAGTCCATTCTCAAGTAGATCTGTGTCTTTATTCCCGTTTTACCCCTAGGTTCTTCATGACATTTTTTTTTAATTCCATATATATGTGTTAGCATACAGTATTTGTCTTTCCCTTTCTGACTTACTTCACTCTGTATGACAGACGCTAGGTCTATCCACCTCATTACAAATAGCTCAGTTTCGTTTCTTTTTATGGCTGAGTAATATTCCATTGTATATATGTGCCACATCTTCTTTATCCATTCATCCGATGATGGACACTTAGGTTGTTTCCAGCTCCGGGCTATTGTGAATAGAGTTGCAATGAACATTTTGGTACTTGTCTCTTTTTGAATTATGGTTTTCTCAGGGTATATGCCTAGTAGTGGGATTGCTGGCTCATATGGTACTTCTATTTTTAGTTTTTTAAGGAACCTCCGTACTGTTCTCCATAGTGGCTGTACCAATTCACATTCCCACCAGCAGTGCAAGAGTGTTCCCTTTTCTCCACACCCTCTCCAGCATTTATTGTTTCTAGATTTCTTGATGATGGCCATTCTGACTGGTGTGAGATGATATCTCATTGTAGTTTTGATTTGCATTTCTCTAATGATTAATGATCTTGAGCATTCTTTCATGTGTTTGTTGGCAGTCTGTATATCTTCTTTGGAGAAATGCCTATTTAAGTCTTCTGCCCATTTTTGGATTGGGTTGTTTGTTTTTTTGCTATTGAGCTGCATGAGCTGTTTATAAATTTTGGAGATTAATCCTTTGTCAGTTGCTTCATTTGCAAATATCTTCTGCCATTCTGAGGGTTGTCTTTTGGTCTTGTTTATGGTTTCCTTTGCTGTGCAAAAGCATTGAAGTTTCATTAGGTCCCATTTGTTTATCTTTGTTTTTATTTCCATTTCTCTAGGAGGTGGGTCCAAAAGGATCTTGCTGTGATTGATGTCATAGAGTGTTCTGCCTATGTTTTCCTCTAAGAGTTTGATAGTTTCTGGCCTTACATTTAGGTCTTTAATCCATTTTGAGCTTATTTTTGTGTATGGTGTTAGGGAATGATCTAATCTCATACTTTTACATGTCCCTGTCCAGTTTTCCCAGCACCACTTACTGAAGAGGCTGTCCTTTCTCCACTGTACATTCCTGACTCCTTTATCAAAGATAAGTTGACCATATGTGCGTGGGTTTATCTCTGGGCTTTCTATCCTGTTCCATTGATCTATCTTTCTGTTTTTGTGCCAGTACCACACTGTCTTGATTACTGTAGCTTTGTAGTATAGTCTGAAGACAGGGAGCCTGATTCCTCCAGCTCCGTTTATCGTTCTCAAGATTGCTTTTGCTATTCGGGGTCTTCTGTTTTTCCAAACAAATTTTGAAAGTTTTTGTTCTAGTTCTGTGAAAAATACCAGTGGTAGTTTGATAGGGATTGCATTGAATCTGTAGATTGCTTTGGGTAGTAGAGTCATTTTCACAATATTGGTTCTTCCAATCCAGGAGCATGGTATATCTCTCCATCTATTTGTATCATCTTTAATTTCTTTCATCAGTGTCTTATAATTTTCTGCATACAGGTCTTTTGTCTCCTTAGGTAGGTTTATTCCTAGATATTTTATTCTTTTTGTTGCAATGGTAAATGGGAGTGTTTTCTTGATTTCATTTTCAGATTTTTCATCATTAGTGTACAGGAATGCCAGAGATTTCTGTGCATTAATTTTGTATCCTGCTACTTTACCAAATCCATTGATTAGCTCCAGTAGTTTTCTGGTAGCATCATTAGGATTCTCTATGTATAGTATCATGTCATCTGCAAACAGTGACAGCTTTACTTCTTCTTTTCCAATTTGGATTCCTTTTAATTCCTTTTCTTCTCTGATTGCTGTGGCTAAAACTTCCAAAACTAAGTTGAATAAGAGTGGTGAGAGTGGGCAGCCTGGTCTTGTTCCTGATCTTAGTGGAAATGGTTTCAGTTTTTCACCATTGAGGACAATGTTGGCTGTGGGTTTGTCATATATGGCCTTTATTATGTTGAGGAAAGTTCCCTCTATGCCTACTTTCTGCAGGGTTTTTATCATAAATGGGTGTTGAATTTTGTCGAAAGCTTTCTCTGCATCTATTGAGATGATCATATGGTTTTTCTCCTTCAACTTGTTAATATGGTGTATCACATTGATTGATTTGCATATATTGAAGAATCCTTGCATTCCTGGAATAAACCCCACTTGATCATGGTGTATGATCCTTTTAATGTGCTGTTGGATTCTGTTTGCTAGTATTTTATTGAGGATTTTTGCATCTATGTTCATCAGTGAGATTGGCCTGTAGTTTTGTTTCTTTGTGACATCCTTGCCTGGTTTTGGTATCAAGGTGATGGTGGCCTTGCAGAATGAGTTTGGGAGTGTTCCTTCCTCTGCTATATTTTGGAAGAGTTTGAGAAGGATGGGTGTTAGCTCTTCTCTAAATGTTTGATAGAATTCACCTGTGAAGCCATCTGGTCCTGGGCTTTTGTTTGTTGGAAGATTTTTTATCACAGTTTCAATTTCAGTGCTTGTGATTGGTCTCTTCATATTTTCTATTTCTTCCTGATTCAGTCTTGGCAGGTTGTGCATTTCTAAGAATTTGTCCATTTCTTCCAGGTTGTCCATTTTATTGGCATAGAGTTGCTTGTAGTAATCTCTCATGATCTTTTGTATTTCTGCAGTGTCAGTTGTTACTTCTCCTTTTTCATTTCTAATTCTATTGATTTGAGTCTTCTCCCTTCTTTTCTTGAAGGGTCTGGCTAATGGTTTGTCAATTTTGTTTATCTTCTCAAAGAACCAGCTTTTAGTTTTATTGATCTTTGCTATTGTTTCCTTCATTTCTTTTTCATTTATTTCTGATCTGATCTTTATAATTTCTTTCCTTCTGCTAACTTTGGGGGTCTTTTGTTCTTATTTCTCTAATTGCTTTAGGTGCAGGGTCAGGTTGTTTACTTGAGATGTTTCCTGTTTCTTAAGGTGGGATTGTATTGCTATAAACTTCCCCCTTAGAACTGTTTTTGCTTCATCCCATAGGTTTTGGGTCGTCGTGTCTCCATTGTCATTTGTTTCTAGGTAGTTTTTTATTTCCTCTTTGATTTCTTCAGTGATCACTTCGTTATTGAGTAGTGTATTGTTTAGCCTCCATGTGTTTGTATTTTTTACAGATCTTTTCCTGTAATTGATGTCTAGTCTCATAGCATTGTGGTCGGAAAAGATACTTGATACAATTTCAATTTTCTTAAATTTACCAAGGCTTGATTTGTGACCCAAGATATGATCTATCCTGGAGAATGTTCCATGAGCACTTGAGAAAAATGTGTATTCTGTTGTTTTTGGATGGAATGTCCTATAAATATCAACTAAGTCCATCTTGTTTAATGTATCATTTCAAGCTTGTGTTTCCTTATTTATTTTCATTTTGGATGATCTGTCCATTGGTGAAAGTGGGCTGTTAAAGTCCCCTACTATGAGTGTGTTACTGTCGATTTCCCCTTTTATGGCTGTTAGTATTTGCCTTATGTATTGAGGTGCTCCTATGTTGGGTGCATAAATATTTACAATTGTTATATCTTCTTCTTGGATCGATCCCTTTATCGTTATGTAGTGTCCTTCTTTGTCTCTTCTAATAGTCTTTATTTTAAAGTCTATTTTGTCTGATATAAGAATTGCTACTCCAGCTTTCTTTTGATTTCCATTTGCATGGAATATCTTTTTCCATCCCCTTACTTTCAATCTGTATGTGTCTCTAGATCTGAAGTGGGTCTCTTGTAGACAGCATATATATGGGTCTTGTTTTTGTATCCATTCAGCCAATCTGTGTCTTTTGGTGGGAGCATTTAGTCCATTTACATTTAAGGTAATTATTGATATGTATGTTCCTATTCCCATTTCCTAAATTGCTTTGGGTTCGTTATTGTAGGTATATTCCTTCTGTTGTGTTTCTTGCCTAGAGAAGTTCCTTTAGCATTTGTTGTAAAGCTGGTTTGGTGGTGCTGAACTCTCTCAGCTTTTGCTTGTTTGTAAAGGTTTTAATTTCTCCATCAAATCTGAATGAGATCCTTGCTGGGTAGAGTAATCTTGGTTGCAGGTTTCTCTCCTTCATCACTTTAATTATGTCCTGCCACTCCCTTCTGGCTTGTAGAGTTTCTGCTGAGAGATCAGCTGTTAACCTGATGGGGATTCCCTTGTGTGTTATTTGTTGCTTTTCCCTTGCTGCTTTTAATATGATTTCTTTGTGTTTAATTTTTGACAGTTTGATTAATATGTGTCTTGATGTATTTCTCCTTGGATTTATTCTGTATGGGACTCTCTGTGCCTCCTGGACTTGATTCACTATTTCCTTTCCCATATTAGGGAAGTTTTCAACTATAATCTCTTCAAATCTTTTCTCAGTCCCTTTCTTTTTCTCTTCTTCTTCTGGAACCCCTATAATTCGAATGTTGGTGCGTTTAATGTTGTCCCAGAGGTCTCTGAGACTGTCCTCTGTTCTTTTCATTCTTTTTTCTTTATTTTGCTCTGCATCAGTTATTTCCACTATTTTATCTTCCACCTCACTTATCCGTTCTTCTGCCTCAGTTATTCTGCTATTGATCCCATCTAGAGTATTTTTCATTTCATTTATTGTGTTTTTAATCGATGCTTCATTCATCTTTAGTTCTTCTAGGTCCTTGTTAACTGTTTCCTGCATTTTGTCTATTCTAGTTCCAAGATTTTGGATCTTGGAAATAGAATCTTGGATCATCTTTACCATCATTATTCTGAATTCTTTTTCAGGTAGGCTGCCTATTACCTCTTCATTTGTTAGGTCTGGTAGGTTTTTATCTTGCTCCTTCACCTGCTGTGTGTTTTTCTGCCTTCTCATTTTGCTTATCTTACTGTGTTTGGGGTCTCCTTTTTGCAGGCTGCAGATTCGTAGTTCCCGTTGTTTTTGGTGTCTGTCCCCAGTGGCTAAGGTTGTTTCAGTAGGTTGTGTAGGCTTCCTGGTGGGGGGGACTAATGCCTGTGTTCTGGTGGTTAAGGCTCGATTTTGTCTTTCTGGTGGGCAGGTCCACGTCTGGTGGTGTGTTTTGGGGTGCCTGTGGCCTTATTATGCTTTTAGGTAGCCTCTCTGCTAGTGGGTGGTGTTGTGTTCCTGCCTTGCTAGTTGCTTGGCATAGGGTGACCAGCACTGTAGCTTGCTCGTCGTTGACTGAAGCTGGGTGCTGGTGTTGAGATGGAGATCTCTGGGAGATTTTTGCTGCTTGATATTATGTGGAGCTGGGAGGTCTCTTGTGGACCCGTGTCCTGAAGTTGGCTCTCCCACTTCAGAGGCACAGCACTGACTCCTGGCTGCAGCACCAAGAGCCTTTCATCCACCCGGCTCAGAATAACAGCGAGAAAAAGTAGAAAGAAAGAATTAGTAGAAGAAAGAAAGAGAGAGGGAAAGAAAGGAAGAAGGGAAGAAAGGAAGGAAGGAAGGGAGAAAGAGAGAAAGGAGGGAGGCAGGAAGGATGGAAAGAAAGAAAGGAGGGAGGGAGGGAGTGAGGAATGAAAGCAAAAGGAAGAGTGAATGGAAGAAGGGAGGGAGGGAGGAAGGAAGCAACAAAAGAAAGAAAGACAGGAGGGAGGGAGGGAGGAAGGAAAGAAAAAGAAAGTGGGAAGAAGAATGGTGGGAGGGCGGGAGGGAGGAAAGAAAAAGAAAGAAGGAAAGGAGGAGCGGAGGGTGCGAGGGAGGAAGGGAAGGTAGGAAAAAAAGAAAGAGCAGGTAAAGTAAAATAGAATAAAGTATGAAATATAGTAGCGTTATTAAAATTAAAAAGTTATTATTGAAAAAAAAACGGACAGATAGAACCCTGGGACATATGGTGGAAGCAAAGCTATACAGAGAGAATCTTACACAGAAGATTACACATACACATTCACTAAAAGAGAGCAGGGGGAAAAATCAAAACTCTTGCTCTCCAAGTCCACCTCCTCAATTTGGGATAATTCGTTGTAAAAAGAGGAAAAGGGCGAGAAGTCTGAAATCTTGCTCTCTAAGTCCACCTCCTTAATTTGGGATAATTCGTTGTAAAAAGAGGAAAAGGGGGGAAAGTCTTAAATCTTGCCCTCAAAGTCCACTTCCTCAATTTGGGATGATTCGCTGTCCATTTATGCACTCCACAGACGCAGGGCACATCAAATGGACCGTGCAGCTTTAATCCGCTGCCTCCGAGGCTGCACAGAGAGACTTCCCTGTCTCTGCTCTCACAGCTCCCGGGTCTCAGCCTTGGACCTGGCCCCGCCTCTGCGCGTAGGTCGCCGGAGGGCGTCCGTTCTTCGCTCAGACAGGACGAGTTTAAAGGAGCTGCTGATTCGGGGGCTCTGGCTCACTCAGGCAGAGGGGAGGGAGGGGCGCGCAGTGTGGGGCGGGGCTGTGGCGGCAGAGGCCGGCGTGACGTTGCAGCAGCCCGAGGCGCTCCGTGCGCTTTCCCGGGAAAACCGTCCCCGGGTCCCGGGACCCCGGCAGTGGCGGGGTGCACAGGCCCCCCGGAAGGCGGGGCGGACAGTGACCCGCGCTCGCACACAGGCCCAGCGGCGGCAGCGGCAGCAGCAGCCCCAGCGTCCCACGCCCGTCTCCGAGGTCCGCGCCTTTAGCCGCGGCTCGCGCCCGTCTCCGGTGCTTCCCCAAGCAGCCCTCTTAATGCCCTCTCCTCGCACACCAGGAAACAAAAGGGAAAAAAGTCTCTTGCCTCTTCGGCAGCTCCAGACCCTTTCCCCGGACTCCCTCCGGGCTAGCCGCGGTGCACTAACCCCTTCAGGCTCTCGTCCTTTCGCCAGCCCCAGTCCTCTCCCTGCGCTCCGACTGAAAGCCGATACCCGAGCCTCAGCTCCCAGCCCCGCCCGCCCCGGCGGCCAAGCAGACAAGCCTCTCGGGCTGGTGTGTGCCTGAGGGCACCGATCCTCTGTGCCGGAATCTCTCCGCTTTGCCCTCCACAACCCTGTTGCTGTGCTCTCCTCCGCTACTCCGAAGCTTTCCCCCTCCGCCACCTGCAGTCTCCGCCCGCGAAGGGGCTTGTAGTGTGTGGAAACCTTTCCTCCTTCACGGCTCCCTCCCACTGGTGCAGGTCCCGTCCCTATCCTATTGTCTCTGTTTATTCTTTTTTTCTTTTGCCCTACCCAGGTATGTGGGGAGTTTCTTGCCTTTTGGGGGTCTGAGGTCTTCTGTCAGCGTTCAGTAGGTGTTCTGTAGGAGTTGTTCCACGTGTAGTTGAATTTCTGATGTATCTGTGGGGAGGAAGGTGATCTCCGCGTCTTACTCTTCCGCCATCTTCCCAAGCTCTATCTGGATTACTTCAAATTTTTGGCAATTATGAATAAAGCTGCTCTAAAAATCTGTGTATAGGCTTTCATGTTTTGCATTTGGATAATTAACTAGGAGTGTGACTGCTGGATTGTATGATAGGTAAGCCTATATTTAGCTTCATAAGAAATTTACAAAGTGCTTGTACCATTTTGCATTCCAACAGCAATTAACGAGCTTTCCTGTTGCTCTATATCTTCACCAATATTTGGTGTTTTCCATGTTTTGGAGTTTAGCCATTCTGATAAGTGCTTAGTGGTTTCTCGTGAAATGAAGTTTTCTTTTTTTTAATAAATTTATTTTATTTTTGGCTGCGATGGGTCTTTGTTGCTGCGCGCGGGCTTTAGTTGCGGTGAGCTCGGGCTACTCTTCATTGCGGTGCACGGGCTTCTCATTGCGGTGGCTTCTCTTGTTGCGGAGCTCGGGCTCTAGGCGCGCGGGCTTCAGTAGCTGTGGCACGTGGGCTCAGTAGGTGAGGCTCACAGGCCCTAGAGCGCAGGCTCAGTAGTTTTGGCGCACGAGCTTAGTTGCTCTGTGGCATGTGAGATCTTCCCAGACCAGGGCTCGAACCCATGTCCCCTGCATTGGCAGGTGGATTCTTAACCACTGCGCCACCAGGGAAGCCCAGAAATGGAATTGTATTAATTCTGTTTTACTTTAGTTTGGATGCAGACCCTATTTATTTATTTAGTAATGTAGCTATAGTCTAGTACCTGAAAACGTTTATCCTAGAACCAGATTGTCTAGATTCAAATTCTAACCCTACATTTTGCTCCTTGTGAGACATAGGCTAACTACTTAGCATGTGCTTCAGTAGCCTTATAGATAAGATGGAGATAATAATACCATCTACCTCACAGAATTGTTAAAATTCAGTTAGATTATCATGGAACATATAAATAACAATAAGAGTATCTGGCCTATAGTAAACTCTTTTACCTTTAATTGTATATAATAATTTCATTCTTTTATTTTATCAAGGGGAAGGAATTTAGAATGTAATTCCAAATATTGATAGAACTAGGGTAATTATTTTAATTTTAAATTAATTTAAAAAACTCAGTTACATAAAGATAGAATTCCTCTATTTCTGCATCATTACCATATTTAGCTTTCAGCACAGTATTTAAATTTCAATTCATTAACTTCACAGTTGTACGTCTTTTTACAAACTTTCAATATTGAGAACAGTGGCCTGAAGAATTTTTAAGCTGTTTTTTTTTTTTTTTTTGGTGGGAGGGAGAAGAAGGATAAGTTTTAACCCCACTATTTTGTAATTTAGTTTGGTCATGACTCTGATTTGATGAAACTGAGATCAGTATGATAAATGAAATTGCAAAGTTCAAGACTTTGCTCCACTGTTTATTGTTAACTATTCAAATGAACTGAATTCTTAAAATTTCAGTTGTTTCCAGAACATGCCGCTTCTGAAGCATCTTAACCTCAATGTGTAAGCAGATTGTTATTATTCATCTAATCCATCAACCATAACTGCATTGCCAGTGGTCTGGCCCTAGGAGGGCACAAAGTTCATAGACTTAATTATTACAAACAGTATGTCTTCTATTTTAATTTTCTAGTGGAGGGTAACTCTGGGTCAGTCATGCAAGGAACTGACTTAAGTTCCATGTCCTTGAAAAATGTTGCCACCTCAGTTTAAATTAATGGTCTAACAGCTTCGACCATTTGGGGAGCACTCTCAGTAGTCATATGTCCTAAATTTGACTACTTTCATATTAGCATTGTTAAGACATTATGGGAATTCCCTGGCAGTCCAGTGGTTAGGACTCCACGCTTTCACTACTGACGACCTGCGTTCAATCCCTGGTTGGGGAACTAAGATCCCACAAGCCATGCAGTGTGCCAAAAAAAAAAAAAAAGACTTAATTAAACCCCAGAACACAGTCGTGCTTGTCATGGGCATCATGTTAAAGAGTTCTTCTCGATATACAGACTGCCAACAAACACATGAAAGGATGCTCAACATCTTTACTCATTAGAGAAATGCAAATCAAAACTACAATGAGATATCATCTCACACCAGTCAGAATGGCCATCATCAAAAAATCTAGAAACAATAAATGCTGGAGAGGGTGTGGAAAAAAGGGAACACTCTTGCACTGCTGGTGGGAATGTGAATTGGTACAGCCGCTATGGAGAACGGTATGGAGGTTCCTTAAAAAACTACAAATAGAACTACCATATGACCCAGCAATCCCACTACTGGGCATATACCCTGAGAAAACCATAATTCAAAAAGAGACATGTACCAAAATGTTCACAGCAGCCCTATTTACAATAGCCCGGAGATGGAAACAACCTAAGTGTCCATCATCGGATGAATGGATAAAGAAGATGTGGCACATATATACAATGGAATATTACTCAGCCATAAAAAGAAATGAAATTGAGCTATTTGTAATGAGGTGGATAGACCTAGAGTCTGTCATACAGAGTGAAGTAAGTCAGAAAGAGAAAGACAAATACCGTATGCTAACACATATATATGGAATTTAAGAAAAAAAATGTCATGAAGAACATAGGGGTAAGACAGGAATAAAGACACAGACCCACTAGAAAAAAAAAGAGTTCTTCTGTCACATCAAAATTTTCTTGGACACCAACCACCACATGATAGATCTAATTGGATGGTAATATATATACATATATGTAGCTGAGCTCTCTTCCACTGCAATAGAAACGCCATAAATGATTTAACTTTTTCATAGAATTTGTCCTGTGAATTCTCAGCCTTATCTTCATTACACTGAATAATGGTGTTTGCCTTTGATAATGCTATTTTTGGTTATGGAGTGTGGGGCATGATTTTTCTCCTGCATTCAAGAGATAATCCTTTATAAACTCTCCATTCCTAAAAATAGTTTTAACGGAGAAAGGGTATTTTCCAATTCCTATGTGATTGGATTTTGCAGCATAATCATTTATTATACATTTAATATTAATGTTTTATAAATCTGGGGAATTTCCAACTCTGCTGAGAAATTCCACTGGGAAAAAGAAAAGAAAAAGAATAATAAAATAAAATGTCCCTGTACTACTCAGTGCTCCTTTCTTGGTAGTGGAAAACACATTTCTAAGAAAAGTGGAAACTTTAACAACTCAAATATCTTCAAGATAAATATTGCCCTAAAACTTGCCTTATCATAAAACCATACAAAAATTAGACAGATTTAAAAAAAGGGAGTCAGAATTGTTTATCTAATTGATCAGAGCCAAAGGGCCAGTGATTCTTTTTTAATATTGAAATAATATAAAAAATAAGGTGAAACATACCTTGTGGTCCATAAGTCAAAGGGATTCCTTAAAAGATATTGTATTTATCATAACTAAATTTAAAAACTCTAGTTTGCAAACAATATTGAAAGCAGAGAGATTAAGAAAAATTACCAATTTTTGAAACCTTTTGGACATTTAAAAAAAAATAATAACAAATGTTATTTTATTAAATTTTAATAAACTGTGTACAACATAGAAATACTTGCCATATACACCATTCTTGGACATTTTCTTACAATTGTAAATATTCAGAGCACTTTACTATATTCCACAACAGCATTTTTTAAGGTTTATTTTTCATAAAGGAACAACTGTGTAAAAGATCAAGCAGCATCAATTGTCTGTTTCATTGCCCTCCAAGGCAATCTGTGGAATTAAATAATTGCAATTTTGACCTCTACTGCAAATGATCAATCAGCTGAGGCTTCTACTAAAAGTCCTTAATATGACAAAGACAAAAGAAGAAGATACAATTGTCAGATGAAGTGGCCAGAGATTTACTGATCTTATTTTTTAAAGTCTTTATTTGCACAGTAACAAATATAAATATTTGATTATTTCATTAAGTTTATCCAGTGAGTATTTATTTATCAGCTAAGAGGCCCTAGGCACTAATCTAGCCATTTGGGATCTAGAAGTAAATAAAACATAAAGAGACCCCTTTACCTTATGGTACAAGAATTCTTTTGAGAAGACAGATATTTATGGGGAAAAAAAAGTAAACATGTTGTGTGTTAGATTGTGATGAAAGTTAGGGGGACAAACATAAGTTAGGGTAACAGTCCCTGTGGTGAGATGTGGTGAGCTATTTTAACAGAATAATGTAGGGTGACTTCTCTAATAAAGCTACCTTTGAAAAGGCATTGGAAGAAATTAAATGAACAAGCCAAGGCTCCAGGATAAACTTGGCAGGCAGAGCGGATACCTAAAGCAAAGGTCCTGAACCTTCCTGCTGGTCCAGTGGTAAAGAATCTGCCTTCCAATTCAGGGGACACACGTTCGATCCCTGGTCGGGGAGCTAAGATCCCACACGCTGCGGGGCAACTAAGCCCGTGCACCTCAAATACTGAGCTTGCATGCTTCAACTAGAGAGCCTGAGGGCCGCAAACTACAGACCCCATGCACCCTGGTGCCCGTGAGCCACAACGAGAGAGAAGCCCACACTCCACAACGAAAAGATCACGCCTGCTGCAACTAGGACCTGACGCAGCCAAAAAAATACGGGAACTAAATAAGTAAATAGACAAATAAATAAAGAGAAGACCTAAGATAGATAAATAAATAAATGAATAGAAGGCCTAAGATAGATAAATAAAGAGAAGGCCTAAGATAGATAGATAAATAAATAAGTAAATAAGTAAAGAGAAGGCGTAAGATAGATAGATAGGTGAATAAAGAGAAGGCCTAAGATAGATAGATAAATAAACAAATAAATAAATAGATTAAATCAATCAATCAATCAATAAAGTAAAGGCCCCAAGGGGCATTGTGTGTGCCTGGAAGTGTGAGGAAGTCAATGTAGTGGATGAAGACAAAGTAAGGTGGTAGGCAGTGAAGTTGGAGGGGTCACCAAAAGGACAACTGGCAGTGACTTAATTTGCTGTGTGTGTATGTATTTACCTTGAACCAGGAACTCTGTGTTCAGGCCACACACCTCAACTCTCCATCCCTAAGTGATACTTTAGAATTTGTTTTTAATGAGAAAGAGGGAAGAGAAATAACAGGTGTGTATCTATTTGCGTGTGTGTGTTTATTCTTTCCTAAAAACAGTACTAAATTCTTTGATTTTATTATTTAAAAGAACTGTTAGGAATTTTTATTTCTATTATACAGTTGAAGAAATGGTCCACAAATTCTGTTTTTTTCTGCTTCCTAAACATATCCTCTTGCTACCTGCCCAAACAGTCATTCTGGGATCCCAGGGTGGCCAACAAAAAGTGCTAATGTATGCCTTCAAAGAAACACAAGGTAGAAATGACTTGGAAGTTGGCCCCAGATTTATCTGGGTTTGAATTCTAGTACTGCTACTCGTTGGCTAGGTTAACACTTGTTAACATAGTCATGCAAATATCCCAGGCACTTATTAGTTTCATTTGCCTGTAAAATGAGTATAATAATATCATGTATGTAAAGATTAACATATATAAGGAAGCTAGCCTAGAATCCCCAGATGAAAATAATAAATATTAGTTCCCGTCTTCTCCCTTCCTTCAATTA
The DNA here is from genome assembly GCF_964165515.1 of Mesoplodon bidens. Classification (NCBI taxonomy): domain Eukaryota; kingdom Metazoa; phylum Chordata; class Mammalia; order Artiodactyla; family Ziphiidae; genus Mesoplodon; species Mesoplodon bidens. Next base: position 356,821 of record NW_027672697.1, on the reverse strand, counting down.
GGAGATGGAGATCAAGTGGGGATTCAACCTGGTTTGGGGAAATTGATGGACAGAAAGAAAGCATGCGCAGGACCTGCCTTGTGAGGCAAAGCTCACTTCCCAGTGGAGAGTGGAGGTGTGTGGTCTGATCCCTTGAAGAGTTCCTGGTTCAAGGCCTGAAAAGAACTGAAGGTAAGGAAAGGGTGAGAAAGAGGGAAAGGGAAGTAGCAGCTGTGTATCTATTAAAATAATTAACAGCTAACGCTATTAAAATAATTCAGGGGAGGGCTTCCCTGGTGGCACAGTGGTTGAGAGTCCGCCTGCCGATGCAGGGGACACGGGTTCGTGCCCCGGTCCGGGATCCCACATGCTGCGGTGCGGCTGGGCCCATGAGCTATGGCCGCTGAGCCTGCGCGTCCGGAGCCTGTGCTCCGCAACGGGAGAGGCCACAACAGTGAGAGGCCCGCGTACCGCAAAATAAATAAATAAATAAAAATAATTCAGGGGAGATTTGAATTTAGAATTGGTAGAGGTGGAGGTGGGGATGGTGGTGATATTCTGATGGTTGAACTAGCAGATGTGAAATAGGAAGTGAAAGAAAGTGAGGTGTTAATCATGATTATCAGCTTTTTGCCAAACCCCCCCCCAAAAAAACTGTAAGGCGTCTGTGGGACTATGGAGTGAAGCAAATTGGGGCAGAGAAAGATCCCTTCTGTTGAGTAGACAACACAATTGAATATGACTCAAAAGTTTGAAGGAGAAGATTCAGGAACACAAACAAATTGGTATGTAAATCTGTGAGACCAAAAGAAAAAAAAAAGAAACAAACAAACAAAAAACGCATTAATTGCTTATACAATAAGATGAAATCATTTTTCATTTTATATTTACTCACTCAAATATTGTCCGAATTTAAGAAATGCTAAGGGTTTATCCATTTTGAAATTTTCCATTTAAAGAAAAAAATAATATTCTCACAGACATATTCATCAAGAATGAGATGACCAGAACTTGAGGAAAGTAAAAATAATAATAATGTTTTGTGAATTTTATGCAAGTGAACTTTCTCGAGATGCTTTTGACTATTAATTTCTCTTCCTATTTTCTCTGCCCTTAGATTTGTTTCATGAACCACTGCTGAGAATGAGCTTAATGAGTAGTTTATTGGAGTTGGAAGTCACAAGAAAAACATACCAGGAGAAAATAAGATTTATGAATATGTACATCATTGCACTCTAGATTATTTCACTTATTAGTCAATACAATCTATTATAATTATAAACTATAATAATAACTAAGGAAATTTAGATTCAAAGAGGTCATGTAAAATGTTTTAAGGTCTTGTCTTAGTTTGCTAGGGCTGCCATCACAAAATACCACAGACTAAGCTGTTCAAAAGACAGAACTCTTATTTTCTCTGGAGGCTGAAGTACAAGATTGAGTTGGTTTCTCCTGAGCCCTCTGTCCTTGGCTTGGAGAGGGCTGCCTTCTCACTGGGTTCTCTAATGGCTTTTTCTCTGTGCAGATACATCCCTAGTGACTCTTCCTCTTCCTATAAGGACACCAGTCACATTGCATTAGGGCCCACCCATATAACCTCATTGAATCTTAATTTTCTCTTTAAAGGCCCTATCGAGAAATACAGTCACATTGTAAGCTATTAGGAATTAAGACTTCAACAAAAAAATTTAGGAGGACAATATTAAGTTCATAACACTCACATGGCTATTAAAAAAATAAAACTGAGATTTTCATACTCTCAGACTCCAAAATCCACCCTCTTTCCAATATACTGTGCACTGTTTGACATTAGACCTAGGCCTGAGACTAAAGATAGAGGTAGGAACACAGAGCTGATAGGGAGCAGAGATCATTCGAAGAGGCTTATGTAGTGGAGTTATATAAATTTTGATACTTCAGTTATTGCTCACTCTACCTTGAGTCAAATTACCTGTATGCCATTTAGAGCTTTTTGGTTTCTTTTTTAATTAATTAATTAATTTTTATTGAAGTATAGTTGATTTACAATGTTGTGTTAGCTTTAGGTATACAGCAAAGTGATTCAGTTATACATACATATATACCTAATTTTTTTCAGATTCTTTTCCCTTATAAGTTATTAAAAATTATTGAGTATAGTTCTCTGTGGTATATAGTAGGGCCTTGTTAGTTGTATAATTTATATATGGTGGTGTGTATATTTTAATCCCCAACTCCTAATTTATTCCCTCCCTCTTTCCCCTTTGGTAACCATAAGTTTGTTTTCCATGTCTGTGGGTCTGCTTCTGTTTCATATATAAGTTCATTTGTATCTTCTTTTTTTTGATTCCACATATAAGCAATATCTTATACTTGTCTTTCTCTGTCTGGCTTCACTTAGTATGACAACCTCTAGGTCCATCCATGTTGCTCCAAAATACAGCTGGATTAAAATCTCAGCAAGGCTCTTCGTTAATCGCTTACCAAAGGTAGACTCCTTGACTTTTAATTTACAGTTCTTCATCTCTAACTGGGAAAATCCTGTTTACTTTTCAGAGCTATTGTGATGTGTAAATGAAGCGGTAGGCTGCAGCAGGGTAGCTTTTCAGTAAATGCTATCTCATCCTGTCACTAGAGATTCTGGAAATTTTTAACCCTTGGGTCAAGCGTCTCAGTGTCTTTCATGACTACAAATATACTTTGAGTGGCCCCAACACAAACTATCAAATAATAAGGTATCTTAAACCTGTTACAAGTTTGTTTAATATAGTGTTTGAGATTGGAACAAAAGAACAGTTTCAATATGGAACCATCTGTAGAAGTGAAAGGAAGTTTGTGCCAAAAATATTTCCTCTGGCTAAGTGATGAATGCTTTGATCTAGAAGTTGACTTAATATAAAATTGCCTAATTTGTATGCTGAGAGAGAGAGGAGGTACAGAGCACTGTTAGAGAAGCGTTAGATTTTCCTGAGTTTAGTGTTTTATCAATTGATGCAATTAATTGTTTCTAGTCTATGTGTGTATGTATATGTATTTTATGTATATATATATATATATATATATATATATGTTTCTAGTCTATATATATATACACATATACATCATAAGACTATACATAAATACATATTTGTAGTATATATAAAATATATAAAAATATATGTAAGGAAATATAACATTTTCTTATTGAAAAGGGGGAAATTAGTAAAGAACAATTATTGTATAGTTAAACTTATGTAATATATGAGTATACCCTAGAAAAAAGATCAATTCATATTTGTCTGATATATACATATGTATAAGACAGTTATTACTTGTCCTATATAGAAAGAAAACTTACTACATTTGAGATAGTATTTAACATGTTTGGAATGACTCCAAAAATGATTTGAAATAACGTGAATATTAGATGAAAATTGCCCTTTGAATATATTACCTACTGTGTGTAATTGTTACTACTGTAAGAAACTTATCACTAGTATTATAAGCATCCTTAATTGTAAGTTATTGTTTTAAACCCAATTTTACATAAGATAACGCACTGCAGTGCATGTTGGTGTCAGTCCTTCTGATTTCAGACAGATCTTGAGTGCAGATGGGGACTGAGGAATGAGTTGAGGACACAGAGCTGAGAGTTCAGAGAAACCAAGACTAGAATTCGTAGGTCAGAGGAACAGTGACAGGGCTGCACAGAGAGAGAATTCCAGATGGCAGCAGAGTGCTCCCCTCCAGCATTTGGCTAAGTGCTGATCAGGGCATGTGTCTGAGGTTAGGGAAAACCACCTCAAGGATTGGGTGTAACAAGGCATGGCATTCACACAAAGACAGTCATAGTGCATGTTCTCACCCCACCTTCCCGACTGGAAAACCTCAAAGTTTACAGGGTGCTGTACACAGAAGGGTTTTGCCTCAGTAGTGGGAAAAAAATTAGCCTAAAACAAAACTGCAAAAGTTCCAAATAACAAATCTTATAAACCAGATCCAGAGGATCAAAACATTCCTAAGGAATTTTAATAAATCTCAAAATTAAGCATAAGAATGTTTATAGAAATAAATATATCTAACACTCACTATGTAAAATTCACAGTGTTAGAAAACCAATGAAAAGTTACCAAGGAAGTGTTAGAAGTAGTAAGCACTGATACTAAAACAATTATTATACCTGTACTGCCTATGTCCAAAAGGAAGTAGAAACAAAGAAGATAAAAAGTAATGCAAAACAGACTTTCAAATTTCTAGAGATGAAAATTACAATGTCCAAGATGAAAATAAATTGGATGTAATTAAAGACAAACTAAATATGGTCAAAAAAAGTTTAATGAACAATAAGCAAAGGGGTAAATAAACTTTACTATATTCATAAAAAGTAATAAAATGACAAAAAGGAATGAATTATTGACATACACAACATGAATAAATCTCACATATGCTGACAGAAAGAAGACAGACAAAAAGGGTATATATGGTGGAATTGAACATATACGGAATTCTAGAAAAATGCAAATTATTGCATGGTGACAACAGATTAGTTGTTGCCCGGGATTAGAGGGGTAGGTAGAGTTGGAAAGAATACATTAAAAAGACCATGAGGAAACTTTTTTGTCAACAGATCTGTTTATTATTTTGATTGTGGTGATAGTTTCATGGTTTTATACATACATCAAAACTCATCAAATTGCATACTATAATATGTGCATTTTATTATATAAACAACTTAATAAAGCTGTTTTAATATTAATTTACATGAAAGTATGAAAGAACATGTAATGGATTTTCCTATCTCTTCAAACTTGTGTTTTAAAGACTTGAAATTACCACTGTAATGTTCAAAGGAGCAGTTTTACAGGGTTCACCACTGTAAAAATTTATATAGCCTCATTTTTCTTCAAATTAAAAAAATAACATGGATTTAATGGCAAGAATGAGGTTTCATTTTTTATTATCTATAAAATTGCAACCACGTGTGGTAAAAAAAATCTCTCTGGGTCTGTTACGTATTTTCTGACCTTGAGAGTAGAGGCAGTGACTTCTAATTTTCCAGATTATCTTTTCAAAGACTCACCATTCAGTCTAAGAACTGAACATGACTCTTACCTTGATATCACTTGCATGACTCTGGTGACCTTTCCTCTTTTCTGATCCCCTCAGAGGTAACCACTATCTTCAGTTTTGCATTTAAAATTTGTTTGCTATGAATTTAAGCTTTACCAAATAAATTGAGAGAATTTATGGGTTATTTTTCTGTTTTTTTGACATATCTCCTAGTGTTAAATATGCAAGAACAGTTAGGCAAACAACTAATAACAATGTCTGCAGCATAGTGTGATATTTTCAGTTTTTAAAAATTCGATTGTGCCAAATTATTTTCTTGAGGCTTCCCTGGTGGCTCAGTGGTTGAGAGTCCGCCTGCCGATGCAGGGGACACGGGTTCGTGCCCCGGTCCGGGAAGATCCCGTGTGCCGCGGAGCGGCTGGGCCCGTGAGCCATGGCCGCTGAGCCTGCACGTCCGGAGCCTGTGCTCCGCAACGGGAGAGGCCACAACAGTGAGAGGCCCGCGTACCGCAAAAAATAAATAAATAAATAAATAAAATAAAAAAGGCTCTGCTTTCCCCCATTTAAAAAAAAATATTTTCTTAATCTCTTGGATCACCATATTCACCCAACAGAACACTAATGTGTGTAACAGTTGCACTACTTCCCTGCCATCTCTTAGTGATATCTCTCTGTGCTTTCAATTTGTATGTTCCTTATCATTAGTGACACTAATCACTTTTTCATATGGTAATGATTCTTTAAATTTTTCCCCCTAAATCCCTGATTTTTTCCCCATATTTTTCTATTTTTAATTAAAAAAATTTATTGGAATATAGTTGCTTTACACTCTTGTGTTAGTTTCAGGTGTACAGCAAAGTGAATCAGCTATACCTATACATATATCCCCTCTATTTTGGATTTCCTTCCCATTTAGGTCACCACAGAGAACTGAGTAGAGTTCCCTGTGCTATACAGTAGGTTCTCATTAGGTATCTATTTTATACATAGTATCAATAGTATATGTATGTCAATCCCAATCTCCCAATTCGTCTCACTCCCCGCTTCTCCCTTGGTATCCATATGTTTTTTCTGTATGTCTGTGTTTCTATTTCTCCTTTGCAAATAAGATCATCTATATCATTTTTTTAGATTCCACATACATGTGTTAGTATACAATATTTGTTTTTCTCTTTCTGACTTACTTCACTCTGTATGACACACTCTAGGTCCATCCACGTCTCTACAAATGACCCGTTTTCGTTCCATTTTATGGCTGAGTAATATTCTATTGTATATATGTACCACTTCTTCTTTATCCATTCCTCTGTTGATGGACACTTAGTTTGCTTCCGTGTCCTGGCTATTGTAAGTAGTGCTGCAGTGAACATTGGGGTGCATGCATCTTTTTGAATTATGGTTTTCTCTGGGTATATGCCCAATAGTGGGATTGTTGGGTAATATAGTAGTTCTATTTTTAGTTTTTTAGGAACCTCCATACTGTTCTCCATAGTGGCTGTATCAATTTACATTCCCACCAACAGTGCAAGAGGGATCCCTTTTCTCCACACCCTCTCCAGTATTTATTGTTTGTACATTTTGTGATGATGACCATTCTGACTAATGTGAGGTGATACCTCATTGTAGTTTTGATTTGCATTTCTCTAATGGGAAAATGAAATGTTTTATCTGGGCATTTTGTGTGTGTGTGTGTGTGGTATGCGGGCCTCTCACTGTTGTGGCCTCTCCTGTTGCAGAGCACAGGCTCCGGACGTGCAGGCTCAGTGGCCATGGCTCACGGGACCAGCCGCTCCGCGGCATGTGGGATCTTCCAAGACCAGGGCATGAACCCGTGTCCCCTGCATCGGCAGGCGGACTCTCAACCACTGCGCCACCAGGGAAGCCCGCGGAAAAGCTTTGATGCCTAAAAATGTCTTCTCATCTACTAACTGATGGTTGGCGCTCAACTCTCATCCTTTTATCTCAGAATCTCATCCCTTTAGCTTAAATCTTTTTTTCCCATTAAAATTCAAATACTGGTTGTGCTTTAAGATCGTAGTCATTTTTACCTCAGCCTGAATGATCCAAAAGCAAGTTTTGATGATGTGCAAGAGGGAAGAGAACTTGAGGGCATAAGGGTTCTGCAGAGGGTATTAGGGAATAGAGAAGACAGAGCAATAAATAGACTCACAGGGGAAACTCAGAAAGTGGAGCTTGATGAAACAAGCAAACATCACGGTTTTGCTAAGGTCTATTCTAATTAGTTGTTATTCGTGTGTAAAAGTTTGCCTAAAAAGCATAACCTATGAGTGATTTGTGCCCCTGCATATTACGGATGTATCATAAAATTCAAACAGTGCAAGGAACACACAGATGACCACATGGCCTCAGCCATGCTCCATTTTGTAGTCTGCCCACTTTGAGCATCAGAAAATGGATTGTAGAAATCTGGTTCATCTTATTTTAAACTTCTCATTCCCCAAATTTGAAATAGTATTTATTTAAAAACCAGGTTCTTTATAAAGATCGCAAAAACACTATAAAGTATTCATTGAAAAGAACCTAACATTTACTACTGTAGTACATTATGTACAATTTATTGACTATTTCTACTGAATATACATGTATGTATTACATAATCTAACATTTATATTAAGTATAACTATAATATGATTTTTTTTTAAATTTATTTTATTTATTTATTTTTGGCTGTGTTGGGTCTTCGTTGTTGCATGCGGGCTTCCTCTAGTTGTAGCGAGCAAGGGCTACTCTTCGTTGCGGTGCACGGGCCTCTCATTGCGGTGGCTTCTCCTGTTGCGGAGCACGGGCTCTAGGCACACGGGCTTCAGCAGTTGTGGCACGTGGGCTCAGTAGTTGTGGCTTGCGGGCTCTAGAGCGCAGGCTCAGCAGTTGTGGCGCACGGGCTTAGTTGCTCCGCGGCATGCGGGATCTTCCCGGACCAGGGCTCGAACCCGTGTCCCCTGCATCGGCAGGCGGACTCTCAACCACTGCGCCACCAGGGAAGCCCCTATAATATGATTCTTGTGTCAACCCTGACAAAGCTGGTGAAATCCTTTGCTACAAAAATATGTCTCTGCCTTATATTTTTGTTTCAGTATTAGTTTCCACATTTGCCAGCAAGATACTTTTCATCCTACTAAACTAATAGGCCACTTAGTTGAATACTGGATAAAATACAAATGGCAGAGAATTCTCCATTTCTGTTTATAATTTTAAAAATTTCAACTAAAAGTGCAAAGCTTTTATCAATTTCTGTAGCTTGCTCTCTTCCTAAACCTACTTGCTTCTTCCATCAATATTTAAGTTTCTGGTTTTAAATAACTGTGACTCTCCTTTAACGTGTTCTCTGTTAAAGGCTTTCTCTCCCTTTAGAATTGTTAGTAGGAGAAGTGGTACTTTTGTGGGAAGAAAACTGCATCTTCTCTACTACCCAGCTGTCAGGACTATAGAGCTACATCCTCAGTTGTATAATCAGAAACCTGGCCTGGCATCAACTAGTGGGATTAATAACCACTTTTTCAATGCCTTGCAATTAAAAGATTTACATCAACTTCTCTTTGTTTTAACAAGAGCATATAGAACCCAGTGTGGGTGTGGCTCATGATTCTGCTTCTCTGACTCATGATCTTAGACTTCTTGCTTCCAACTTCCTAATGAATGTGCCCTTTAGCAATTGCTGGGGGCCAGGTTTGTTTACTGCTACTCCTTTCCAACAGTTCAATGCCACGAGGCATCTCTTGAATGTATTTCTTTGCTACAACGTATTTCTCTCCCCTGCCCTCACCCCACTCTCAGGTTCTGTTGCTTATTTAAGATTTGCATCTGTAAAGAGTCCTTTGGGTTTGTTTCCTTGGTGGACTGGCTGTCTTCCAAGATTTTGTTGTTAATCTTGTCTGACCTTTTAAAGATGACCTTTTGGTGTTTTTATAAAACTTCTCAAGAAAAGGAAAACAGAAGTGCTCATCTAACCCTCTTCTAAAGACTATGCAAAAAAGCCAGTTGTTTTAAAACATTATGGCTGGTGATATAAATGGCTGCAGCATATTATATCTACACCTGCATGTTTTTAACTTCCAGAAACTAAAAATCAGCTCTGCAACATGCAATCAGCCATGAAGAAACAAACAAACAAAAACCCAGTATTGAAAGATTTTTGCCTGATACCTGAATGTATTGGTGAACAAGCCTGCTACTTCTAGTATTTACATAAAGACAGTAGTCAAATAACCAATGCAGTAAAACAAACAATTCTTCTGTGAGAAAAAAAGAATGATGCTACTTAGAGTTGATGGACATGAACTTTAGGAATTTTAGAGCTGAAAGTAATCTTGGAGGCCTCCTTTTATAGATGAGGAATATGAGGTCTATGGTGGTTAAGTGAATTGTCCAAACCAGAGATGGGACTAGGGTCAAAGTTGAGGTCTTCTGCCAGGATGTTGAGCTTACTCTTTGAACTTGCTGGGTGTTTACATATTGCATCAACAGAGCCCATATGTACTGGATTTTCTTCCATTTACTAATAGAAGCAAGTTAGTGCCTTTACAGGTATTGTAGTATAAAATCAGCCCATTCAGTCAAACTAGTCAAAAATTAGTCAATCTAGGAGTCCCAAAGAGACAATGCTTTGCAGGCTTTTTCTTTTCTTTTCTTTTTTTTTCCACTGGAAATGGGAATTAGATAGATAATGCATGTTTGTGTGTATGTATGTATGTGTATATATATATATATATATATATATATATATATATACTTATATCTTGTTCAAATTTAAAAGAATACAATTTTTTATAGTCTATGTATGACATAAAAATAGAACGTCATTAATCAAATACATTTGCAGTATTTATTTTTGTAAGTAACTTCCTTTCTTTATGTATCTATACAGTTTTAAAGATAATGGGACAACACAGAAATATTATTCATTTTCAAGCTAACACTGATAAATAATGTTTTGTAAGTGCCCTAAATTATGTAAAGACTAAAACTTCCATTGTTCTATCTATTCTATGGAAAGTGGTTGATGTTTAGCTATGAAATAATGTATCAATCTCAGGAAACAATTCTTAGGTTAAAAAACTCATTTTCCCCGTGATGTCTTTTCACAAAGATTTAATTCAAAGAATTTGCCTTTGTAAGATCTCCATCACTTTTCACCATTGTTCCCATGCATGTTCCTGTTAAGAGTGCCTGATTCTGTTGCTAAGCAACCTTGCAGTCTTGTTGGCTCATGATGATGAACTAATAATTATTTAAAATGTGTCTGTTTGGATAGAGTCTTTTAAAGAATATCATGATACTTTTGTGTAAGAGGCTGGGTAAGAGGGTTCTTCATTTCAACTTACAGTTCTACAGGAATATAAGTGATAGAATGATGTTTTCCAGAAGAGTTGGAAGAATGCCAAGAGTACACTAAAAAGCACTAGGTCTTACTTCCTCCCGGTATGCTTTTTTTCTAGAAAAGGGTAAAAGTCAGTCAGATGACAAGTCAAGAAATTTACCAAAGGACTTCAAAGAAATATGAGGAACATCAATATTCCTTTTATTGACTAGATTAAATTATTATGTTTTTCCTTCTCATCCCAAATTCTTAAGAAAAATTGTCAAGCCATACTATGTTGAAAAATAAGTCCCATGTAAGCGAGACATGGGTATTTGAATTTTATCAGGCTTCCAGAGAAAACTAAATTGTTGATTAAATCCTCATCCTGCTTGCTCTTGTCCCAGACATCCCTCTCCAGTTCAGGAATATCCTCCTTTAAATAGCTTATTTAACCATATGGGACTGATGCCAGTAGCCTTAATATTTTCTGTACGGTATACTGCGATATAGAAGGGGACTACCATCATATCTCTAGCATGTAGTGAGAGTTAGTAAATAGCATTCCCAGTGTGTATCTGGAAAAACAAAAAGGTTGTTCCTTTAAACCATCTTTTTTGGTGATAAAGCAAAGAATCAAAGGTATTTCATTACTAAAGAATCCGAGAATGTCCTAACTCTAAGAGAAGAGCACTTCTAATGTCATCTCAAAATCCATCCAATCCAGAAGCAGAGCTGATGGTGCTACCAAGAGACAGAGTCTCCTTGTGGTGACACCACCTTCAAAAGTTTTGCAAGGTACCCCCAAACATCACCAGTTTTCTTTACAACCTTGCTTGTCTCTAGTATTTAAAGACACATCTGATACTTATTGATTCTATTTATATTTTGAGGGTGATCCCTTCTTAGGGATATCATCTCATATGCAAAGTTAAAAGTATTGGTCATTTTTCTCTCCTAAACTTAAACTATTATAATTTATGTTTAAGGCAGCCAAATTTAACAGCTTTGGGGCCATAAAGGTGAGTGTTTAAATCTTGGTTCACTGTTCTGGAGGTGGTATATGGCCACTCCAGGTATCAGTTTTCTTACTTATAAAATAGGGTTTGCAGTGCTTTCTTCACAGATAAAGGATTAAATTTGATATGCTAACATAGTGTCTACCATATAGTGTACATTAAATGTGAGCCCTCTTTCCTATCTCCACTGGGTGTGGCCAACTTCTAGTTTTCTAGGATTTACTAGAAAATTTCATACCTTCTAGGAATATATGGCTTCTGATCATATTCCCTTACCATCTTCATTTTACTAAACTAAAGGCTCTTAATTTTCTTGTAATTCCCACATTCTTATTTCCTATCTCAGCTACTTTTCTGTTATTTTTTTAGAATTCAGTTTATTTTAGCAGGCATGAATTGAGGTAAGGGGAATTACAGTAGGTCCTGTGGTTACAAATGTCAACAGGATCCCTGTTCTCAGGTACCTTACAGTCTAGTGTCAAGAGTAGTAAACAGACAAAAAATTGCAATTTGACCTGATAAATTCTGTGATATTGGTAAGCCTGTGACAACACAAGGGAAATATCTAAATCAGATTAGGGAGGATGGGAGATTAAAGGTAAAGGAGCTTGCCGTACTTGTAGGCTTTTCTCTAGAGTTGGCAAACATCTTTACCTGTGTTCAAGGTTTAGATTGACCAAGACAGCCTTCACATTCCTTTCAGCTTAATAAAACTTTAGACAGGTTTCTTCCTGACTTATAGGCCCTTGACCTCCCCTTATTTAGAACATTCACTCTAAAAAACATGCAAATTCTTTTTTCACCCCTTTGACACGTAAATCTTCTTCTAGTAATCTTGCCAGATTTACAACCCAGGAATGTCTTTCTCAGGGACATGGGAGCCATTTTTCGAAATGTAATCATCAAGAAAGATAGCACCACATTCTCTGTGGGAGGGCAAGAGTCTAACTTCAATAAGTGCTGATTAGCAAACACAGATGGCCTAATCACATTAACCAGTCTCCTCCTAATGTCCTCCAGTACCAGTCCACTAGCTCACTCCAGAATTGGTAAACTGTCCCACCTTTTGTTTCAGCAGAGTTTAGTCCAATCTCTCTCTCCAATTGCAATCGTTTTCAATAAACTTTCCCTTGCCTGTTTAAGTCTGTCCTTGGACAGGATGCATCCAGGTTTTGTACAAGGGGGAAAGACTGATTTTTGCCCAATAATCTACTCACTGATGCCTGGCACTTGGTCAACTTTTGTAATTGCTGATTAAAATAAGTCCATCATGTCAATGTCTAGGGGGAAATGTTTTCAATGGCTCTAAACACTTTGAGCAGTGATCAATGAAATCTCTGAGTTCACCATCTTCTAACTGGAACTAGAATTATTTTTCCAAAAATATATTTCTTTACACTTATGCACAAAATGAGCCTCTGCCTCAAAGAGACTGTGAGTAGGCTCAAGTATCCACTCGTCCTAATAGCTTTATACTCGTTCTTTTGGTATTTCAGTTATCTCAAGTGTTCAGAATCATGAATAAAGTTGGGAGCAATTCATGATGATGTTAATCAACTATAAATTACTCAACAAGGGCTCCCCTTATTATACTCTCCATGAAGCTCCCTAGAGGATCAGCTCAGGTACTGGCCTCATGCACAGTCTACATTGAGAGGATTTCCAATAATTGATGGTTTTAGCCAAAATTTTGAATTCTAAAAATGGATGGAAATGTGGAAATTCTAAATCAATCATAGCAAATTACAAATTATCATCAAGAAAGACTGCATAATAAAAATTTCTAAAGGTTACTGTAGAAATTAAGCTTAAATTCAAATTTAATTCTAAGGTAAATAAAAATATGTACTCCATTTTCTTTTTTTCATTATAAAATTTATAAAACCAGAATTTTCCTTCTAATGTGCGCATTGGGTGTACTTGCTTTTTCTTTCCAAAAAAAGTTTCACTAACTTAAGGACATATACAACATATGGCACCTTAGAATTAAGGAAATATGGGAGAATGATTTTGATTACCTCCTCATGCTACATGAAAATTCATTACTTCAAACTTTCTTGAGCAGTTTTTTAAAAGATGCCAGTTATCTAACTCATACAAACACCCATATACATATGTACATCTTTCTTGTTGGGGAACAGACTTATATTAGTGTAAATAAGTGGTCATTAAAGTTAATGGGTTCATTTTATATAGTTATAATTTAAGATATAGTAGAAATTGGTTTGAACATGATATATACCTTTTTGAAATATATTAGAGACTTATAGAACCACCTCACAGTGACTGTATTTGTCCATTATGAGGTTTAGAATATACTTTACTACTTAAATGAGTTGAGTATGATATTTTATCATTATACCTTTGCTTTTATCATATATTGTGGATGTAGAGTCTTTGGTCAGAAACACCCTCTATATTATAAAAACATCATTATAGAAAAATGCAGTATTCTTTTAATATATAATTTAACTTGAAACTAGGACAGATTTTCAGCAGAAGAAGGGAGCTGCATATATTTGGCTTTTACTGGCGGGCCTGTTTCTGCCCAGTAATTACCCAGTCTTCACATACATGTTACAGTTCAGTGCTTTTAAGGAAATCCAGCTTTCTTTGCTCTCTGATCTTTTCTGCTCACAAAATACTTAGCAAACACATAGCTATTAGCTCCATAGGAAGTGGTTGTATATATCAGGTATTTTTCACAAGCCCACTTAACCAAGGTACCAAGTAATCTGACTAGAATCCAAACCAAATCAGTTGAAGAGCTAAGTGTGCAAAAAATCCTGTAACACACTACATTCCAATGAGCCACAGTTTTATTAACACTGCATCACTTAGCAAACTCAGATGGGGTCTTTGGGTCTTTATGTTGAGTTTCTTTAATTGGCAAATGCTTAAGAGCACACTTTATTTATTGATTGATTGATTTATTAAAGAATCATCTTTTTTTCTAATTTATTTATTTTTGGCTGTGTTGGGTCTTCATTGCTGCACGTGGACTTTCTCTAGTTGCGGGGAGTGGGAGCTACTGTTCGTTGTGGCGCGCGGGCTTCTCATTGCGGTGCCTTCTCTTGTTGCAGAGCACAGGCTCTAGGCACGTGGGCTTCAGTAGTTGTGGCACACGGGCTCAGTAGTTGTGGTGCATGGGCTTAGTTGCTCCACGGCATGTGGGATCCTCCCGGACCAGGGCTCGAACCTGTGTCCCCCGCATTGACAGGTGGATTCTTTTTTTTTTTGCTGTACGTGGGCCTCTCACTGCTGTGGCCTCTCCCGTTGTGGAGCACAGGCTCCGGATGCGCAGGCTCAGCAGCCATGGCTCACGGGCCCAGCCGCTCCCCGGCATGTGGGATCTTCCCGGACCAGGGCACGAACCCGTGTCCCCTGCATCGGCAGGCGGACTCTCAACCACTGTGCCACCAGGGAAGCCCCGACAGGTGGATTGTTAACCACTGCGCCACCAGGGAAGTCCCTAAGAGCCCACTTTAAATGCAGTTACCCAATGACATCATGATAAGAAATGCTATAGGAATATAGGCATAGAAAAAAAAATTATCATCACTCACATATGCCCTGAGCATTTTCTGCTGAAGAGAGAATCTGAACTCCATAATGAGGGTACTAATACATTACATGCTTCTGACAGTAAGTTCTTATCACTTGAGAAATATCATTAAACATTATATCTCTGCAGCTTAATCCTTCTTAACCTGAAATATACCTTTAGAAATAATATTTTAACAGTTTGAGAAAATTCAGCTATTACATAGCTATTTATCTAAATATTTACGTGAGATAATTATGAAGGCATTCTATTAATAATTTTGTGAAGACATTGTAATAACAATTTAGTCTTAGAATTTTAGAAAAAAAATAAACCAATAAAAAGGTACTTCTTCTGGTTCAAACTGTACAAATGAAAATTCTGAAGCTAAGTAAATTGGGCAAAGTATGTTGCTGTTTCATAAGTTAATGAAAGTAAATTTATTTATTAAATTTTTATTTATTTATAGTTTCATGGGTTTATCACACATAAGGTTCAGGTGTATAATATTATATTTTGACATTTATATAAACTACAGTGTGCTCACCACCAAAAGGTTAGTTGTCAACTGTCATCATATTGTTGACCCCCTTTACCCATCTTGCCCTCCCTCCACCCCCTTCTCCTCTGCTAACCACTACTCTGTTCTCTGTATCTATTTATTTCAGTTTGGTTTCTTCATTCATTTTGTTTTGCTTGTTTTTATATGCCACATATGAGTTAAATCATATGGGATTGGTCTTTCTCCATCTGGTTTATTTCACTTAACATAATACCCACAAGGTCCAGCCATGTTGTCCCAAATGCCAAGATTTCATCTTTTTATGGCTATTCTTCCATTGTAAGTGTGTGTGTATCTTCTTTATCCATTCATCCATCAGTGAACACTTAGGTTGTCTCCACATCTTGTCTATTCTAAATAATGCTGTGATGAACACAGGGGTGCATATATCTTTTCAGATTAGTGTTTTTGTATTCCTTGGATAAACACCCACAAGTGGAATAGCTACATCATATGATAGTTCTAGTCTTAACTTTTTGAGGAATCTCCATGTGATTTACCATAGTGGCTGCACTAATTTACATTCCCACCAAAAGTGCACAAGGGTTCCCTTTTCTTCACTTCCTCTCCAGCACTTATTTCTTGTCTTTTGGATAATAGCCATTCTAATGGGTGTGAAGTGATATCTCCCTGTGGTTTTGATTTACATTTCCCTGATAATTAGTGATGTTGAACATTTTTCACATGCTTGTTGGCCATCTATATACCTTCTTTGGAAAAATATCTATTCAGTTTCTCTGCTCGTTTTTTAATTGGATTGTTAGCTTTTTTGTTGTTGAGTTGCTTGAATTCTTTATCTATTTTGGATATTAGATACATGATTTGCAAATATCTTCTCCCATTTGGTAGGTTTTCATTTTGTTGATGTTTCCTTTGTTGTACAGAAGCTTTTTAGTTTGATAATAGTCCCATTTGTTTAGTTACGCTTTTGTCTCCTTGCCTGAGGAGGCATATGCAGAAAGATATTGCTAAAACCAAAGTCAAAGCGAATACTGCCTATGTTTTCTTCTAGGAGTTTTATTGTTTCAGATCTTACATTGGAGTCTCTAATCCATTTTGAGTTGATATCTATGTATGGTATAAGATAGTGGTCTAGTCTCATTCTTTTGCGTGTGGCTATCCAGAAAAACTAAATTTAGATGCTCTCCATCCTTTCATCAAATTTTCAACCCATTCAGATTAATCTGCAAAACTGCATCAAGAGGTTTGAAGGTAGAGAACTTTTTACTGTCTAGCTGATTTTTAAGAGTGATTAGGGCAGAGTTATAAATCAAATTACTGCAAAAAACGTTCTGGCTAGTCCATGTCAGTCACTTTCCTAAATTTCAAGGTTATTGACTGCTCAACTTATCTTATGACTTTAAATTTGAAAGCCTCAAATTAGCAACAAGTTCTCATAGGATTCAAAGCAGTAGGGGTTTTACAGAATGATTCTGTTAAATTAATCTTTTCCTCATTTGAAACGTAGATGATTAAGATACATATTAATTTATTCAGAAAAGTCATACATTTTTTCAATGGAAAAAATCTTCCCTTCTGTGCTCCCTAGGGCTATTTGTGTGCAAAATTTAACAAATATTGGTTCAACTCTTTTTTTTTCTGATTCAAAACTTCAGCATGAGTGATGATTAGTTGGATGGCTAACGAGACAGTAATCTCCTCAAACATCTTTTAACCCACTTGTACATTCTACATGAAGCAGCAGCTCAGTAACTGTTGAATGAACGAGTGGACAGATCCCACTTACCCAGAAGACTGAATTCTTCTTTAAGAATCTGAGGTTTAATTTTGCGGTCAAATGTTTAGAAATGGAAATAGAACTCAAAGTTCCACTTGACTTATAACGTGACTTCTGTCCTCAGCAGATGGTTAAAAAGGTTAGTTCTACCAGTGGCTTCAGAAAACACACAAAAGGTGTTAGCAGAACCATGATATTTACGGTATACATTTGATTGTTTCAAGAACTGAGTGAACAGGTAGTACTTGTAAGGGCAATCAGGTGCCAGTTTCAATGGTCAGGCCTGAACTGCAGGGGTTCCACACTCAGCCCTGCTACTTGTTAATTCTGGCTTCACTCATTATGCTTCCCGATGCTGCCACACAGCTCCTTATTTTGAGGTAACAGGTGATCTGACTATGCTTTTTTGTTTGTTTGTTTTTCTAACGTTACACAGAAAGCTAGAGTCAAAAATTTGTGTGTAGTCTGAGAATGATACTTTGGATATATTGCTATTTATGATAAGCCCAGATTTACATGTTTACCTCGAACTGGAAAAAAATTGCTAACTAGCATTTTCCCCGTAAAAGTAATTACTGACAATGTCTTCCTCCTTAACCACATGGACCTATATCAAGGCTGCTTATCTGTGCAAGATACCAAAGTTGTTACCACAGGACTATGCTATCAGAAGCAGATTTTCTGCCAGTGGGCTGGGCCAGCTTTTGCAAACTACAGGAAACCTGGGCTCCTAAAATAACCTAAGGGACACTCCTGATCTAAACTCAAACAGAATGGGGTTAATACATAAATCCTTGCAGGAAGTTTGGACACTGAAAAGATCTGTCACTGAGGATGGCGATTCAGCTTAACAAATGAGGCAATGAGACTGATGGAATACGCCCTTTCCAAAGAAGTTACAATGATTTCCGTTGACACTATCAGTATTTCCACAGTCCTCTGTTTCCAGGAGGTTATATATAGTATCACAGAAGAACCCTGAGAACAGATAATCAAGCCTTTATAAAGAATCAGAGAAATATATTAAATGTCTCTTAACAAGGAGAATTGAACTTTTTTTACTAACAATAACCATTATTATCATTATAGAATTATTATATTGTTCTTAATATTTTATTATTAAATAAATATTATCTGCAGGGAAGGCAGATTGGCATCACATAAGTGTTACGTCACTGAAAACTAATCAATACACACACAAAATAATGTGCTAAGGCTACACTAGGGAGTCTCACTTCTGATCTCAAGGTTCTGCCAGTTTATCCCAATTTCTCAACAAAACTCTTTATCAAACTTATTGTATCTTATCCCGCACTATATCGGAACTGTTTTAAAAGGGATCTTGTTAGTCATTTTCCTTAAAAAAAAAAAAAAGAGAAATCCAAGTCATGCCTTTTCTATGAAATCTTTGGAGGTTGCTATGACAATGTTATTTGTAGCTCAGCCCACAATTCATATTCTTCAGCTTTTACCCAAAGTAACCTGGTTCTGCTTGCTAGGTATCATCTTCTAAGACTCCAAGAGATATTGCCAAAGCTTTCTCCAGAGACTAGGATTGGAAAAATGACGGCATTATTAAATGCTGAACTTTATAAAAATCATTTCTATTTTGAGCACCCTAACATAGTTATCTTCATTTTGCATAATCCTTTTTTTTTAACAAGGATGTATATTTTTACATGGTTGCAATTACAGCAAACACAGAGTTTTGTGTTATTCCTTCACCATTTCCAATAACGAAAGCATTTTTCATATATTACAATTGGGGGATTATTTTAATGTTAAAGAATACATGATATTTAATGGATACAATCTATATTTAATTTAATCCGCTTCCTATTACTAGCTATTTGTCTTCATTTTTTCCTTATTACAGATAGATTCACAAATAATATTATTATGAATATTTTTTTCCTCTACAGAATTGTTTCTTTGAATGAGACAGGGGTTATGGTTTGTTTGGCTTGTATCGACAGTATTTATAAAAGTGTAAATCTGAATGTGTTTAGGTGAGGCAAGTACAGTAACCTGTATTCCCATTGCCTTCCCCCAGGCCAACATTGTACATTTAGATTACCTGCTTGACCCTGAAAGCATTTGAATTTTTGACTCCTGGATTACTGGCTCAAAGGCGTAAGTATCTTTATGACTTTCAATAACAATGATCATTTAACTCTTCTAAACCAGTTATACATGTATTTCAATGTCACCAACTTTCATTTATTTGAGTACTTTCCAAACGTTAGGTGCTGTATAGGCATTGGGGACACAATGAGCAAGTAAGACAATGAACAGGGAGTTACAATGCAGTCTGAATTAATAGAACTTAGAATAGGGTACTAAGGGAACCCATAAGAGAAGCAGAAACAAGTCTTCTCCAAATCGGGTCATTACATGGGGAAGTGGTAGCAAGTAGAAGAACGGAGGAAGGAGAGAAGTCCAGGCAAAGAGAGCACCACGTGCAATGGCCTGGACAACATAAAGCAAGCATATTTTAAGTATTATGAGAATAGAGAGGGTGAGGTTAGTGTTGAAAGACATGAATATATATGAAAAAGCATATATATATGATTTTATAATGTAGTCATCATTAGGTATCATTTAATAATTTTTTGTCAAATTTACTAACTATATAAGCATGTTATACGTGTAAAGTAGATTTAGTATGCATCGCATCTAAGAAAATCCGATTCCTGACATAATCAGCAGAATGAAAAGTGACACAGAGATTAGAAAACTCCCCAGCACTTGAGAGAAGAGAGGTTTGTGCAGTTTGATGGCAGCACAGGCCCATGTGTAGGAGAAGGGGAGGTGATGGAGCAGCAGGGATAGGTTAGAACAGTTGGAGTGCCTGGAGGGCCAGGCCAAGGAGTTCACTTTGTATTAACTCAATGGTCAATGAAATTACATAGCCATTTTAGAGGAAACAAAATTATAATTAAAACTGTAGAGGAAACACTCATTCCTTTCACTAAAGCAAAATGCAGAACATCCTGGTGTCAGCACTGGAAAACAATCTCCAGGTAATTGAAGCAGGAAAACCACATCCATTTAGGGGTTCTCTCATTTTCATTATGACTGCTACCACCATAGCAGCCTCTAGGCTTCCATTCTAACACTTTTGTCCAGGTATGGAGCAATCAAAAACATCTTGCTTTGTTTCACTTTAGTACAAATGATATAGAAAAGACATCAAAAGAATTTATTAAGTGATAAGAGAGAATAACTGGGAAACAAAGCGTGTGTATGAAATATATAAACAGTCTAGTTTACAAAGAACTACTTTATTCTTTATAGAACACTGTTAGCCCATAGTCCATGTTATTCTACATTGGACACCAAGTATCTGTTAACCCTATGAAATAATATGTAAGACATTATGTGCACTTATATAGTCTTTGTATACAGGATGTGATGGAAGAGGACCTCTACCAATAGATAGAAAAGAAGTTCTTGTAATTGTGTGTTATGCAAGCCAAAAGCGGATGGGGTAATTTGCCAGAAATAATACTATAAGGGATATAAGTAATTTGGTCCAAGTACTCCACTCTCTGGGTTGCATTATTCAAGAGTAAATTTTAGAATGTCTGGAAGCAGAGGTCTTACCCAGTGTTCGAGACATATGAGGTCTCTGAGAATTTCTCTGAAATCACACTGAACATCTTGTGTACATGTATGTGTGTGTGTATATCTCCTGGGAAGTCTTTAAAAGGCTCATAAGCTCTTTTGTGGCACTTCTTCAATTCACTTCTGTGCTGGACCTCCCCATTTATGAAAGCAGAAGTTTCAGCCTCTGAGACTTTGGGCACAAGTCAGCAGGTGGTGACAGCTTTCTCTTCCAACACTGCATCTTTTAAGCATTCTTAAGAAAGCAAGCAGCCATCAGTTATGAACATCATTCAGGTGACGTTCTGTATGTATGAACTGTATTTGAGATTAAAAGACGGGGAAGAGATGGGAAGTGAGTAGACATGAGACTATTATAGGGCTCAGGAGAAAAGTGGCAGAATCTAATTACGATGGGATGAGTGGGAATACAGAAATGAGGATGGGCAGAGGATGCACATCTTGGTATTTGGTATATACCGCAGGGTTTTTTTTCACCAAGTTGTCATTCTGTGTTTGGAAAACAAAATTGGGGGGAAAATGAAATCAAAGAGTAAGTCAGTGCTTGGCATATAATAGGAATGTAATAAATTTTGGAAAGACTCACACTACCATGGTGAAACTTTTAGTACTAAACATATATTTAGGATTAAACATATATTCATTTGCAGAACAGACAGAAGTTGGACTTTTATATTACTAATGCTTACAATACTTCAACTTCTGGTCATCTTATACAAGTTCATTAGACCACTGATCGTTGTTGCAATGGAGTTCTGAAAGTTTAATTTTGAGATGTGAATGAGAAATGAGGTCATGGCATAGATGAAGACAGGCAATGAAACTATAAAATTGGTAAGCTTGGTCTATGAGAACCTATATGAGCAAAGAATCTGAAAAAGAATAGATATATGGATATGTATAACTGAATCACTTTGCTGTACACCTAAAACTAACACACTGTAAATCAACTATACTTCAATAAAATTAATTTTTAAAAAATTAATTAGTTAAAATTAAAAAAACATTAAGCTTGGTGAAGTGTAGTTGACCTCATTCAGGAAAGTAGAAGTAGGCGCTGGTTCTGGAGGATACAGGAGTGGTTTGAATAGAGAGAGGGCCAACTTTACTTCCTAACAGTAAGTTAAAATTAGGGGAATACAGAGATTATAGAATAATAATCAGAAAGTGGCCTAAATGTAAGAAGCAGGCTGGCTCTTCTTATACTAGAGAAAGAGAAAGCTAAATTTGTGGTGGAGATGGTAGGGGAATCATTTGAAACAATCCAGATTTCAATTGAAGTGAAGAGGTCAGAAAATATTAAGGATAAATAAAGCTTAGTTTATTCATTAGGAACATGGAAATTAGGAACATGGAAGTTAGAGTTAGTAAAAACCAGTCTCAAAATGGTAATTCTCTAATTCTGAACTAATCAGAAAAAAATATGAACTATAGTGCACATTAAGTCAATGTTGAGGAAAATGATGTATTTATTGGAGTACAATTCAGTTGTTATTTTACAATGCTTTAACAAAAGTACACACTAAATACATAGAATTTATATATACTATAGTATAAGTATACTTTTTAGCATAGAAAATTACAAAATTATCTAATCACTTAAAAGAAAATAGCATTATCCTTCTCACAAAGTTCTGAAATTAAAGAAAAAATTATGAAGATATAAACTATTCACTGAAGTTTCTGAAATAATCAGAAAGCTTGAATCAAAGAGAGATTGCATTTAAGGAGGATGTGTTATTGTTTAATTCAATGGTTAAAGAAACAGAAAAATTAAATGGGAACACTTTTCTGTTAAACTTTCCCCTCGGGCAGCTGGTATAAATAAGGGAGCTAGCATGGACCCTCCATTTCCCTTGAACAGGTGTTAACTTCTTCCTGTTTAGAGGGTTTCACTTCATGGTTAAGAGCATGGCCTCTGGGCTCAAATCTTTTGTGCCTGAATCCTAGACATGTCACTTGTTAAGTGTGCAACTTTTGGCAAGTTTCTTACTTTCTCTAAGCCTCAATATTTAACTGTGTAGTGTGGATAATATTTGTGAGGGTTAAATGCCACTGACAAATGGTAACTGGTATACATTTAAGCGCTCAATAAATTTGTCTATCAGGAGGAGTTTGGACATAGAGGGAGATGGTAGATAGATTCAGAAGGGAAATGTGAGAATTCGTTTAGAGTGAACAGTTTCGAGGAAGATGACAACTGAAAGGGGGGTCCTCCTTCCCATTCAGCTGCTAGAAAAAGAGGTGTGTTTAACAGAACAGAGAAAACAGGCTGAAAACTGGTGGCCCTGTGGGCATTGGAGGAGGGGAAGCATGTTAGAAGTGTTTCACACACAGACCGAAGAAGCTAAATACTACACATCCAACAGAGCTGCGGATATCTATTTCAGTATGTCTGTGGGTCTATCTGTACAATAAAAATGTTTCTCTTGAAAAGTCAGCAAGCGCTGTGAAGATAGAGCTCCAATCCTCTCTGACACTTGTTTAAGGGAGGGGAGGCAGCAGAGAAATCTCAGGGTGGAAGACAACCTACAAATACCTGCAGGGACATACATGACTACTTTCCACTTTCCTCCTGGTGTCAGAAGGCAAACAAGCTAGCACCTCTGTCTTGGACTTCCCAGCCTCCAGAACTGTGAGCAATAATTGCTGTTGTTATAATCTACCCAGTTGGTGGTATTTTGTTATAGCAACATGATTGGAGTAAGATAGCATCTTTCTACCCTAGAGGAATAAGTCCTAGACTAATTACCTAGTAAAATTTGTGCATTACCTCAACATACACCAAGTGATGCTGGATGAGGTAAAATCCAGAAACAAGGTTGCTGAAGAGTTCTGTCATGATCTACTCTCACATACTATCACATACCTCAGAGATACTACATATTTACTTGTGTTAGGAGCTTCACATGGCAGTGGTTTTCTTCATGGCAGTGTGAACACCAGCATCACTGCTACTTGCTACTCCTAAAGGAGCTCGAATGCCTCACTCCTCTTCCTTGGGAGCTATTCAAGTTTTCACTTGGCTGATCTTCAAGCTACTTACCATAAGTGTCCATTCTCTTGATTTTCAGGAACACTCATTACTATTATATCCCTCAGGGCAATTTTAGAAGTTTAAAGCAATGAAGAGTAGCTTCTTACGATAAGAAAAAAGAATAAGGTGGGTTGTTGTTCATTTATTGATCATTTATGAGTAGCTGTCATATGCCAGGCATTGGGGCATTGTGCTTTTGACGTCAGAAGCAGTCCCTGCTTTCAAATGGTCTCTGGTAAAGCTGGGAGGAGTTTCAACTGGACAGAATAGTATAACATAATGAGTAGATAAGTGCCAGGACAGGGTGCCAGGGTGGGAAGGAGGACACAGAGAAAGAATGAGTTCATCATGAAATATTTTTGAAGAACAGGACACCTGATTTGTGTTTTGAAGGAAATGTAGAAGTGTGAAAGACAACAAAAAAGTTTCAGAAGTGAACATTCTAGGCAGAGGCTACAGCAAGATTTAAAAAGCAAGAGGGCACAAACCACAGAGCTGATCTCCCTGTGCTACGTGGCTGCTTCCCACTAGCTATCTATTTCACATTTGGTAGTGAGTGTATATATGTCCTGTGACCACCTAGAGGCGTGGGATAGGGAGGGTGGGAGGGAGACGCAAGAGGGACGAGATATGGGGATATATGTACATGTATAGCTGATTCACTTTGTTATAAAGCAGAAACTAACACACCATTGTAAAGCAATTAGACTCCAATAAAGATGTTAAAAAAATAAAATTAAATTAAAAAAAAGACACGAGGGCATACAGAGCAATGGTGGGCCTAAAGAACTGCCAATAGGTACGTATGGCTGGAGTGTAAGATCATTTGAGCAAGTAATGCAAAGGATACCAAAATGTGCAGTGGATAATCTAAGGTAAGGATATATCACCTTTCTTTTTTTCACCCTAGAAATATTTACTGAGTGACTCTTATGTGCCAATGATTGTTGTAGGTTCTGCAGTGAAAAAATCATGACTCTACCTGCACGGAATTCGCATTCTACCTAGGGAAGAGACCGAAAATAAACCAATACCAAAATATTGATATATTGTTTGGCAGACGGGAACAAACATATGGAGAAAACTATATCAGAGATGGAATGGAGCATGTGTAGGTTAATGTGTGCACCTGCATGGGGATGCACAACAGCTGTTTTTTATAGGATGATCAAGGTCTCACTGATGTGGTGACATTTGACCAGAGACTTGAAGGTAGTCATATCCTATCTATTATCATAACCTCTAGTATCATATTCCATTTATATGTGTATGGATTACTTTTCTAGAACATTTCCAGAAGATGAAATCGTAAATGCAAGGGCCTTTGGATGGGAGAACGTTGAGTGTTGAAAGTACAAACTAAGAGGCTGGTGTTCCTGGTGTGGAAAGAGTGAGAAGAGCAGTGGATAAACTGGAGAGCTGGTGGTGGCGAAGCGGGTGCAGAAAAGATAGGGCTTTTTAGAGTCTCTTTAAGTACTTGTTCCCTTGTGGCTCCCCACCTCTTAGACAGAATCAAGGAACTGTCTAGCCCCAGGCAGTGGAGAATAGGCATTTGATAGTTTTTGCTAAAGAGTTAAGCTTAAAAGCCTAAAATCTTTATGGACAGAGAGAAATTTTGCTAAATTTCTTCTTTACTACATCAGAGTAATAGGTGGATAAATCCAAAGAATTTTCCACAAAGGGAAAGCACCATCAGGATTTGCGTATTTTTTGTTTTGTCTTGTTTTTTAACAAGAGGGAAGGGAAATTACCGTTACTGTTTGTAATCTAGAAAGACTGGGGTAAAGAGAGGTTAAATGGCTCATTCACTGCAAACCTGGGCTTAAGAGGACAGTCGAGAGTGTTCAACATGATGCCCTCGGGCAATCACTTACTCAGAGGAGGGCCAATTACTTTTTAAATTAAATTAAATTTATTAATTTATACAGCAAGTTCTTATTAGTTATCTATTTTATACATATTAGTGTATACATGTCAATCCCAATCTCCCAATTTATCCCACCACCACCACCCTTGCCCCGCTTTCACCCCGTGGTGTCCATACGTTTCTTCTCTACATCTACGTCTCTATTTCTGCCTTGCAAACTGGTTCATCTGTACCGTTTTTCTAGATTCTACATACATGTGTTAATATACGATATTTGTTTTTCTCTTTCTGACTTACTTCACTCTGTATGACAGTATCTAGGTCCATCCACGTCTCTACAAATGACCCAAGTTCATTCCATTTTATGTACGTACTACGTCTTTTTTATCCATTTGTCTGGCAATGGGCATTTAAGTTGCTTCCATGACCTGGCTATTGTAAATAGCGCTGCAATGAACATTGGGGTGCATGTGTCTTTTTGAATTATGGTTTTCTTTGGGTATGTGCCAGTAGTGGGATTGCTGGGTCATATGGTAATTCTATTTTTAGTTTTCTAAGGAACCTCCATACTGTTCTCCATAGTGGTTGTATCAATTGACATTCCCACCAACAGTGCAAGAGGGTTCCCTTTTCTCCACACCCTCTCCAGGATTTGTTGCTTGTAGATTTTCTGATGATGCCCATTCTAATCGGTGTGACTTTCAATACGCTTCCCTGGGGCAGTAGTGATTATCTTCCCAATAGCTTGGGCAGCTTGGTGAAGAAGATCAGAAGCTGACTTCAGCTTTTCATAGCTCTCCATCTTTCTACTTCCTAAATTCCCATTCCTTTTACTTGAGCAGTGGTTCATCAAATATGTAACAGCAGCAGAAGCTTCTCCTAGAAACTTGTTAGAAATGCAAATTCCCAGCTGAGGCTCCGGAAATCATTGTTTTGACAGCCTTCTGATTCTAGCTAAAGCTTGAGACCCATTGCTCTTCTTCTGATCTGAGAGAGAGCGAGGGGTGGGGGAAAGATAGAGAAAGCCCAGGAAAGAATGCTGGAAAGTAAATTCAGAGAGCTTTTTATATGGGGTTTTTACTGTGGTAACTTACAAATGGTTGAAAAACACCCACAAATTGAAACATGTAGCTACTTTAAGGACTCTTTAGCAGAAATCAATCTTATTCCCGATCTATTACTTAATAGGTCATTTCCTCATGGGGATGACTAACAGCAATTCAACAGGAAATGCTTTTTTTTTTTTTTTTTTTTTTTTTTTTTTTTTGCGTTATGCGGGCCTCTCACTGTTGTGGCCTCTCCCGTTGCGGAGCACAGGCTCCGGACGCGCAGGCTCAGCGGCCATGGCTCACGGGCCCAGCCGCTCCGCGGCATGTGGGATCTTCCCGGACTGGGGCACGAACCCGTGTCCCCTGCATCGGCAGGCGAACTCTCAACCACTGTGCCACCAGGGAAGCCCAGGAAATGCTTTTTATATTTAAATAACACTTTCTGTTCCAAGATGTCAAAATGTTTGACAAGTGGTCAAAATGCAGCTCACTAATATTCTCAACCCCATGGTAGTAAATAACCCACATCTACCATCACTGCTGTTTACTGGTGATTGCTTTTCTGGGAAAGTTGAAGCGCCTTTGCTATCTCTGTAGAAAGTCAATGACTAAAGGAGGAAACGTCCTTCATCTTGGTTCCCATAGGAAACCAAATTGATAAATCACTCACTGACTTCTATTATTGCATCTCAAGGATAGTTAACAATGCTCATCAAGGAAAACTCCCAAAGAACACTCTTGCCCTATCTCTGATTAAACCTGATTTTGGAAAATCAGCTGGCTCAATCTACATTTAATTACAATATGAATGCTACTTAATTCCCTATTACTTCTGATTACACAGGATCAATGCCACTTGAAGAGTAAGAAGCAAAGGTTCACTACATTGGGGTCTCCTGGACAGCCAAGCCTGTGCCTTAGTCATTTTGACTCCCTAGTGACCAGCTTGGTATCTGGAATAGTATATGTGATCAGTAATTATTTCTTGAATGTATGATGTATGAATGAGTCAAGATATTTTGAGAGTTGGACTCATGGGTCAAGAGGAGAAAACGTGGTTTAAAAAAACCCACTGAATTCTCAGAAGCCGGTGCTGCAATGAATGCTAGTAACAACTTGACAATGTCCTCTGTCATTGCAAATAATGTGATACCAACATCTACTAATCAATCAAAAAAAGACTTTCAGAATTCAAATTTGGATAGGATTTTGAGCTGGGGATTCCTCTCACCCACCTTTTCTTATGATAAAACTTGGAACTGTAGTGTCAATAGATAATATGCCAGGTTTTCACTTAAAATTGGAAAATTTAATCTAATTTCGGAGGCATGAAATAAAACTGATGGGCAAATATTAGAATTTCCATCAGTGAAAAAGCTTAATTTCTAAAATGCTGAAGGTTAGTTTATCAAAATACTGAAATTGCCTCATATCATAAGTCAAAGCACCCTCTCCTTACTAAATAAGGAGCTACAAAGTTGTACAATTACTGTCAATAATTTTTTTACTTGGTTTGAAAAAAGGTTGCTTGTTTTAAATAAAACAAAGTTCAACTGAAGTGACTATAATACCATCAGTCTTGTAAAACTCCTTGTGTTAGATTTCTTCTATCCCCAAGATGCCAACCATGCATATTAAACAGACTCTTGTTTTTTGCGTATGATTTCTGTACATCTTTCCTATATGAATTTTCATGTTAAGTACCCTTTCTTAGAGTGTGGATTGTAACCACTCTGTTTAAAACTCTATCACCAGTACCTAGAACCGTGCCTGCCGCATAAGAAACACTTAATAAAATTTCTAAATTATCTTGATTAAAATCCATACTCATCCTAGCCTTAAGCACATGAAGACAGAAATAGGTTCCAACTGCATAAGAACACGTGACTAATCCAGAGTAAATGTTAACTATACGTACAAATTATCTGTTGATTAAAATACAGAACATGTCTGAGATTTGGAATTCCTTCCTAATAGCCCTGAGTCGGAGCTGTGGTGAAGGCTTACTGGGGGCATGGTACCATTTTCTGAGGACACACTCGGACGAGGAAGAAGTTGATGAGACAGCATGCAAGATTTTCCAGGCTCAAAATGGAACTTGACTCATCTGCATGGAACCACCCAGCGAAACACAGAAGAGCTCACTCTTCTGCTGGATTAAGCTCACCCTGGTGGAACGGAATGGAACAGAAACAAGAGACTGAGGTCGAGGTTTTGAGGATCTTCACTCCACTTACCTGCTGTCACAGGACCAGGCAACGGACAAGAAGAAATGTGGAACTGTTGCTGTGTACCTCTAAACAAATACAGTCACCCTACGTAATAGAATGTGTCCTAAATCTGACCAATTAGAATAATTCCTCCATTCTTGGTGGAGTAGCTCTGATAGAAATGGACAGAGCTGGGCTCGGGGTGGGAAGGGGGTGGTTTCCTTCTGTTACAAGCTCTAAACTTTCTTCAAGTTTCCTATGATTTAAGCCTAACTACAACTTATGGACTTTTGAAAAAGAGTAGGTACTAAAATTAAATAAGCTGAGAGTGTTGAGGGTGAAAAACATGATAACAAATTTAAGGAAATGTAGAATTATTACTATGAGAATTAACAGAACTGTGTTTGTTCCAAATATGAGCCTGCTATAGCATTTTAATTATGAATAGAATTAAACAGAAATTCACTTGCTGTCACCATCTGATAATATTACCAGAGACTTCCCTTAAGGAAATTTAAAATTATTTCTTCTATGTAAATCTCTACAAGTCCTTAATTTCAACCTTATTATAAGAAATAAAACACAGTAGCAACAAGCTGGCAGAATTTTGACAATTCTCCTGCCTCCCTCCATTCCGCCTTCTTTTCCTCTTTCCCTCCCTCCCTTTCCCTCCTCTTCCCTCACTCCCTTTCTTTCCACAAAGCAAGTAAATGGGTACATAGAAAATAGTAGGGGTCACACGCTTTCATTACAGGGGTTGGGAATGTGGACTCTCACAAAAACAGACTTGATTTTAAATACTGTATCTGTGCCTTACTAGCTGTGTGACCATGAATAATTTAATCATTCTGTGCCTCAGTTTGTCCGGCTGTAAAATAGGTGCAAACGGTACCTACCTCTTAGGATTGTTGTCAGGGGGGATTCCAACTGGTTTTAAAATAGTATTTAGCACAGAGGAAGCATAATAATTATTATTTTTCACTTCTCTGAATATATAAAACATTTAGTATTGGGATTCATAGTCTCAAAATCTAACACTCACTGATGTGAATATCTGATTGGCTAAATGGAGAAAAACATTGTTATAGTAATTATTTCTTTAGTTTCTCCTTTTGTTTTTTTAACTGAAAACCAGAATCACAATTTCTTGGTATTATCTGTTATCAATGAACAGTATAAGACTGTAATATTATTTTTGACAAGGCACTGAATATTCGAAATGAAGAAAACTAAGAAATAGTAGTAAATAAAACTTTTCTGGTACTAATCCCAAGTGAAAGATGAAATTAATGATGATATATATGTGAAAACTCTGGAGAAGTCATACAGAAAGAACCTCAAGTACTTGAGGCACACTTGAAATTCAAATGACATTAAATGACTAATTCTTAAATCAAGAACCCTTCACTAAAATTAAAAACACAAATGCTTTCTTTTTCTTTATTTCTTGTAGGAAGTGAAAGAGTACTCAGTAGGTGTCAGACTATTTTAAAAAGCAGGTTATAGAGATGATATTTCAGGAGTGTAAAAATACTAAGGCGGATCTCATAAATGATTGGTATATTATTTAATTCAGGTTAGCGTCAGAATTGTCAATGTTTGTTTCTTAAGCAATGCAATCCTTTAGGTAGGAAGCATGGTTCTTTGGAGAAGTTGAGAGACACAAGATACACAAACTGGAATATGGTGAAAAAACAGACAGTATCGATTTTTTAAAATTAAACCTAGGAATTATTTAACATGGCCATTTCTTTGGGTTGAAGAAAGAAATTCATATAGATTTTCCTGGTTCAGGCTCCAGTGAGGTCTATAGGCAAATTTGCAACTAGAGCAAGATTCAGACCTATTTCCATTTTTGTGCTTACCTCTTAAATATGTCCAGTTCCTACAGCATAGAGGAAAGCACTAGATTGGCCATGGCATGAATGGCCAGGTTAGGATTCTGGCCCTGCCACTTAATAACTGTGTACGGCTTAAATAGGCAATTTGCTAAACTTCATGAATTTCAATTCCCACTCTCCAACCCCCACCCTGGGCAAAATGCGTAAAATCCTTTTTCTACCAACTCTAGAGAGTTAGGATGGTCTGAGGAGAAAATGTACATAAAAATGCTTTGAAAATTATTTAATGCTTTAAAAATATTATTTATCATTATTATTTCAAGATGAGGAAAAACTCCCCCTCCGCTAATATATTCAGCTTTTTATGGCCACCTAGATCTTCCAGAAAGCTACATAAAAACTGAACATTTTAACAATACTCGGCAATGTTTAGATGTTAAAAAAAAAATTATCCAAACTGGCACATTTCTTCTTAAACAGTTCTAAAAGTAATACATACATAGTGCAATGAATTTGGAAATACAGAATGAGAACGGGAGGAAGTAAAGGTCACCCTGACTCTCTTATTTCTTGAGTTAACCATTGATAAATAATTTTTACATTTTCTTTGGGTCTTTTTTCTCTATGTGTGTGATATTCAAAACCAAGTTGTGAATATGCTGTATTTATTATTTAACATTCTTCTCTTCTCACTTGACATTTTACAAAAAACAATTTTAATTTGTTAACTTCTGTATTGTTTCCATTTCTAAGCATCATAAAATACTTAATAGTGAAGGTTACCTATGAGCTATTATGTAAAAAAAAGTTCAGCATCTATAACCTAAATAAATATATTAGAAATTCATATGCTTTAAAGCAGTGATCCCCAACTGTTTTGGAGCTAGGGACTGGTTTCGTGGAAGACAATTTTTCCACCAACAGGGCGGGTGGGGGGAGGATAGTTGGTTCCGGCTGTAATGCGAGCGATGGCGAGCCATGGGGAGCAGCAGATGAAACTTCGCTCGCTCGCTCGCTCGCCCGCTGGCCGCCCACCTCCTGCTGGGCGGCCCATTTCCTCACACAGCCAGGGGGTTGGGGACCCCTGCTTTAAAGGATATCCCTATGTTTTTATGTGATTGACCATTTCAAAAGTTTCATAGACAATTCCACTATTTATATTTAATTAAAGACCATGAAACTTGTTTTTAGTATTTTTAAATAAAAGATAAAGATGACTTCATTTAAAAGCTGATAACAAACCTCTAGAACACGTCCTTCTACTTAAGTGAGGTGTTAGATAAAAAAAGCACAATAGATATATAGATTATACTTGACTTTAAATAAAAATCTGAATAAATACTATAGAATTGTTATCTCCCCTTTATTCTGTTAATAATTGCTAATAGGAATATTATGGAGAATGATTGAAGCTTAATAGTCATATGTCAATTACCAAGATCACATTTGTGTGGTACAATGAATTTGCAAAGGTAGACTATCAAATGTATTTTATTGTCAAAGGTGGTCTGCCAATCGGCAAGTCATTTCGTAAGTTATGCTCTAAAATATATCATTTACCGATACCCAAGAGACATCTCGGTATGTCATTAATAGCGCAGAAACTCTAAGCCAGGGATATTTTTGTCTTTATAATTAATTTGAGACAGCAGCTAATAAAAACCAGAATAATAACACTAATAACCTTCAAATTAATTTTGACCCTAAGCTATAGCAATTTCAACAGAAGTTAGTATATTTACATACCAAATTAAGATTCCTAAACTTGTATTACAATTGATGCAATGTTTTTATGAAATACTACCTATATAATATTTCATTAAGATAATAAAATGAGAATAATATAGAAATGTCATAAATGTTGGTGTCCTAGAAAGGATTTAGAGGGAATTTCTGGTAGTATAAATTAATACATGATTAATCATATTACTTTTATTTATAAAGCATCCAAACATACACATCTGTAATCTTATACGTCTTTACCATCAAGAGAAATATATTCCAGAATTAATTTTAAAACCACTGCTTTTACTGTGCTTATGTATTCTAGTTGAGAAGTCTGGACTTTAAGCATTATTAAATTATAGAACTCATCAGAAAGCAGGAGGAAAACAACAATACAACTGATGGCATTTGTTAATATAAACCTTTGTGTAAAAATGTTGTGAAACTAAGAATGGAAAAAGTAGAATTATTAAGCAACAAATGGCTGTTTTAAAAAATCTCGTTAATAGTATATACTACCTGGGTTATTCTTTTACTTGAAAAAATTACAGTATATTAGGTTGTCCTAATTTGGAACTATGTAACTGCCACTCTCATGTTTCTAGTTTTACTAGAAGAGTGCATTTTTTTGGTATAAGCGTAAGGAAAAAAAAAAAAAACTGGAACGTTCCATACTGCAGTTTCCTTCCTCCCTTTCCCCAACAGAAAAAATAAGAAATACTATACCTAACCAACAGATCTGATGATTCCAAAAGGGACAAGTCTCTATTCTGAAACACTATTCAAGTCAGAACATTCCAAATTATGATTTTGTGAGACACTGGAAAATTATGGCATGAAAAATAGAAGAATATTTCTAATGCACTATAAAATGTATTCCTCAAAGCAAAAGAGCTAATGGAAGGCCAGAGCACTTAATGGATAAAATATAATCAAATGAAACAGAAGCATGTTCCAAGCTGAAAGGCAACAATCTCACTATTCTCACATAATTGGATAGTAGACATAACCCAGTAAGATCAGGTTTAAAAACATTTAAATATATATAAATACACATATGTATAAATAACATATATAGCACCTGAAGTAAATACATATTCATATTCATATATTAAAGAATCACTTTAAAATTTAAAAATATTTTTTTAACTATTGAAAAATAAACAGCTAGTGAAAAAATAAGTTTTCTTTGCAAAACTTGACTCTGGAAACAAAGATTCTTCAAATGCTTCTCCAAGAACTTGTCTGTTTATTTTAAATATAACCAAATAAAAAAATAAAAATAAAAAGTAAATAAATATAATCAAATATTTGAAATAGAAGGCAAATGTTCATGAAAGCAGACATATATACATGCATTTATATGCATATATACACATAATTGGATAATATAATGAATATGTATAATACACATAAAATACAGATCTTCCTTAACTTACTATGGCACTGCATCCTGATAAACCCATCATCAATTGAAAATATCATAAATTGTAAATGCTTATACTACACCCAATCTACCAACCGTCATAGTTTAGCCTAGTCTACCTTAAATGTGCTCAGAACACTCACATTAGCCTAAAGTTGGGCAAAATCATCTACCACAAAGCCTATTTTATAATAATCTGTTGAATATCTCATTTGTTTTATTGCATACTGTACTGAAGGTGAAAACCAGAACGGTTGTAAGTGTGTCAGTTGTGATCGAGTCGCTGAGTGGGAGGAGTGGCTTGCTGCTGCTGCTGCCCAGCATCACAAGAGAGCATCATGCTGCATATCAGGAGTCTGGGAAAAGTATAGTTTCTACTCTAAATTCAAAGTATACTTTGAAAAAATGAAAAAATTCAAACTATAGTTTCTACTAAACGAGTATCACTTTCGCACCATGGTAAAGTTGAAAAATCGGTAAGTCGAACCATTGTAATTCGGGGAATGTCTGTATATAAATTTTTGTATAATATATGTGTATATGTGTTTGCACGTGTATATTTAAAACTGGAATTTAGACTGTTTGCTACATCTCATCTTAGAAGCAGACTGTGCCCAAAATCTATGCCTCAAGCCTTTGGTGAATAGCTAATGAATTCAGTATTCAAACAGGGATTAAAAATATTGACTTGGAAATTCAGGACAAACTTACTACTAAAAATGTTTTACACTTTTTACTTAAAAGAACATAGTTAGGTACACATGATTAGACTCTACCAACTATAATAAATTATTGCCGATTTGGCTAGAGTTGTTGATCACCACAAAATTCTCTCTTGCGGACAACTATGGCTTACATATTAAATGGAAGGCTTTAGGCAGTTTTTGTACTTGTTTCCTTAGACCTAAATGGTCCACATAATGATAAAAAGTTAAATAAGAAAAAAATGTAAAATTATGTGCTTTTCAAGCTCAACAAAATTGTTATCATACTAAAGCTCGCCTGTGTACTAACAGTGCAGTTTTTATAGGCAGGTGTTTCTGCTACTAAAGTTTTCACATTAATTGAGGCTCTACTTTTGATTTCAGTTTAAAGGTGTTGCTAGTGATTGAATCTACTCAGTAGTGCACTTTTATGAATAAGACTCTGAATATTAAAATTCTTACATGTACTCTCTCAATTCATTGAGATTCAGTCAAATAGAAAGATATCATATACCAAGAAGATTCCTTTGTATATGATGTACAATGGAGTAACAGATTAATTTTCCTTTTTGGACAACTTAATGATATTGATTAACATTAAAAAATTTCAACAGTTACATATTTAAAAAAAAGACTGGGGTACAAGGCAGATAATTAGTAGTATTACCTTTAAAGGCTTTTGTTAGAGGAAGTGAATGTTAACAACTCTTTATAAATTAAAGTTGCCCTCTCCCAGGAACTTCAATACTGTATCAGAAAAAAATAAAATAAAATTGTCAACTATTGCTTTTAAGAAAGGGAACAATTCCCATTTTCTATAACATTACTTCTGAAATCAACACCCTTATTCAACAACCTTGATATCATTTCTGATAATGAGTCAGTGAAAAGAGTGATTAGACAAATGGTACAATTCAGAAAGAAAATAAGATGCAGAAAGAAATTCAGAAAGAAAATAAGATGCCAACTGAGTTTTCCCAGGTCATCCAATCAACTCCTTGCAGAGTTAAAAATAGAAGCTAAGACTAATTCCCACAGCTACTGCCAGATCAGAGCCTGACAACTTTGCATTGTGGTAGCTTCAACCTCTCCTGCTACTGGGATTCCCTGCATTGAGACATCTTCCTATGAGGTTCAGTTATTTCAAGGTTTGCTTTAAAATGGAGAGGGGTAGGAAAAGGTTCATAATTTTAGGGAAAATCTGTGGTAATGAGATCTCATTGTAAACTGCTCACGAGAATTAGAAAGATAAAAACTGGAAATATTTACTAACCCTTACTATGTCTCAAACACTGCAGTAAGTTCCCTTTTATGTTATCTTCTTTAATCTTCGCAACAACCCTGTGATTTTCCTGTTTTAAATATCCAGAAACAATTCACAGTGGCTAAGGAACTTACCCTAAGTCATAGAGATAGAAAACAATAGAGGTAGGATTCAAACTAGGTGAGGTTCAAAGTTCAAATTCACTTCCTGAAAAACATGATTAGAACATAAATGGTAGCCAAAACTCCCCAAAATAAATTAAAAAATTAAAAGAAAGAGAGAAAGGAGGGGAGGAGGGCCTAGTGATCTGCATACCTTAAAAATAATGTTTAGAACTTTTTGATTTATCTTAAAAATGACCAAAAGCTAGCTGCCTGAGAGCTCTAAGAATAAAATTACTAACAAACTAAACAAAAAATATTTTTATACTCACTCACTTTGAGATCACCCAATTGCTTTCCTTTCATAACACCGTACTGCCATTTTATTTCATTTTCTATTATATTTATTAAGGGATAATTTAAAGACAAGTATTTTGCCTAACAGGTTAATGATTTTTTTTTCTTCTAAACGATGACCAAGATGCCGATCCTCCTCCCCTTATTCAATGGACTAATTAGTGTCAGATCACTTTAGTGTCATATTTAATTTCTGTGGTGAAATAGTGATTTCACAAACCCTGTGAAGATGTTACACATCCACTATAACATGCATGCAGGTGGAAAAAATTTTCAACTGATGTAGATTTTGCTTTCTCTATGATTGTATTCTTCACAATCAATGAGATAGAAAAAGACACAGAGATAAGAGAACTGTTGACTCATATTTTCTTATTAAAATGTGTATCTTGGGCTTCCCTGGTGGTGCTGCAGTTAAGAATCCACCTGCCAATGCAGGAGACACAGGTTCGAACCCTGGTCTGGGAAGATCCCACATGCCACAAAGCAACTAAGCCCATGGGCCACAACAACTGAGCCTGCGCTCTAGAGCCCGCGAGCCACAACTACTGAGCCCATGCGCTGCAACTACTGAAGCTGGCATGCCCTAGAGCCCGTGCTGTGCAACAAGAGAAGCCACCGCAATGAGAGGCCCGTGCGCCACAACGAAGAGTAGTCCCCACTCCCAGCAACTAGACAAAGCCCAGGCACGGCAACAAAGAACCAACGCTGTCAGAAATAAATAAATTACTTAAGAAAATAAATAAAATCTGTATCTTGCATTTTCAATTTTCTAAAAGTTCAAATCCATGGTGGTTGAAAAAAGAAGAGTAATGTCATATGTTTTCTTGTCCTGGGTAAATGGATTGTGCTTGGTTGAGTGTCTTTTTTTTTTTTTGCCAAAATTTCTTTTTTATTATTTTTATATCTACTATTACTTATTTGAATTCTACTCACTGCTTTTTGTTTTTTCATCTTTATTGGAATACAATTGCTTTACAATGGTGTGTTAGTTTCTGCTTTATAACAAAGTCAATCAGTTATACATATACATATGTTCCCATATCTCTTCCCTCTTGCGTCTCCCTCCCTCCCACCCTCCTTTTCCCACCCCTCTAGGTGGTCACAAAGCACGGAGCTGATCTCCCTGTGCTATGTGGCTGCTTCCCACTAGCTATCTATTTTTTTTTTTTTTTTTTTTTTTTTTTTTTTTTTTGCGGTATGCGGGCCTCTCACTGTTGTGGCCTCTCCCGTTGCGGAGCACAGGCTCCGGATGCGCAGGCCCAGCGGCCATGGCTCATGGGCCCAGCCGCTCCGCGGCATATGGGATCCTCCCAGACCGGGGCACGAACCCGTATCCCCTGCATCGGCAGGCGGACTCTCAACCACTGCGCCACCAGGGAGGCCCTTGCTATCTATTTTACGTTTGGTAGTGTATATATGTCCATGCCACTCTCTCACTTT
Source organism: Mesoplodon bidens (assembly GCF_964165515.1). NCBI lineage: Eukaryota > Metazoa > Chordata > Mammalia > Artiodactyla > Ziphiidae > Mesoplodon > Mesoplodon bidens. The sequence goes on along the minus strand of NW_027672697.1, from coordinate 318,983 downwards.
GTCACAGCTTACCCTTCCCCCTCCCCATATCCTCAAGTCCATTCTCTAGTAGGTCTGTGTCTTTATTCCCATCTTACCCCTAGGTTCTTCATGACCTATTTTTTTTTCTTAGATTCCATGTATATGTGTTAGCATACGGTATTTGTCTTTCTCTTTCTGACTTACTGGTTGAGTGTCTTGAACTGCTCAAACTTTAAGGTCCATCATCTCTAATTTCCACCCTACCAAAACCTCAGACAAGAAACAGGAGAAAGGGTAGTGCCATCCATAATTCATTCCCACCACACCTACAAAAATAATCACAAGGAACTTGTGTAGAATACCAATTCTTTTGTATTAGGAAGGCAGTTTTCAAAATTAAATGGTATTGGTTCATTTGGTTGTTTAATAAATATCTTGCAGATGCCTATCATAAAGCCAAATACCAAACTGACCATTTAAGTTGCAGGAATTTTTATGGTCTTGATATTTTACTATTTTAAAGTAACAGTTTACATTTGAGTGCTTACCACAATATGTAATACCAATAAGCTCCCTAGAAATCTAAACATTTATAAAATACACCAAATGCTACTGTCTCATGCCCTGCTTTGCAATCCTGGATTGCTTTCTACTATGGAGATGATGTAAGAAATATAAGCTAGATATCTCTTCTATGGGATCACCAGCCATGTCTCAACTAACTTTTATCAGTGGAGACTCTCAGTACATACATATTTATTTATTATAAAACTCCTCGGTACTGATCATTAGGTAATTCCGGTAAATGTGGGCGCGTAATAATAGTTAAGAATGTCAGCCCCATTTCATTTCAGCTTGATCCACTGCAGGAAAGCACAAATTAGATGAAAGCAATTTCCCCAAGAACAACTCACTTCCTTGAGATGAGACATAAACTTGGGTGAACAGTGATTTGTCACAATTTATTTTTGAGGGTAGTCGTTTAAAAAAAGTGCTAATGTAATCTTTTCAGAATGAATCCTTTTAAAAATGCATTAATTCTCCAGTGAATATAGCTTATAATTAAAAACCTATACATGTAATTTTACTTTTCTAAATTTTTACATATGACCATATATAATAAATATGGAAATCTTAAAATCTTCATTATCTTTAAAATTTGATGGCCTTTAAATCTGAATTTGGATTTGGTGAGTCTGACGGATTATTCTTAGTGACTCTATTGGGTACCACCAATTCAGATTCAACATTATTTCTGCAAGTCTCAGAAGCATTAAGTTTTGTGAATGGATAGAGGGTATTAACATCCTGGTGGTTTTTCACTACATTGAGATGACCAGAGAACCTGAGTGTGAAAGATCATGGAGAGAAGTGTAAGAAATGGCACTAAAGGTATCACTGACTTCTCTCTATTTACTCAGATTCTGCAGTATACAACAGAAGGAACAAAGCAGGTTGTGTTGTTGCTACTGTTGCAATGACCAAGGATCCTCAGTCTCATAGCCACTGCAGTCCATTGTTTAAGATGTGAGCTTGTTGTTGCTTATTCAGGCAAAAGTCAGAATGCTTATTTGTTTTATGTCTGTTTTTTAATGAGGGTTTGATTAGACAGCAATAAAGACAAAAGTAAATAGGAGAAATGTTTATTAATAGGTCCCTCCATCCCTATCAACCAAAGAAAAGGCATACCTTAAAATATTGTAGTGTAATGTCTAGGGTGTGTCTGTCTGTGTTCTTGCCAGCCTTCACCTTTAAGTAGCTTTTCAAAAATATGTTATAAACATGTTGCTTCATCCTTGCCCTTTTAGCCTGTTAATGTCTAACTTAAGTAAAGCAGGATGCAATCCCCAGCAAGTTATCTGTTTCTCCTTTCTTGGACCATGCAAATCAAAACAGTCTTCTTCTAAGGAGGGTGGTGAAAAGTTGTGCCAATTGTGTTCGTACTTCAGCTATTCCAACGTTCTTTAGTTTATCTTAAATGAGACATTCTCATCTTTGGGCTTTAATTATTCTGTTTAAAAATAAATTTTAAAAGATACTCTGAAGAGAAACTAAGAAAAAAAACAACAAAATAAAAGATTTACCATAATGCAGGTACATAAATATGAACTAAAAATACTTTTAAATTAAAAATTAATCTTTTTTATTTTAAAAATTAATCTAATTAAAATTACAGATTAGGCTGGATAGAATTGATCCATTGCTGAAGCTTAAAAACAAACTAGCTATAAATGTTACTAGTTTTCTACACTGCTGTTACAAGACTTGACTGACATCCGTGATATACTCTGTAATATTTTTGAAATGATGAAATGTGTGATCCAGAGACTTGAAATATTTCAATACTTGTGTATAGGAATTTTCTTCCATGAACTAGAAATGAAAAAAGTGAGAATGTTTCCTTGCTCAAATCACATTAAGTGGATTCCCTTACATTACTTGCATTCATTTTTAAGATAGTCATAAATGGTTACATAAAATACAGGAATATTGGGCTTCCCTGGTGGCGCAGTGGTTGAGAGTCCGCCTGCTGATGCAGGGGACACGGGTTCGTGCCTCGGTCTGGGAAGATCCCACATGCTGCGGAGCAGCTGGGCCCGTGAGCCATGGCCGCTGAGCCTGTGCGTCCAGAGCCTGTGCTCCGCAATGGGAGAGGCCACAACAGTGAGAGGCCCGCGTAAAGCAAAAAAAAAAAAAAAAAAAAAAAAAAAAAAAAAAAAAAAATACAGGAATATTATCTGTTGAAGAAGTTGATGGTTTTTATAGTCAATGTATGTATTCAAATGATAAATGTTTCTGCATAATCTCTGACCCAACAATACCATTCCATGCCACTCCAAGAATTCTTCCATCAAAAGTAAAGGCTCCAGGACATAAAGACATGAACCTCTATGTCCATTACCACATTTCTTGAAATCATAAAACTGTCTGGAACTTAATAAATGTTTATCAATGGGTTTTGACTGAATGAAATTATGGCTCACTCATAGTACACATTACTGGGCATCTACTAAAGGTAATATGGTAGTGATATATGCTAGATATCATTAATATAATAGAAACACAATGTACTAAAAGTGTTTTGCAACTAAAAATCACTATACATTGTATGGCTTTAAAAAGGAATGAAATGCTGCTACATGCTATAACATGGATAAACTTTGAAAACATTATGTTAAGTGAAAGAAGCCAGACACAAAAGGACAACTATTATATGATTCCACTTATATGAGGTAGTTAGAATAGGCAAATTATAAACCCAGAAAATAGAATAGAGTTAACCAGAGGTTAAGGGGAGGGGAGAAATAAGGGGTTATTGTTTAGTGAGTACAGTTTCTGTTTGGGATAACAAGAAAGGTCTTAAAATGGATAATGGTAATGGTTGCTCAACATTGTGAATGTACTTAATACCAATAAATGATACACTTAAAAATGGTTAAAAAGGTAAATTTTACATTATGGGACATTTTACCAAAATAAAAAATAAAAATATACTATAAAATAAAGTAAAAATTTACCTCATACTAGGCATACTATGAAGTTTGCATAAAATTGCACTTATTTTAGGAGCTTATATGGTTATTATCATATTTGGAGACGTGTAAAGAAAGCAACAGCTTAAGTAGTCCTCTTGAGTTCTTTCTCTCCATCTTTCCAACCTGGTGTTTTCTAGATTAATGGTTTTGTCACGCCTCTCTTTGAATACTAGCATCAGTAGGAATGCTAGCTAGTACTCGTTTACTTAAGTATCAGCTAAAAAGTTTAATGTATTTTTATGCTGGTAATTGTTTTAGAACCTGGGAGGGATGTCATTGTTTTCTTAACTTGCCAAAAGCAAATATAGTACTGTAGACAGCATTACTAGAAAGAAATAGTAACTTTGAAGTAGACATATGTCCATCCTAAGCAAACTGAATATATTTCAAAGCAGACCACACCACTCAACTGCTGGCAATGTTCTTCCACATACTTGGCAGTATACTACTCGAAGTCTGAGAACTGTTTCTTTTTTGTAAAAATGATTTTGATTGGAAAACCCTGAATAAATCCTTTGGAATGTGTAACGTTTAGAGCTCCTTCTGGGATTCCTTTTCCATGAATCAAGGTTCTTTGATTCACTATCCTCCTTGGCACTTGCTTCCTAGTCATCTCAGCAGCCTTTGTGCCAGTGCTAATGAAGAGCTCCCACTTTAGGTCCTAAAGCAGGGAGAACAATAAAAGGAGAACCTCATTTCAAGTACCAGAAATGTCTGGGCTATAAAGGACACACATATTGTCAAAGTAAGCCCAGAGTGGGGTGACATCACCAAGGTCATTCCTGGCTCCACGTCCCCCACAGGAGGAACAACTAACAATTATTTGGAAACAGGACACTATTTGAGAGAATCCTAGAACATGGAGGTGAGGCTGAAGCACCCCCGTGCACCACAGAGACCAAGACAGACTGCATTAGAAGGGTGAGAAAAGGAGCTTGACCACACTGCCCCTCCCCCAAGCCAGTGGAGCACCATGGGTGAGGTCTCCCCTGAACCTCTGGTTCCTCCAGTAGGGGAAGAGAACTGGGGGACAGCAAGCACCACCACTAGCATTGGGGTTGCTTTGTGGGAGCCACTGCTCTAATCTGCTCCACTGGGTTTGCAGGGGAATCGGCAGGGTTTGACCACTAAAAGTTGGACTGTGATGAAGGGGGAAGGGGCATGCAACAGCCAGCACATGGATTGTGACCGATGGAATTCATACCTGCAGTGCCCAAGTAGTGATCACAACTGGCACCTTTGCTTATCTACAGAGCCAGGTTGGTGGGACACTACAACCGGGGAACTCAGCAGGGTACAGATCCACCTGATACGCATCTGGCCCTTGAACCTGGTTTGCCCATACCCAGGGAAAGAGCAGAGTCACAGCCCACCCACTGTGGAGAGTGTTTTCTGGCCATCTGACCAAAAGGGCTGGCAATAAATCCTGGAAGCTATTTGGCCCAGTCGTGCTCCAGCCAAGAGGCAGGCAGCCAGAGCTCATCACTGGCTCTGGTACAAAGCAGAGCCAGTATCAGGTGTGGAGGGATCCTGTACCATGCACAGGCAGGGAGATTAATTCATATCCAAGGCTGAGAGGAGCTCCCAGCTCCTCCCAACTGGGGAGTCTGTTTGAGAAATTAAGAGTCGCCTGGAGTGGTCCCTCCTCAACCCACCCAGGCAAAGGAACTGGGACTAGCCCCATCCCATCTGCTGTGGAGAGTGTCTTCCTGGCCCATCTGACTAGAAGGATTGGTGACAACTCCTAGAAACTGTGCGGCCCAGCAGTGCTCAAGCCTAGAGAAGGGTAGACAGAGCTGATAGTCTGCAAAGCAAAGCCAGTGGCCTTGTTCAGCCACAGAACGTGGAGTGTGGATCAGCTTGAGTTAAGACAACAAAGAGCTTTACTGGCTTTAGAGCTGCTTCTCCTGCTGCACCCAGGCAGGAAATCTAATTCATAGCCCTACTCATCACTGAATACAGCCTTCAGCACGTCCAACGGGGGAACCTAACCAGAGAACATGGGAAGCTGTACAGCCCATTAAACAGCCCTAGATACAGTGGCACTTGAACAGACAGCACAGCCTGTGGCCTCCCCCTTCTGCAGGGCAAAACCAGTGCCCTCACCTGACCAGGGAATTAAGTGCACACTCTGGCCTGATTTGGGTTCCCAAACAATGAACTATACAGGCTCTGGGTCCTGTCCAGAGCCAGGTCCTATACAAGCTCTGATTCTCTGCCAGGAAACTAATTCATAGCCCCATGTACTACTACTACTGAATATAATACCCAGTTAAGTCTGGAGGAAGAGCCCAATTATTCAGATATGCAGATACCAATGTAAGGAATCAAGGATCACAAAAATTAGGCAAATAGGACACCACCAAAGGAAAGTAATAAAACTCCAATAACTGACCCTAAAAAAAAAAAATGAAGATCTGGGCTTCCCTGGTGGCGCAGGGGTTGAGAGTCCGCCTGCCGATGCAGGGGATGCGGGTTCGTGCCCCGGTCCGGGAGGATCCCACATGCCGCAGAGCGGGCTGGGCCCATGAGCCATGGCTGCTGAGCCTGCACGTCCGGAGCCTGTGCTTCGCAACGGGAGAGGACACAACAGTGAGAGGCCCACGCACCGCAAAAAAAAAAAAAGAATATCTATGAACTGTCAAAGAATTCAGAATAATCCTCCTAAGGAAGTTTAGTGAACTACAAGAAAGCACAGACAGCTAAGTGAAATTAGGAAAACAATGCATGAACAAGACAAGGAGTTTGACAAGGAAATAGCAACATCAAAGAAACAGGAACACTAGATTTTAAAAATACAATAACTGAACTGAAGAATTCAATAGAAAGTTTCAAAGGTAGATTCGACCATGCAGAAGAAAGAATCAGCAAACTGGAGGACAGGACTTTAGAAATTACCCAGTGAAAGGAACAAAAAGGAAAAGAATAAAAAGAGTGAAGAAAGCCTATGGAAATTATGGGACACAATAAAGTAAACAATGTTCATGTATGGGAATTCCAGAAGAAGAAAAGAGAGAGAGAAAGGGAAAAAAAGTATATTTAAAGCAATAATGGATGAAACTTTCCCAAACCTAGGATGAGAAATGGACATCCATATCCATGAAGTCCAAACAAGCCCAAATAGGTTGAACTCAAATAGGGCTACTCTGAGACACATTGCAATTAAATCATCAAAAGTCAAAAACAAAGAAAGAATTTTAAGACCAGCAAGAGAAAAGAGAGAAGTTACATACAAGGGAACCCTGGGATAATTGGATATTCACATGTAAAAGAATGAAATTGGACCAATATCTTATACCACTCACAAAACTAACTTGAATTGGATTAAAGACTCAAATGTAAGACCTGAAACTATGCAACTGCCAGAAGAAAACATAGGAATAAAGCTCATTACATGGGTTTGGTAATGACTTTTTGGATATGACACTGAAAACACAAACGACAAAATAAAAAATAAACAAATGGAACTACATCAAACTAAAAAGCTTCTGCACAGCAAACAAAAACAAAAACAAATCAACAAAGTGATTGAAAAGACAACCTATAGAATGCGAAAAACATATTTGTAAACCATATATCTGATAAGGGTTAATATCCAAAATAAATTAAAAATTCATACAAATCAATAGCAAAAAAAATTACCTAATTAAAAAAATGAGCAAAGGACCCAAATAGACATTCTTCCAATGAAGACACACGAAAAGCCAACAGGTACATGAAAAGATGCTCAATACCACTAGTCATTAGGGAAATGCACATTAAAACCACACTGAGATATTACCTCACACCTGTTAGAACAGTCATCCTCAAAAATGTCAAGAGATAACAAATGCTCGTGAGGATGTGGAGAAAAGGGAAGCCTTGTGCTGTTGGTGGGATTGTAGATTGGTAAAGCCAGTATGGAAAACAGTATGGAGGATCCTCAAAAATTAAGACTAGAACTACATATATCTAGCAACTCCACTTCTGGGAATATATCCAAAGAAAATGAAAACACTAACTCAAAAAGATATCTGCACCCCCATGTTCATAGCAGCATTATTTATAATAGCCAAGACATGGAAACAATCTAAGTGCCCATTGATGGACAAATGGGTAAAGAGGTTGTTTTATATATTTATAGATATATACGTATTATATGTATACACACACACACACACACTGAAATATTATTCATCTGTAAGAAAACAAAGAAATGCTACCATTTGAGACAACAGAAATGGACCTTGAAGGCTTTATGCTAAGTTAAATAAGTCAGAGAAAGAAAGGCAAACACTATATGATCTCACTTATATGTGGAACCTAAAAAAAAAGAAAACAGTCATAGAAAAGGAGATCAGACCTGTGGTTACAGGAGACAGAGGGTCAGGGGAGGGGAAATTGGAGGAAGATGGTCAAAGGTACAAGCTTCCAATTGTAAGATAAATACATACTATGGACATAATGTACAACATGATGACTACAGCTAACACTGAGGTGTGATATATAGAAAAATCGTTAAGAATAAATTCTAAGCATTCTCTTCACAGAAAAGTATTATTTGATCTCATTTATATAAATTTGTGTGTTTGTGTGAGAGAGAAGGACAGAATACAAAAATGCAAAAAGAAAAGTTGTAAAGTATGAAGCTGCTTAGGTTTATATCTCAATCTATAACAGATAACAATTTGTTTAATTTTAATAGGTACAAAAATAAATATTAAGCATAGAACAAGCAAAAAGAAAAACTGAGCCCAGCGTAGATGTCCTTAAAGCATTTGCAAAGGAGGGCTTTATTAGGTCCGCGAACACCTGCAATTACAGGCAAAATTCTATGTGTGTGTGTTGTGTATGTACTTGGGGAGTGGACGCATAGCCTTTAGTGAATTATTAAAGGGGATGTTAAGACCCAAAAGTTTAAAAAGCACTGGAAAGCCTGACCACAAAACCATTTTAAACTACTCTGATTATGTTTTTATAGTTTTCCTTCACTCGTTAACACTTCAAAGAACAGCATGTGAATGTGGAAAGAATCTCTGCCATTTAGGTAAGATCTCTGAGTCTCAGTGTAAAATTAGCATATAGTAGAAGGATGAAATTATACACCATAGATGAAAGTACCTAGCAGAGCGCTTTAAGACTAGTACTTATTTATGCAAGACATCTTCCCCTGCTTACTTGTTTTCAGTAGAATGAAAGCATACTGAAAGCTGGTACAATGTCTTCTTTAAAGTTTTCTTTTGTAATGCTTACTATGCTTTTTGATACGGATGAGCCAATATCCACTTAAGGGCATGTAAGCTCACAATAACTTTTGTTGAATATAACTGTTTGAATGTACTTTCACTATATTATTATATAGGGATTTTAAACTAAAATGTACCTGCACACACTATTTAGAGCCTAACTTGGATATTTGAGTAGGTGGATATACACCCCTGGAAAATAATAGCTAATTTCTTCACTAAAATCAAATTGCTGAACATCTACTTTGCATATACATAGCTAGGCACTGTATTATGAGTTTCAGGTAATAAAAAGTTGTTAGTCAAAGACTCTGCTCCCTAGGGTTATTTTACAACAGCAAATCATGTTCAAACTAAAGGATAGACCAAAATAGAAAGTGCCACAGGCATTTAGACAAGGGAGAAACACATCTGAAATGAGAAGGAAGGTGGGTATGGGGAAGGGTTCATGGAAGAGGCAGTGTATGCTGTGAGCAAGGTTTCAACGTGTAGCAGGGTGAGTGAAAGGAACAAATGAAGACATATAGTCGTGATATCATGAGGCACAAACTAGAAATAAACAGCACTTGTTCTAGGCTGGTCATGAGGTAATTTAAGGGGATTAGTGAGAAACTAGATAAAGAGATATCTCTTTATGTATTACTTATTAATAATACTTTTGAACACAAGTATTTAATTTTTTAAAAAAAGAACAATATTGGGATAGGAGACTAGGAGGTACAAACTATTATTATAAAATGAGCTATAAGGATATACTGCATAGCACAGAAAATATAGCCAATATTTTATAACTATAAATGGAGTATAACCTTTAAGAATTGTGAGTCACTATATTTTACACCTGTAACTTATATAATATTACACATCAACTATACTTCAATTAAAAATGCTATTTTAGTGAATAAAACACTAAGCAGTAAAATTTTTAAAAAAGAACTTAGAAGAGAACTTAAAAATAAAGACATAAAGAGCAGGTTGAAACAGCACAGAAATCTGGCAATTAAGAGGCCATTGATAACTTTCAAAATAGCACTTTTTCTACCCATTCTCAGTGGAGGCAAAGCCTTATGAATCCTACTATTTCTTTTTCTGTTTTTCAAAATCTCAGGATAAGTCTACTTCAATTGTAGCTAATGGCAGTAAAGCAGCACCAGAAAATGCCTTTTGTAAAGAGAGGGCAACTTTGTGAATCCTAAGTGGGTACTCAAGTCTTAAATTACTGATAACACTGACCACCCACCAGACTAAATGTTTTTTTTTACGTGATTGGAAAGCAACAGATTGATTTCAATTCTATCTTGTCATATCTACAAAAAAGTTCCTACAGTTCATTTAGCAACTAATAGAATACATCCTTCTATTTGGTATTACTCCTCCTTAACACGGGGCAATTAATTTTTCCTTTCTCTGGGAAACGTTTTTAACAAAGGAAATAGAGTCATAAATTAATTTCGGTTAGGAAATCATACAACTATTTCTACCTAGGGCTTTGAATTTAGAAACTTTCCTCAGAAATTGTTTAAATATAACGAAGTCCAAATTCAGAAATACCTTAAATTTAATTATCTTAGTTGCACTAAAATAACAAATTCTATTTTCTATCTTGTTTTCTTTCTTCCCCAGAAGGCTTCTCCAACCCTAATCCATAACTTAATGCATTCATCTCACCTATAAAATCACTGGCAGGTATGATGCCGGCTTTGGCGGCTCCAGTCGCCTAATCCTGACCCATTTCTTGCCAAAGAACTCAGTTTCTTCAGAAACCAAGTAACAGACATTTCAATTTCTAACCATCATTAGCATATTTTCATGTACTAATACTCAACATAAAAACACCTTTCAAAATTACAGAAATTTTTACTGTACTTAAGATCAATTGCACTAACCTGTATTTCATAAACCTTGGGCTACTTTCAAAAAAATGAATTATTATTTTAATATGTTTTTCACCTATTATTCAGAATAATTATTCATATAATTAAATATTTTACAATTAGGTAAGAAAGGTGGAAAATCCGATTTCGGAGGAAGATGGCGGAAGAGTAAGACGCGGAGATCACCTTCCTCCCCACAGATACATCAGAAATTCATCTACACGTGGAACAACTCCTACAGAACACCTACTGAACGCTGACAGAAGACCTCAGACCCCCAAAAGGCAAGAAACTCCCCACATACCTGGGTAGGGCAAAAGAAAAAAAGAATAAACAGAGACAATAGGATAGGGACGGGACCTGCACCAGTGGGAGGGAGCCGTGAAGGAGGGAAGGTTTCCACACACTACAAGCCCCTTCGCGGGCGGAGACTGCAGGTGGCGGAGGGGGAAAGCTTCGGAGTAGCGGAGGAGAGCACAGCAACAGGGTTGTGGAGGGCAAAGCGGAGAGATTCCGGCACAGAGGATCGGTGCCCTCAGGCACACACCAGCCCGAGAGGCTTGTCTGCTTGGCCGCCGGGGCGGGCGGGGCTGGGAGCTGAGGCTCGGGTATCGGCTTTCAGTCGGAGCGCAGGGAGAGGACTGGGGCTGGCGAAAGGACGAGAGCCTGAAGGGGTTAGTGCACCACGGCTAGCCCGGAGGGAGTCCGGGGAAAGGGTCTGGAGCTGCCGAAGAGGCAAGAGACTTTTTTCCCTTTTGTTTCCTGGTGCACGAGGAGAGGGCATTAAGAAGGCTGCTTGGGGAAGCGCCGGAGACAGGCGCGAGCCGCGGGTAAGGCGCGGACCTCGGAGACGGGCGTGAGATGCTGGGGCTACTGCCGCCGCCGCCGCCGCCACCGCCGCCGGGCCTGTGTGCGAGCGCGGGTCACTGTCCGCCCCGCCTTCCGGGGGGCCTGTGCACCCCGCCACTGCCGGGGTCCCAGGACCCGGGGACGGCTTTCCCGGGAAAGCGCACGGAGCGCCACGGGCTGCTGCAACGTCACGGCGGCCTCTGCCGCCGCAGGCCCGCCCCACACTGCGCGCCCCTCCCTCCCCTCTGCCGGAGTGAGCCAGAGCCCCCGAATCAGTGGCTCCTTTAAACCCGTCCTGTCTGAGTGAAGAACGGACGCCCTCCGGCGACCTACGCGCAGAGGCGGGGCCAGGTCCAAGGCTGAGACCCGGGAGCTGTGAGAACAGAGCAGAGACAGGGAAATCTCTCTGTGCAGCCTCGGAGGCAGCGGATTAAAGCTCCACGGTCCATTTGATGTGCCCTGTGTCTGTGGAGTGCATGAATGGACAGCGAATCATCCCAAATTTAGGAAGTGGAATTTGAGGACAAGATTTAAGACTTTCCCCCCTTTTCCTCTTTTTACAACGAATTATCCCAAATTAAGGAGGTGGACTTAGAGAGCAAGATTTCAGACTTCTCGCCCTTTTCCTTTTTTTACAACGAATTATCCCAAATTGAGGAGGTGGACTTGGAGAGCAAGATTTTTGATTTTTCCCCCTGCTCTCTTTTTGTGAATGTGTATGTGTAATCTTCTGTGTAAGATTCTCTCTGTATAGCTTAGCTTCCACCATATGTCCCAGGGTTCTATCGGGCCGTTTTTTTTTCAATAATTACTTTTTAATTTTAATAACGCTACTATATTTCATATTTTATTCTATTTTACTTTACCTGCTCTTTTTTTCCTACCTTCCCTTCCTCCCTCCCTCCCTCGGCTCCTCCTTTCTTTCTTTCTTTTTCTTTCCTCCCTCCCACCCTTCTTCTTTCCACTTTCTTTTTCTTTCCTTCATCCCTCTCTCCCTCCTGTCTTTCTTTCTTTCGTTCCTTCCTTCCTCCCTCCCTCCCTTCTTCCATTCACTCTTCCTTTTACTTTCATTCCTCACTCCCTCCCTCCCTCCTTTCTTTCTTTCCATCCTTCCTGCCTCCCTCCTTTCTCTCTTTCTTCCTTCCTTCCTTCCTTTCTTCCCTTCTTCCTTTCTTTCCCTCTCTCTTTCTTTCTTCTACTAATTCTTTCTTTCTACTTTTTCTCCCTGTTATTCTGAGCCGGGTGGATGAAAGGCTCTTGGTGCTGCAGCCAGGAGTCAGTGCTGTGCCTCTGAAGTGGGAGAGCCAACTTCAGGACACGGGTCCACAAGAGACCTCCCAGCTCCACATAATATCAAGCAGCAAAACTCTCCCAGAGATCTCCATCTCAACACCAGCACCCAGCTTCAGTCAACGACGAGCAAGCTACAGTGCTGGTCACCCTATGCCAAGCAACTAGCAAGGCAGGAACACAACCCCACCCATTAACAGAGAGGCTGCCTAAAAACATAATAAGGCCACAGGCACCCCAAAACACACCACCAGACGTGGACCTGTCCACCAGAAAGACAAGATCGAGCCTCAACCACCAGAACACAGGCATTAGTCCCCCCCACCAGGAAGCCTACACAACCTACTGAAACAACCTTAGCCACTGGGGACAGACACCAAAAACAACGGGAACTACGAATCTGCAGCCTGCAAAAAGGAGACCCCAAACACAGTAAGATAAGCAAAATGAGAAGACAGAAAAACACACAGCAGGTGAAGGAGCAAGATAAAAACCTACCAGACCTAACAAATGAAGAGGTAATAGGCAGTCTACCTGAAAAAGAATTCAGAATAATGATGGTAAAGCTGATCCAAGATTCTATTTCCAAGATCCATAATCTTGGAAATAGAATAGACAAAATGCAAGAAACAGTTAACAGGGACCTAGAAGAACTAAAGATGAATCAAGCATCGATTAAAAACACAATAAATGAAATGAAAAATACTCTAGATGGGATCAATAGCAGAATAACTGAGGCAGAAGAACGGATAAGTGAGGTGGAAGATAAAATAGTGGAAATAACTGATGCAGAGCAAAATAAAGAAAAAAGAATGAAAAGAACAGAGGACAGTCTCAGAGACCTCTGGGACAACATTAAATGCACCAACATTCGAATTATAGGGGTTCCAGAAGAAGAAGAGAAAAAGAAAGGGACTGAGAAAAGAGTTGAAGAGATTATAGTTGAAAACTTCCCTAATATGGGAAAGGAAATAGTGAATCAAGTCCAGGAGGCACAGAGAGTCCCATACAGAATAAATCCAAGGAGAAATACACCAAGACACATATTAATCAAACTGTCAAAAATTAAACACAAAGAAATCATATTAAAAGCAGCAAGGGAAAAGCAACAAATAACACACAAGGGAATCCCCATCAGGTTAACAGCTGATCTCTCAGCAGAAACTCTACAAGCCAGAAGGGAGTGGCAGGACATAATTAAAGTGATGAAGGAGAGAAACCTGCAACCAAGATTACTCTACCCAGCAAGGATCTCATTCAGATTTGATGGAGAAATTAAAAACTTTACAGACAAGCAAAAGCTGAGAGAGCTCAGCACCACCAAACCAGCTTTACAACAAATGCTAAAGGAACTTCTCTAGGCAAGAAACACAACAGAAGGAATATACCTACAATAACGAACCCAAAGCAATTTAGGAAATGGGATTAGGAACATACATATCAATAAATACCTTAAATGTAAATGGACTAAATGCTCCCACCAAAAGACACAGAGTGGCTGAATGGATACAAAAACAAGACCCATATATATGCTGTCTACAAGAGACCCACTTCAGACCTAGAGACACTTACAGATTGAAAGTAAGGGGATGGAAAAAGATATTCCATGCAAATGGAAATCAAAAGAAAGCTGGAGTAGCAATTCTTATATCAGACAAAATAGACTTTAAAATAAAGACTATTAGAAGAGACAAAGAAGGACACTACATAACGATAAAGGGATCGATCCAAGAAGAAGATATAACAATTGTAAATATTTATGCACCCAACATAGGAGCACCTCAATACATAAGGCAAATACTAACAGCCATAAAAGGGGAAATCGACAGTAACACAATCATAGTAGGGGACTTTAACACCCCACTTTCACCAATGGACAGATCATCCAAAATGAAAATAAATAAGGAAACACAAGCTTGAAATGATACATTAAACAAGATGGACTTAGTTGATATTTATAGGACATTCCATCCAAAAACAACAGAATACACATTTTTCTCAAGTGCTCATGGAACATTCTCCAGGATAGATCATATCTTGGGTCACAAATCAAGCCTCGGTAAATTTAAGAAAATTGAAATTGTATCAAGTATCTTTTCAGACCACAATGCTATGAGACTAGACATGAATTACAGGAAAAGATCTGTAAAAAATACAAACACATGGAGGCTAAACAATACACTATTCAATAACGAAGTGATCACTGAAGAAATCAAAGAGGAAATAAAAAAATACCTAGAAACAAATGACAATGGAGACATGACGACCCAAAACCAGTGGAACGCAGCAAAAGCAGTTCTAAGGGGGAAGTTTATAGCAATACAATCCCACCTTAAGAAACAGGAAACATTTCGAGTAAACAACCTGACCCTGCACCTAAAGCAATTAGAGAAAGAAGAACAAAAAACCCCCAAAGTTAGCAGAAGGAAAGAAATCATAAAGATCAGATCAGAAATAAATGAAAAAGAAATGAAGGAAACGATAGCAAAGATCAACCAAACTAAAAGCTGGTTCTTTGAGAAGATAAACAAAATTGACAAACCATTAGCCAGACTCATCAAGAAAAGAAGGGAGAAGACTCAAATCAATAGAATTAGAAATGAAGAAGGAGAAGTAACAACTGACACTGCAGAAATACAAAAGATCATGAGAGATTACTACAAGCAACTCTATGCCAATAAAATGGACAACCTGGAAGAAATGGACAAATTCTTAGAAATGCACAACCTGCCAAGACTGACTCAGGAAGAAATAGAAAATATGAATAGACCAATCACAAGCACTGAAATTGAAACTGTGATTAAAAATCTTCCATCAAACAAAAGCCCAGGACCAGATGGCTTCACAGGCGAATTCTATCAAACATTTAGAGAAGAGCTAACACCCATCCTTCTCAAACTCTTCCAAACAATATCAGAGGAAGGAACACTCCCAAACTCATTCTACGAGGCCACCATCACCTTGATACCAAAACCAGGCAAGGATGTCACAAAGAAAGAAAACTACAGTCCAATATCACTGATGAACATAGATGCAAAAATCCTCAACAAAATACTAGCAAACAGAATCCAACAGCACATCAAAATGATCATACACCATGATCAAGTGGGGTTTATTCCAGGAATGCAAGGATTCTTCAATATATGCAAATCAATCAATGTGATACACCATATTAACAAGTTGAAGGAGAAAAACCATATGATCATCTCAATAGATGCAGAGAAAGCTTTCGACAAAATTCAACACCCATTTATGATAAAAACCCTGCAGAAAGTAGGCATAGAGGGAACTTTCCTCAACATAATAAAGGCCATATATGACAAACCCACAGCCAACATTGTCCTCAATGGTGAAAAACTGAAACCATTTCCACTAAGATCGGGAACAAGACCAGGCTGCCCACTCTCACCACTCTTATTCAACTTAGTTTTGGAAGTTTTAGCCACAGCAATCAGAGAAGAAAAGGAAATAAAAGGAATCGAAATTGGAAAAGAAGAAGTAAAGCTGTCACTGTTTGCAGATGACATGATACTATACATAGAGAATCCTAAAGATGCTACCGAAAAACTACTAGAGCTAATCAATGAATTTGGTAAAGTAGCAGGATACAAAATTAATGTACAGAAATCTCTGGCATTCCTGTACACTAATGATGAAAAATCTGAAAATGAAATCAAGAAAACACTCCCATTTACCACTGCAACAAAAAGAATAAAATATCTAGGAATAAACCTACCTAAGGAGACAAAAGACCTGTATGCAGAAAATTATAAGACACTGATGAAAGAAATTAAAGATGATACAAATAGATGGAGAGATATACCATGCTCCTGGATTGGAAGAATCAATATTGTGAAAATGACTCTACTACCCAAAGCAATCTACAGATTCAATGCAATCCCTATCAAACTCCCACTGGCATTTTTCACAGAACTAGAACAAAAAATTTCAAAATTTGTTTGGAAAAACAAAAGACCACGAATAGCCAAAGCAATCTTGAGAACGAAAAACGGAGCTGGAGGAATCAGGCTCCCTGACTTCAGACTATACTACAAAGCTACAGTAATCAAGACAGTGTGGTACTGGCATAAAAACAGAAAGATAGATCAGTGGATCAGGATAGAAAGCCCAGAGATAAACCCACGCACATATGGCCAACTTATCTTTGATAAAGGAGTCAGGAATGTACAGTGGAGAAAGGACAGCCTCTTCAATAAGTGGTGCTGGGAAAACTGGACAGGGACATGTAAAAGTTTGAGATTAGATCATTCCCTAACACCATACACAAAAATAAGCTCAAAATGGATTAAAGACTTAAATGTAAGGCCAGAAACTATCAAACTCTTAGAGGAAAACATAGGTAGAACACTCTATGACATCAATCACAGCAAGATCCTTTTGGACCCACCTCCTAGAGAAATGGAAATAAAAACAAAGATAAACAAATGGGACCTAATGGAACTTCAAAGCTTTTGCACAGCAAAGGAAACCATAAACAAGACCAAAAGACAACCCTCAGAATGGGAGAAAATATTTGCAAATGAAGCAACTGACAAAGGATTAATCTCCGAAATTTATAAACAGCTCATGCAGCTCAATAGCAAAAAAACAAACAACCCAATCCAAAAATGGGCAGAAGACTTCAATAGGCATTTCTCCAAAGAAGATATACAGACTGCCAACAAACACATGAAAGAATGCTCAAGATCATTAATCATTAGAGAAATGCAAATCAAAACTACAATGAGATATCATCTCACACCAGTCAGAATGGCCATCATCAAGAAATCTAGAAACAATAAATGCTGGAGAGGGTGTGGAGAAAAGGGAACACTCTTGCACTGCTGGTGGGAATGTGAATTGGTACAGCCACTATGGAGAACAGTACGGAGGTTCCTCAAAAAACTAAAAATAGAAGTACCATATGAGCCAGCAATCCCACTACTAGGCATATACCCTGAGAAAACCATAATTCAAAAAGAGACATGTACCAAAATGTTCATTGCAGCTCTATTCACAATAGCCCGGAGCTGGAAACAACCTAAGTGTCCATCATCGGATGAATGGATAAAGAAGATGTGGCACATATATACAATGGAATATTACTCAGCCATAAAAAGAAACGAAACTGAGCTATTTGTAATGAGGTGGATAGACCTAGAGTCTGTCATACAGAGTGAAGTAAGTCAGAAAGAGAAAGACAAATACCGTATGCTAACACATATATACAGAATTAAAAAACAAATGTCATGAAGAACCTAGGGGTAAAACGGGAATAAAGACACAGACCTACTTGAGAATGGACTTGAGGATATGGGGAGGGGGAAGGCTAAGCTGTGACAAAGCGAAAGAGAGGCATGGACATATGTACACTACCAAACGTAAGGTAGATAGATAGAGGGAAGCAGCCGCAGAGCACAGGGAGATCAGCTCGGTGCTTTGTGACCGCCTGGAGGGGTGGGAAGGGGAGGGTGGGAGGGAGGGAGATGCATGAGGGAAGGGATGTGGGAACAGATGTATATGTATGACTGATTCACTTTGTTATAAAGCAGAAACTAATAAAAATAAATAAATAAATAAATACATTGGGGGAAGAAAAAAAGAAAGGTGGAAAATAGTTTTGCTATTCTTGTTCTTTGTTCTCTCTTCTAGTTGGTGTGCCTGAGTCAAAATTTTAGAATATTGAAAATTTAATATTTCAAACCCAAACCACATTTAAAGATAATAATAACAACCAGCCAAAACAATATCGGTCCAGAGGTTTGCATGGTCCGGGGAACAATTCTCTGAGTGGGCCACTTGGAGTGGGATTTGCCCACCCCCCTCCACTCCTTCTGCCTCATATACTGAAGATAGAGACAAAGAAACCAACTCAAATCTTTCCAAAGTGTATTTATAAATAGAGAATTTGTAATCAGAAAAACAATAACAATATATAATAGAAGTAACATGATTTTTCAGAACCAGTATCTTGTTCTAAAGCAATATATAAAAAAGAAGGTTAGCTATAAACCCTGGACCTCTTTTTCATTGATCTCCTATTTTAATTTGTTAAAATAAAATCCATGGCCTTTTGAGTCAAACTGTCTCTTTAATTTCAGATTTAAAGATAACAAATCTCTTCTTAAATGGAATATTGGCACACAGACACCACACAGTCTGGCTTATTGCAACTGTTCTCTGTTGGTGAAGTGGCACATTTGTAATCCCCACCATAGCAATCTTCACTATTTCACAGAATATCATTCAATTGTACATCCCTAGGTGGCAACAAGAATGGGCACTTGAGCTCAGCAGCAAAGCGTTTGTGGGGAAATCCTAGGTCAGAACCCCTAAAAGGGGAGACTAACTTGAGGATGCCCAAATAACCTGAGGTTTACCTTGGCCACCTCCCCTGGCTTTCTGACTGCCTGTGGGAAAAGCCTCTCTGGAAACTCTTTTGAGGTTATTGGGGGAATCCTAGGACAAACACACTGCTTGCTTTTGCAGGAGGACTTGCCCCATACCCTACCCAGCTAGGTGTCTCACAACCTAGCTGGACTAAAAAAGCTTCAAGAAAAACGGGACAGACTGACATTTGCATTTCTACTTCCACCTATTCTTATGCACGTGGAGCAAAATATGTAGGTATAGCCCTCTTTCTCACACCCCAACAGATCCTGCTGTCCTCGAAACCCATCTGGTAGCTGCAGTGACTACAATGAAGGGAGTTATCTGAAACCATGTTGGTACTGAGTTTAAAGGATTTTTCATGCCATGCATTTTGGGGAAGGACACAGATAATAGTCCAAACATGGTATAAGGCAATGCCCTTTCTGGGTCCTTGAAAAATCAGTCACGGAACAGAGGTGGTGGACAGGAGCTGACAAGAGCTGGCTTGTTAATGAGCACAGCATCCCCGGGGTGGGGGGTGGGGGAATCCATGAAATGATTGACAAGAGAAGATGGTAAATGAAGGGAGAAGTGGGGACAAGTGCTGCTCAACCCAAGCTGAACTCCAGGAGGTAAGTTTCTCCTCTAATTGGAGATTCTTTCTAAAGGTTCAGTATTGAAGTGGGTGTTTGACGTTGAAATGTGCAGACCCATTCTAATAACTGGAAGGGGAGAAGACTGAGGAAGGCAAAAGAAGAGGGAAGATTTCCGATTACTTCTCCAGGCTGCTGACAAGAACCTGCTGCTCGCAAACCAAAAATAACCAAGCGAAGGTTGAAGGTAGCAACGTAAAAGTGCAACTCAAATTATTTTACATTCTGAATCCTCTTCAATATCTAAGCGAGTGTGGCACAGCAATGGTTGATTATCTTAAGATTACAGAGGCTGACCGCCTTCTTTGTTTGCCCACTAACACCGCTCCTCCAATAATCTCAAGCACTTGGCTGATTGATAATTCAATTCCAGTTGCTGCTCCTTTTCCCATTGCAGAAGGCGGCAGGGATATTCCCCTTCTTCCCTCTGTATTACAAACCCCATTAGTGTGGCCGAGGCTAATAATAGCCGGGCTGCTTACCTTCTCCGGAGGGATCGAATCAGCGCATGTCCCCGCGCCGGCTGCCCCGGGGCCGCAGTGCCGCCGCGCCGGGTCTGTGCTTGGTCAGTTCGGCCGGCCCCCACCCCACCTGCCAGCTGCAGCAGCTGCTCCCGCCGCTTCCGCCGCCGAGCTCCGGCCGCAGGAAGTCATCCCCCGCGCCGGGCCGGATCGCCACATTCCGCGCCAGCCGCGGGGGGAGAGGGGCCTCTTCCTGCTGCGGGGACCGGCTCCTGGAAACTGCGCTCAAAGATCGCTACCCTTCCCGGTTGTAGGGTTATTTTCTAGGAATGCTTTTACAGAAGAAGCGTCGCCGGCTGGTGGACCGAGAGAGAAGAGCCAGAGTGACTTTCTCTGCAGAGCGCCTTACCTCTGAGCGCTCCCCTGTCACTCCCGCGGCATGCACAGCTCCATTCCGCTGTGTGGGTTTTCCACCCTCTTCATCTTCCTTATCTGTATTGTTCATTTCGCTGAATTTGAGAGTGGGATTAGCTTTGAAGATATCATTCAAACACTCCGAAAATATTTTAAATTGGCGACTAGTTTTTCCAAGCCCCTGTAGCAAGCTCCACTTTCCCTCAACACACACACACACACACATACACACACACACACAGTTACTCGCACGTACACACCCAGCCAAACCACTCACAATTAGGAAAGCTGGGACCTCTCGCCCTCTTGCCTACGTAATGGAACAGGAAACTCCCAAAGGAGTGGGGAAGTAGGACCGGCTAGCAAAAGCACTCGAGGAAAGAGAGAGGGGTCGCCCCAAGATTTTGTTGCTGTTCAGTAGTGTCCTTAGTGGACAGATGTTCCCCCTCTAACCCCCTGGCCCCGCCCCAAGTGGAATGGCTGGTCTGGTGACAGCTGTAACATTTGGACACAAAGAAGCTGAAGCCACATTAACAGGTGGCTGCATCTCTTTCTTTCCCGAAGGATTTATCAGAATTGGCTTTAGGAATAATATTAGCATATACGTATATAATAAACCCTTTCCTTCTCTTTAAATTGGCACCAGCTATTAACAGGTTTCTCTCTCTCTCTCATTTTCCTCCCTCCCTCCTTCCCTTCCTCCCTCTCCTAAGCTGACCAGATCATCAGTTTCCGGACTTAAGGGGGAAAAAAAGGCCAAGGATGTGCTCTCTTTACAGCTGAACCAGGGCTTATTTTCCCGGTGTTCAGCCATTCCCAAGTAGAGAGGCTTTTTGACCCTAGGGTTCTCTGTGAGTGAACTTCTCACATTCAGCTTGCTTTTGGAATTGCCCATCACTAGGTCCAGGCCAGTTTTATCCTTGGATTTGTCCAGCAACCTAAACAGTATAATTGCACAAGGCCAAGGCAGTACTTTTAATCTAGGAAGAGTTCCCAACTCTCTGTTTAGCAGTTCCAAAATTAGGAGGTAGTGTAGCAAACAGTTTCAACAAGGCTCAGTAAGAATTCTTGACCCTAGAATGCGGGCTTTTAAAAAGCTGGAACAACCTAATTCATCTCTCTGAGTTTCACTTTCATAAAATTAGACCTCACCAAAGAGCAGGGGATTCTTAATATGTATCAAAGTGTATGTGGAATCTGGATGGGAATATTACATCTTTAATTTCACTAACCTCTAGCTGCAATTTAGTATTTAGCATGTCCTTTAAATCTAAATGCAGACAACAAACCACAATAATATTAGGAGTACCTGTGACTATATCCCCAGCAGATACCACAGACAATTTCCTAAGGCAGTTTTTATAGATATCTCAAAGTATCACTAGTCTGATGTTACAATCAAATCATCATTACCTTTTTTGTTTTATCTAATAGACTATATCTATTTTAGAATGGTTTTAGATATACAGAAAAATTAAGGGGATAATACAGAGTTCTTATATATCTCATTCCCAATTTCCTCGATTATTGACACCGTACACCAGTGTGGTACCTTTTTTACAATTAATGAGCCAATATTAATACAATAATATTAACCAGAGTCTGTACTTTATTCAGATTTCCTTGGCTTTTGCCTAGTGTCCTTAATTCCATTTCAGGCTTCCATCCAGGACACCACATTACATTTAGTTATCAAGCCCCCTTAGGCTCCTCTGGGCTGTGGTAGTTTCTCAGGCTTTTCTTGTTTTTGATAACCTTGACAGTTTCTTTTTTAAATGTATTTATTTAATTTATTTATTTTTGGCTGTGTTGGGTGTTTGTTGCTACGTGCGGGCTTTCTCTAGTTGCGGAGAGCGGGGGTTACTCTTCGTTGCAGCGCGCCGGCCTCTCATTGCAGTGGCCTCTCTCATTGTGGAGCACGGGCTGTAGGCGCGTGGGCCTCCGTAGTTGCAGCATATGGACTCAGTATTTGTGGTTCACGGGCTTAGTTGCTCCCTGGCATGTGGGATCTTCCCAGGCCAGGGCTCGAACCCGTGTCCCCTGCATTGGCAGGCGGACTCTCAACCACTGCGCCACCAGGGAAGCCCCAACCTTGACGGTTTTGAGGAGCAGTGATCAAGTGTTTTGTAGCATACCTCACTAATGTAAACTGTCCAATGCTTTTCTCACGGTAAGACTGGGATTATGGTTTATTGGGAGGACAACCAGATAAAGTGCCTTTTTAATAACATCTTATCAAGGGTACATGCTATCAATGTGATTTGCCTGTTGATGTTGACCTTGATAACCTGGCTGAGGTCGTGTCTCAGATTTCTCCACTGTAAAGTTACTCCTCCACCCCTTCCACACTACACTTGTTGGAAGGAAGTCACTATGTGAAGCACAAACCCAAAAAGTGGAGAGTTATGATCCACCTCCTTGAGGACAGAGTATGTACATAAAGTATTTGGAATTCTTCCACACAGATTTGTCTATTTTCCCCTAAACATTAATTTATTCAATTATTGATATTTATTTATATCAGTATAGACTCATGGATATCTATTTTATCCTTTGGGTTATAATCCAATACTACTTTATTTTGTTGTTTGAATTGTTCCAGCTTTGGCCATTGGGAGCTTTTGCTTTTGGCACCTGTGCTCCTTTGACATACTCCCTTTGGGGTGTGTGAGTTTGTGTGTGTGTGTGTATCTGTGTGTATCTGTGTTTAGCATGCATGTTTGTGTGTGTGTTTAATACTTCCTGACTTTCTGGTACCACAAGATGCTCCAGGCTCATTTTGTGTATTTCCTGCCCCAGTCCTAGAATCAGTCATTTCTCTGAGGAGCCCTGATTCCTTTTATTGGAGAGTAGTAATAGAAACCAAGATCTGGGCTCTAGATGTGCTGTTGCTAATGGGCTATTATTTGATTAGGCTCTCTTAACTGAGAGAACAAAGAAATATATATGTATACTAACCCATGTATATACACATATCAGTAAATACTTCTATATATAACTATCTATATCTATATTGAGCTGAGTGTATACTGATGTCTGCAACTATAATGCATTAACGCTGAGATTAGTTTAGCCTTCTCCTCTTGTTTATCTGTAAATTCATACTTCAATATTGAGAAATGTGGCTACCACCATCCACCATCTATTTATTTAATTGTTCCAATTTCAGTACACATGTATCAGAGTTGTGAACCCATCTCCCCAACATCACTATTTTTAAGTATAGTAGTTAATAGAGTCTCTGTTATATCTTGTTATTTGATGAGTTTAAATACCCATTCGTTTCTATATCACAAATTTGGTTTTTAAAATATTCTAATGACTACATTTAAAACATAGTAACTAGTTTCTTTTGAGATTCTATGTATTATATTTTATGAATTTAAAAGTGTTATTTTAAGACTATTTAAATGGGCTACTCCATATTGTCAAAGGGATTCACAGTAAAAAGAAGGTTAGGACCCCAACCTCACAAAGATTATTGTCAGTTTATAATGAGATGATGTGAAATTGTCTGGTGCAAATGTTGGGAGCTCATGCTTGATAAGTGTTAGCTTTGTCCACTTGGGCAGGCTTCTTTCTCCTTTAAAGTTCTAAACACCTTGGAAGAGAGAACATGCTAAACCTTATGGTTAATAATTTATAATGTAGTGGAAGGATTTGCTAGGCATCAGTGTTGGAGGTAAAGGTCCATATAAGGTTGACGGAGGATGAGTGATTCCACTGCAGAAGTTTGTACTTGATATAAATTAATATAAGTGCAAGCAATGTATTTTAAGTTCATTCTAGAGGAGTAGTTCAGAATAGCTTCATAGAGGAGAAGACCTGAGCTATCTTGGGAGATGTTTAAACAGATGAGGAGTGGAGCCGGAGTTGAGAAGGCAAAGGCAGTGTAGCCTTAGAATGCAAATGTTCACAGACATGATCTTGTGGTTTATTCACCATCCTTACCAACCTAATAAGGACACCTGCTGGTAGCTGCATCATCATCATCATCACCATCAACATCATCACCATCATGTTAATAAAGAATGGATATATTTGCCAGGTAGTCAAACAAGCTCTTTGCATGTAGCACCTAGATGTTTTCTACGATCCACCTTATGAGTTCAATCATTGTAATTATTCTCATTTTTCACATACAAAAATGAAGACTTAGAGAGATTAAGTAATTTGTTCAAATCTTGGTGTGTGCCCTCTCAACTCCATGCTCTTTACCTCTGTGCTTAACAGGCTAGGATGATTTGCCCATATTAAGGGCTCAAATATTGGTTGATAAGTATAATAATCTCATAAAAGGAAAAGTGAAGTAATCTACTTTGATGTTTATGGTGCAGTTTGGTGAATGCACTGAAGTGCCAATAGATGAATAATAAAAGTTAGAAACACACAAAAATAGAGAAGAAAAATTCATATGTGTATGTCTGCTGGGAACAAAAAATCCTCCTGAATATCTAACTTCTTAGTAAATATCAGGATATCACATACGCATCATTAGGCAGCATCAATGGAGGATCCTCTGTACCCTGCAAGAGGGCACTGTTATAGATGCACAGAAAGAAAATTCATATTTCCTGTACATTATAAATAAGGACATACTATGATCACTCTTTAAGAATGAAGTAATTTGAGTTTTTAAATTTTCCTTATCAATTGGTGTATATGAATCATGTTAGGTGAAGAATTATTGGTTGATTGGACATTTTATGTTTTAATTCTTTACAGAAAACAGTAAACAAATCCTTTTAGGCTTAAAATATCACATTCAGCAAATGAGTTATTATACTGAAGAAAGTGATGAATTCAGTAAAGTGTCTGGAATCTAAAATAAGAAGTAATTGAAGGAACTGGGAATAGATGACATGAAGCAAGACCAGGAGAGAAGTAGGTGGTCGCTCTAAACTATTTTAGGAGTTGTCCTATGAAAAAGGGTTTAGACTGTCCCACACTGAAGATTTTAGACCAAGTAGACAGGTTTAGGTTGATAAAAGGATGAATATTTTGACAAGTAGAACCTTTCAACTATAAAATGGACCGACTGCATTTTAAACTCAAGAACTCCCTGTTACTGAAGTGCTTTAACAGAGGTTGAAGTTAAGCAGTTGGAAAAGTAAGAGCCTTTACAGTGAGAAAATTCTATGATTCTATGGTTTTCAACTCATAAATTTGTGTAGTTCATCCATTTTACTCATTGTATACACTTAAGTATATTGTTCCTTGAAATGGCCATTCAAAGTTGTTTCCTGTGCCACACACTATGAATGTTAGGGTTAGTCCTGTGTAAATCTTACCCCCATTGAATTAGTATTAACCCTAAGCAAGCAGCTTTCTTACATAAGGAAACAAAAAAAGAGGTTCAGAAATGTCCAAACTAAGTTTTTATAAAACTGTGTTATCAAATCTAATTTATCAAAAAACTTCAAACAGGGGCTTCCCTGGTGGCGCAGTGGTTGAGAGTCCACCTGCCGATGCAGGGGACACGGGTTCGTGACCTGGTCTGGGAAGATCCCACATGCCGTGGAGCGGCTGGGCCCGTGAGCCACGGCCGCTGAGCCTGCACCTCCAGAGCCTGTGCTCCACAACGGGAGAGGCCACAATGGTGAGAGGCCCATGTACCGCAAAAAAATAAAAATAAAAGGAAGATGCAGACCTGTATGCTTCAGGATTTTCTCACCAAAACCCCACACAATTTCTTTACTATTCCAGCCAAGTATGGCCTAGCCCTACCCTCATCCCTGTTTTTCTTGGTTTAGTAATAAAGAAAGAGATGGAAATAAAGAAGAG
This sequence comes from Mesoplodon bidens, assembly GCF_964165515.1. Classification (NCBI taxonomy): domain Eukaryota; kingdom Metazoa; phylum Chordata; class Mammalia; order Artiodactyla; family Ziphiidae; genus Mesoplodon; species Mesoplodon bidens. The sequence goes on along the minus strand of NW_027672697.1, from coordinate 292,564 downwards.
ATATCAGGTAGAAAGATATAAAATAGTGGGGAAAATAATATAAGTGAAGTCAAGTACCACCATCATTTACTAGAAGTGAACTTTCAGCACCAGCATTAATATTTTTTCCTGTTATATCTGTAAATGATAATAACTAATATGTACATAACAATTTTCAATTTAAACAAATCTCATTTTTATAACTAACTACTTCGCAACAAGCAACATGCTAAGGCAACACCAATAGATGAAAAACGGTAGTCCCTGGCCCCAAGGAACGTTGTCCAGGAGAACACAGATATATGTAAACAACACAATCACAATACAGTGTAGCGAGTGCAACAATCAGGCATGCAGAAGTGCAAGGGTAGCAAAAAGGAGCATGTGATCACAACACTAAAAAGAAGACTGCACAAAAGACATAATATGTAAACTGAGGTTTGAAAAATGAAGTGGGTTTCCCAGGTGCCCCATAGGGAGAAAGGAATTCTTGGAGGAGGGAAAAGCATAAATGAAGACAGTGAATTGTTCATATAATCCAGAAGTGAAGTAGGCAATGGCAAGAGAAATGATTGGACACAGGCGTCATGAATACTTGCATGTCTGCATTTTAGCAAGTCCATTCTAAAGGAAACTTTGAGGATCAACTCGGGGGTGGGGGGCCGCAGGGGGCACAGAACTAGTCATTGCTGCCAGAAACACGGGAACCACTTTCTACCAACCCACCAAAATAACGACTTCAAAGGCAACATGGTATCACAGAAAAGGTTTGTTTTTTTGTTTGTTTGTTTTTAGTTCATTAGGTCTCACTTAAAATTCTGATTCCACAATGCACTTGCTTTGGGATCTTGAACAACACTCATAACCTCTGCAAGTTTCAGTGTAGTAAGTTTATGTGATTACCTTCATCTGTAATATCCCTGCGTTGCAATCTTAATGGAAACTCAAGTTCAGGTCAAAGACAAGTTTCTCTGTGACCTCTCCTCTGAATTGATTCAAAAGCTGTCTCTCCCGTCCTCATTTGGCTTCTCTTATGGAATCTCATAAAAACTTCTATGACCTCTTTTGTGTTTTTTTGTTGTTGTTGTTGTCTGTTTGTTTGTTTTTTAATTTAAGTATAGTTGATTTACAATGTTGTGTTACTTTCAGGTGTACAGCACAGTGATTCCTTTTTCACATTCTTTTCCCTTATAAGTTATTACAAAATATTGAGTAGAGTTCCCTGTGCCAATAAGGAGATCCTTGTTGTATCTATTCTATGCCTTATTTGAATGACCGTAGCACTCGTTGTCTGTATCATTTTTATGTCTCTGGTTGCTTTGTGACTGAAAATGAAAAATTTCTATTTGTTCATTTCCTGGCCCTTCCTTAAAAATGTGTTCATTTATGTATTTCATATTTATTGACTACATCTTAGACACCGTGTTAACTGCTGGTTCTAGATGTTAGTAAAATATAGACCTTCCTGCTCAAAAGGTCACAGTATTTGTGGGAAAACAAAAAAATGAACTACCTATATCTCAAAGAGCTTTGTACTTCCCAAAGAGAACACACCTAGTAGGTACAATAAATACATGTATCATACATAAATGTATAAATAGTTAATGGGATTAAAAACTAGAGATAATTGCTTTTCGATTCTGAGGAAATGATGATTATATTTCACCAGGAGCTCAATACCACTCTGAGAATGAGGGCTTAACCCCCGTCCTGACTCACTGCATTGCTTTTCTGTATAAAAAATACACAAGTCTGTATATACGCTCTAGAAAAAGGCTTATCTGGCATGAATTTCAGAGAGCAAGAAGAAAACTTCAAGAAGTTCAGAGAAGCATCCAGCAGCTCAGATGATTGGCACTAATACAACTTGCTTGACAGGAAAATTGAGCTGTAAATCTCACAAAATTAGATGATCTTTGAAGAATTTCAAAACCTCCTGCTATTAATTGGAAATCCTAGAAGAACCGCTTCTTTTAAAGCATACTGATAATATGCTTTACAGCTTAATATTCAGAAGCCTATGTTTTGGCTAAGTGAGCTTCAGGAAAGAAGGAAACTTGTGGTTCCGTTCCATCTACTCTGCAAACTCTGGTCAAGACATCTACTTCTGTGCTCAGCCATCTTATCATCTGTAAAATGGAGGCAACTCTAAGAAAACATAGTTACAGAGATGTTGCACAGTTTCATGTGTCATTGTCTTCATTTGTTTCAGAAAACCAATAACATCTAAGCTACTACTGCAAAGAGTGCAATGTTACTTGGGGTCATCTGGTGCAGCTCTGTCAAAGTAAAGAAAAGGAAAGCGGCCTAGAATAACGATAATTTTCCCAAGAGGACACTATTATTTTATGGTAAATCTGGGACAAGAACCCTGATCTCTTTGATGCCATTCCATTGTTCTTTCGTTGGGTTCTGAACAACCCAGAGAAAGAAAGAGAAATAAAACTCCTATGTGCTGTGTCACTGGTACAGGTCGTGGCAAGATTGGAATTGGAGCACTACATATTAACAGGTATTTGGGGAATTCTTCAAACTAATTAAGATATATACCAGGTCCATAAAAAACAGTATGTTTTCTGAAGATGATTCTGTGGCATGAACAGAACTGGTAACTGAAGGTGTCTGTGTGCTGCAGTTCCAAACAGCATGGATGAATGGTTGTTTTCTGGCACCTTGAAGACTCCATCCCAACATACACATTAAAATAAAATTAACATTTCAACTGGGTCATAGTTAATTCTGCATGCTCTTGTAAGTCAGCAAAATATTCCATATATCATTTAAGTTGTCACTCCCTTTCTTTTTTTTTTTTTTTTTTGCCGTACGCGGGCCTCTCACTGTTGTGTCCTCTCCCGTTGCGGAGCAGAGGCTCTGGACGCGCAGGCTCAGCGGCCATGGCTCACGGGCCCAGCCACTCTGCGGCATGTGGGATCTTCCCGGTCCGCAGCACGAACCTGTGTCCCCTGCATCGGCAGGCGGACTCTCAACCACTGCGCCACCAGGGAAGCCCCGTATCTGATTTTCGTATTAGGACTCTTCTAATTTTTTATATACATTGGAAAATAACTGATGTCTTTCTAAGGTGTATATCTTTGATTATGTTTTCTATTTTCATAAAGCTTCTTGTATTCTCTACTCAAAACAGGAGTAAATAATGGCTGCATATAACTAATCATAATCAGCCATTTTGTCCAGATTTTTAGATGTGTTGGTATAAAGCTACCATAGTATTCTTTTGTAATTAAAAAAAAATTCTCTCTGTTTTATAGCTAGTCCCATCTCTATCATATTTGCCAAATATTGCTTATTTTATTGGTGTTTGTAAAGAGCAAGCTTTTGGTTTTCTTTGTCACGTTTACTGCTTTTCTTCTCTATTTTTGACTTTTCTCTTGATTAATTTTGTCCTTCCACTCTTTGGGATTTACCTTGTTCTTTTTCTATGTCTACGGTCCATTTCCTGTAGCTTCAAGAGCCATTTTCCACAACTCAATGAGCTCTGCTGGCTGTGTCATGGCCACTTCATCATATGCCATTAAAACTTAATCTCATACACTGTGTGAAGACTCGGCGGTCTTATTTTGCTTTCAAAATTGTTCTATAGCCTTGGATCCTTCTTCTTCTCCTAAATTAGCACTATCATCAGGGAAAATTCTAGTGGGCCTAGAATTCTAGGCTTGCCTTTCCTGCAGTTTCATAATCAAAGAAAAAACATTTCCACCCTTTTTTTGATGTTGATCGAAAATTTAGCAACACTTCTTTGCACTGTATTCAAATCCCAAAATATGAGCAAGCCTTCATGCACACAGGCTCACTGAAATGTCATAACTTTAAACTATGTATGACCTTGAACAATGACCTTTCCAAATACTCCACACTCTTTCTAGGTGTTCAGACTTTTTCATTCCTACAACATCTTTTACATAGGGTCGATTTGTGTCCTAAGTTCTTCCTCACGCCCACTTCTGAGTATATATCCAGAGGAAATATCATCATAATTTGAAGAGATATCTGTACTCCCATGTTTATTGTAGCATTATGCACAAGAGCCAAGGTATGGAAACCACCTAAGTGTCCATAGTAGATTAATGGATAAAGGAAATATGGTATATATATAGAATAGAATATTATTCAACCTTAAAAAAGAAGAAAATCCTATCATTTAAGTCAACATGGATAAAACTGGAGGCCACGATGCTAAGTGAAATAAGACAAAAACAAATAGTGCATGATGTCACTTATATGTGGACTCTAGAAAAATAATGAAATAAATCAACTCTTCCCTCCCTGGACATTTTCCTCAGCAGAATCTAGCAGCCTCTACTATGAGTATTATCTTTTTTCTTTTTATTGTTTGTACCAGATCACAACCCCAGGGAACCTATGTATTTACCGATGTATATCTACATTATAGTTTACCATTGTTCTTTTCCTTTGTAATTCATTCCTTCCACTTCTGGCCTCAGAACCTCATTTTTACTTTGGAGAAGTCCTTGTGATTCAGGTAGGCTGTGTGTCTCCTTCCTAGGCTGTGTGACTTGGGGCTGGCTAGACACAGTGTTTCACATATACTCTATATGTCTTAAGTACTTATTTCTCTGTTTTCCATCATTTTCCCTCCAAATTTTTGTGTAGTTATTTTTTAATTGACATTTGTATTCCTTTCTTTTGTTTGACTAAGGTACTGTTCAACCAATCTTCTGAGTGCTTAATTTCAACTTTTTTAATTCTAGAAGTTTCTTTTGGTTGCATTTCACAGATAATTTTTGCTTAAATTGTACATGTTGCCCTTCTTTTAATACATTAATCATAATTTTAAATAATAGTTTCATTGAGATATATTTTACTTTCCATATTATTTAAAGTGTACAATTTAATGTGTTATTCTCTACCACCACAATCAATTTTAGAACTTTCATCCACCCCCCAAAAGAAAAAGAATCTATTATAGGTCACTCACTCCCCCATTTCTCCAAACCCTAGGCAGCCACTAATATACTTTGTCTTTACAGATTTGTCTAGTCTGGACATTGCATACAAATGGAATCATACAATTACTTAGCATGTTTTCAAGGTTCATCCATGTTGTAGCATGCATCAGTACTTGATGTCTTTTTATGGCTGAATAATAGTCCATGGTGTGGATATTACTATGTTTCATTTATCCATTCACAATAAATGGTCATTTGGTTATTTCCACTTTGGGGCTCTTATGAATAATGCTGCTGTGGTTGGATTTACGTGCAAGTTATGTATGCAGGTCTAGATTTGTTTTTTAAATTAACAGACTATTTCGGAGCAGTTTCTGGTTTACAGAAAAATTAAGCAGAAAGGACAGAGTTCTCATAACTCCTTAGCTCTCTACCCAGTTTCCCCTATTATTAACATCTTACATTAGCGTAAGATGTTTGTTATAGTTAATGAACCCATATTGATACATTATTACTAACTAATATCCATGGTTTACATTAGACTTCACTCTTTGTTTTGTACATTATATGATTTTTGACAAATGTGCAATAACCTGTATCCACCATTACAGAACCATACACAGGAAGTCTCTTTGCCTTTAAAATTCCGCACTTCACCCATCCTTTTCTCCCTCCCCGCAACCTCTGGCAACCATTGATCTTTTGACTGTCTCCACACTTTTGCCTTTTCCTAAATTTCATATAGCTGCAATCATATAATATGCATGTAGCCTTTGCAGATTGGCTTTTTTTCACATAGCAATATACATTTAAGCTTCTTCCATGTCTTTTCATGGCTTCATAGCATTTTCTCTTTATTGCTCAATGTTGTTCCTTTGTACCGATATACCATAGTTTGTTTATCCATTCACCTATTGAAAAACATCTTGGTTGATTTCAAGTTTTGGCAATTATGAAAGAAACTGTTATAAACATCCATGTGCAGGTTTTTATGTGGACATAACTTTTCAGTTCCTATGGGTAAATACCAAAGAGCATGATTACTAGATCACTGTATGGTAAAAGTATGTTTAGTTTTGTAAGAAACTGCCAAGTACCCTGCTAGCAGCAAATGAGAATTTCAGTTGTTCTGCATCATCAACAACTTTGGTATTTCATTATTTGGATTTTAGCTATTTGAATAGGTGTGTAGTGGTATCTCGTTATTCTAATTTAAAATTCCCTGATGACATGGAATGTGTAGCATCTTTTCATATGCTTATTTGCCATGTGTCTATTTTCTTTGTTTAATCATAGTTGTTTTGTTTTGTTTTTTAGCCAATGCCTACTAACTCTTGTCCTCCTGTGTCTATTTATATTGTCTTTTTTCTTTCTTTTTTTTTTTGAGCTTTTGATCATTTAGTCTTTTTCCTGGTATGTCCAATTATTTTTTATATTAAAATTGGGCTTAACTTATTTTAGGAAACTATAAAGATACCTCCATATTCTGGATGTTGTTATCATTCTCTTGAAAAGATTTCCTTTTGCCCATGGCAGACAGTTACCATAGGGACTGGAAACCTTAGTCCATTCTCAGTTTGAGCTCATTCAAAGCCTTTTTTTCCGTCTGTGTGAAGGGTGCTCTATTTCTGTCTTGTCCTTCCTCTACGGGTGTTGCTGTTTGGGATTACCATGTGAACGTTTGGATTCTCCCTATTCCCAACTACCCTTGTATTTGTTAGGCTTTAAATGTAATGGTTCCCCCAGCCCTGTGAGACTAAGGATACGTGTAACTTGTCATTCCATTAGTTGTTGCTTTTAGCCTCAGCTCTTGCCGTTTGGCTTCTGTGGTTACAGTCTTTTGAACTCCTTGGCTTTTCAGCTCCTAGGCTATAACATTTGAATCAGCAAATGCCCCAAGGAGAAAAGCTGCACCAAATGTCAAGCTTGCATCTGTGTTTCCCTTCTCTCCAGAACTTGGCCCACATGTCTTGGTGTCTCTCTAACATTCGGATGCTGGCGAACACATGTTTTCTTACTGTATCCAGGTTTTCTAAAATTTCTTTAGACTTCACCTGATCTTATGTTATTATTGAAGTATCATCTCAATTAGCCCTAGGAAGAAAATTTACAATTTTATGTTTTTTTAAATTTTCTATATTACCTCAGTTTCTGTAGAGACCTTTTACCTGATTGTTCAGTCTAGTTCCTGTGTTACCAGTAAGATGGAGATAGGTGGAGTCTAAGAATATTGGGGGGGGAATCACTGATTAATGATATGGCTCGTTCTTTTTGTTTTTCCTCTCCTTATTTACTCTGGCAGCCTACATTTGCCCTTCTTGATTTGACCCAGTTGCCCAGATAACCAACCCACTCTGGCAAAGACATGACTTTACTCTCATAAATGTCTGCATGTTAGGATAAGTTAGATGATGAACACCATGCCAAAGTTCTTTCTGTGACCAGTCAGAATGGCCATCATCAAAAAATCTACAAACAATAAATGCTGGAGAGGGTGTGGAGAAAAGGGAACCCTCTTGCACTGTTGGTGGGAATGTACATTGATACAGCCACTATTGAGTACAGTATGGAGGTTCCCTAAAAAACTAAAAATAGAACTACCGTACGACCCAGCAATCCCACTACTGGGCATATACCCTAATAAAACCATAATTCGAAAAGAGACATGTACCACCATGTTCATTGTGGCAGTATTTACAATCGCCAGGACATGGAAACAACCTAAGTGTCCAACGACAGATGAATGATAAAGAAGATGTGGCACATATATACAGTAGAATATTACTCAGCCATAAAAAGAAATGAAATTGAGTTATTTGCAGTGAGGTGGATGGACCTAGAGACTGTCATACAGAATGAAGTAAGTCAGAAAGAGAAAAACAAATACCGTATGCTAACACAGATATATGGAATCTGAAAAAAAATTCTTCTGAAGAACCTAGGGGCAGGACAGGAATAAAGACGCAGACGTAGAGAATGGACTTGAGGACACGGGGAGGGGGAAGGGTAAGGTGGGATGAAGTGACAGAGTGGCTTGGACATATATACACTCCCAAATGTAAAACACACACTAGTGGGAGGCAGCCACATCGCACAGGGAGATCAGCTTGGTGCTTTGTGACCACCTAGAGGGGTGGGGTAGGGAGGGTGGGAGGGAGACACAAGAGGGAGGAGATATGGGGATATATGTACATGTATAGCTGATTCACTTTGTTATAAAGCAGAAACTAACACAGCATTGTAAAGCAATTCTACTCCAATAAAGATGTTAAAAAAACAAAAAGTTAGAGAGTAAAACAATTCAAAAGAATTGGCCACACTCCTCCAATAGATTCTCTAACATTTAGCAGAACAGAGTTCACACTGAATCTGGTTTATGAGTAAAAGACAAGTCAACTTTAAAGTGGATCAGAGATGACAACATTTCTTTTCCATGTGGCTGCTTTGGAGCCATATTTCTGCTGACCACTCAAAACCTTCCTCTTGAGTATTCTGTGATATATTAGAACCAGGAATAAGGGGTGTTAGTGCTGGTAGGGTCAGACAGTGGTCTGCGATTTAATTCACATATCCTTTCTGCACCAGACTCTTTAAGATCATTGAGTTATCCTAAGAATTTTGAAGCTGTAGAATTCACGACAGTACATTACAATATGCCAATATTACTGTTCTCCTGCTCTGACATTCTCCACTGATGGACAGATGAAGGAGAAGGAAGGGCAGTCAGCAGTAACTGAGAGTAAATGAAACTGGAATATTATAATTCAGTATCATTTGAGTGACTGAATTGGCTGGCCCAGTGTTCTCCAGTTAAGGGTGAGGGAAGATTAATCCTGCACATGACACCACTACTGTATTTATACAAGTCTACTGGGACAGTTGTTTGCCTTGATTTGTTTTCTTCATTCATTTCAGTCAGACAGTTGTGTTGACTGATTTTCCTTTTTGATGTATGAAATGACTGTTTGACTGAATTTACCATTTACTTTACACTAGTGCACTGGAAAAATGATACATTCGTCAAATTGGATTGGCAGGTATGAAAATGTTTACCCCAGAACTAGACAGAAATATAATATTGCCTTCTACAGAAATGTAAGTCATATGCCCTGGATTTTGGGGAAATGTTCCAACTTTAACTATTTTGCCAAATTTCAAAAATGTAGGGTAACTGATCCCATAGTAAAAATAAGAAGATCTGTGAAGTCCAGATAAAAATAGTTTTGTGTGACTCTGACAATCACATAACACAAAAGAAAAAAGTATTATGAGATAAATTTTAGTGATTTTCATACTTATTAAGAGGTGTTTCTATGTTAAACTTTTGAGTCTTATTCTAGAAGTTCTGTAGGAACAAACACTTCAAATATATTCATAGAAAACCCTCTTTATTTATAATTCCATTTTTCCAATATTTATAGTTACTATGACAGGCCATTTCTCCACATCCTATCCCATGATTCTCTGCTCCTATTGAACATTTGGAAATTGGTGGCATGAGCAGGAAAGTGAAGCAGTTTTTGAGATTACTGAATAATGCTGATTTTATAAAGACTGCTTTCTTCCATTGTTGGCAAACTTATTATGGTACCGATGGTTGGATACTACTCTTAGAGATGAAAAAGGTCTTAAGGAATCTTCCATATTCCATTCACCAATCTGTGTTCTTGTTCAAAGCAAAATTAATTCCTTTCAAAATTAACATATTAGCTTAATAATAATTTTTAGTCTAAAATAATCTATCTGGGAGAATGGGAATTTTTGGTGGGAAAAAGCGACAGAAGATGGGACGAAAAGAGAATTCATAGAAAGACAAAACAGCATTTTTTAAATGGTGGGTATGAACTTCTGTTTCCAACTATATCAGTTTACCTTAGGAAAACACACTAGAAAGGCCAGATAAATCATAAGCAACATTTGACTGTGAGCGTTAGAAAGCTACTGAGGTAGCCATGACCTAGAAAAGTAAAATAGAGAAAGAAACTCACTGAAGTGAGAACAATATTCTGCACATGCTTTTCTAGCCCAGACATTTAGAAACTACTGATGAAGAGCAAAAGGCTGAGAAACCAAATGCGGCTCCTAAGAGGTAGAAAAGCCAGTAGATCTTAGGACAATGTCATAGGACTAAGGAAACCAGAATTGGAATTGAGAAATAACAAGGCAGCTAGAATTTTAAGGACCAAAATCACAGAGAGAGTAAAGATTCAGAGAACAGAGCTGGATTCAGCAACAGTGTTCCCTTGCAGTATTTTCCATGTATAATAGGTAGACAAGGCAAGATGCTAAGAAGTCAAACAAAAGCTAACTGAAGTCAAAACAAAGACTTAGTTGGTTCATAATGCTGAAGAGACAAAATTGGGGTTCAGAACCTATGAAAGATTTGTGGCCCAATGGTAAACTAATGATATGAATTAGGACATTGAAATCTCTACATATGTGTGTGTGTGTGTGTCTGTGTTTGTGTGTGTGTGTGTGTGTGTGTGTGTTAGGAAGGTTGAGGCAACATCTACATTGAACCTTATAAAGAAGGAAAATGAGTATGAAGTTGGTCCAGTGACTGAGGTGATCTTCCCCTCTGCTCCCTACCTAAGAATAGGAAATTCTCTCCTCAAGAAAATACAGTTGACCCTTGAACAATGTAGGGGTTAGAGACACTGACTCCCTGTGCAGTCAAAAATCCACATATAACTTTATGGTCGGCCCTTCTTATCTGTGGTTCTGAATCTGAGGATTCAACCAACCACACATCATGTAGTACTGTATTACTTATTGAAAAAAAATCCATGTATAAGTGCATCTGTGCAGTTCAAACCCAGGTTGTTCAAAGGGCAACTGTAATGTCATTCAGATTCTATACAACTTGTCATATCCCAAGTCTGGTATTCACTGAAGAGCCACCAAGACAACCAAGAAAAGGAGAATTAGAATAAAAAACAAAACAGAATCAGAATCATAGATGACCTAAACATTAAAGTTCATACATATTTCGGTAAATATTATCAAGTTCAAGAAAATAGATGACAAGGTGGAGAACTTAACTTGACGAGTAGAAACTACAAACTGATTGAAGTTGAACTGATAGAATTAAAAACTATACGAAATTTAAAACTCGGTACTGGATTGGACACAGGTAAAGAGAGGTAAGTGAACTGGAAGATAGAGTAGTAACAATATTAAGAGTAAAGCATGGGAAACGAAAAGAATAAAAAGTAGACAAAAGCGCATTTGAGACACATGGGCCACAGTAAATATTTTTTATCATATGTGTAAACCGGAGTCCAAAGAAAAAAGGAGAGAGAGATTGGGATGAAAACAATATTTCAGAAATATTAACAGCTGAGAGTTCTCTAAAACTAAAAAGAATATATGGAGCCATAAATTCAATAAGCACTAAAAAATGCAACAAGAACAAATCCAAAGAAAACCACACATGAGATCACCACAGTACAATTCATGAATAGCAATGAAAAGCATAACATCTTAAAAGCTGCCCGACGAAAAAGAGAGAGATTACTTTCAAAGGAACAATAGGATTAAGATTACAGCTTTCTTCTCAACGAAACTGACTGGATACTAGAAAATAATGGAATAATATTTTTAAGTGCTAAAGAAAAGAACTGCCCATTGGGAATTCTAGAGGCAGAGAAAATGTTGTTTGGAAGGAAAGATGAAATAAGGAAATTTGCAGACAAACAAAATTTAGAAAATATGTTCTTATCAGAACTGCCTGAATTAAATTATAAAGGGAGACCCGCAGGCTGAAGGAAGATTATCATAGACGAAAATAAGGACTTTATAAAGAATTATGTATAACAGAAGGAATAAATAAGTGGATAAACCTAAATAAAATCTAACAGCACAAAAAAGTAATAATAAAATATATCAAAAATTAAAATGCATTAAAAAAATGGAAGAGAAAAAGTAGTAAAAGATATTTAAGATCTCAGCATTGCTTGAGAAGCAGTAAAAGAGCTAATAAGTCATGGTACATGTGTAACTGCTACTTATGTACAAATAACAAGCTAATACAAGGGAAAATGGAATTTGAAGAAATCTAAAAGGAAGAAAGAAGAGCAAAAGGAACATAACAAGGTGGGACAGATAGTAAACGAGGAGTAAACGGTCTACAAGAAAATACCTTAACTGTAAATACTCAAATTAAAGGACAAGGATTATTCAAACAAAAAACGTAATTCTATGCCACCTACAAGAGACAAGAGTCAGATTGAAAATTAAAGGATTCAAAAATTATGTCCTAACAACAATAAGTAAAATTGAAGAAGATTTTTTAATATTAACATAAATTTGAAAGCAAAAAGTATCACTGGCGATAAGGCAGGATAATAAAACCCACTGTTACTTTACAAGGAATATATTATAAATCTAAACTTCAATGCAATAGATGAAGGGAAATTCCAAAAAACTAAGTAGAAATAGAAAAATCTAAATTACCTAGATCAGTAACATAGAACCACAACAACAAATCAGCAGGTTAGAGAAGATCTGAATACCATCATTAAAAACTTTGGCCTACATTTACATAAAACACTGCAACAACAATGATGGAATATATATATTATGCAGAAAATTTTAGGTGCACATGGCACATTTATAAAATTGACTATATTCCGGTTATAAAACAAGACTCCGAATAAGCAAGAAATTAAAAAATATATAACCAATATTTTGCCAAATAGTTGGATATTAAAAACATACTTCTGATCATTATGTAAGTCAAAGATAAAGTCGCAATGGGAATTAGAATTTTGTTAATTGAATGATAATGAAAATATGCCATAACAAAACCTGTGGGTTGCAAATAAAGCTGTGGCCACAGAGAAGTTTATGTATTCAAATTATATTTTCTAAATGTAAAAGGGAAAGGAATAAAGCAACTAGAAGATAACCTATCACCCTGAGGTAGGCAGCTCCTGAAGTGTACCTGGTGGGGAAGGCAGGGCAGAACTTCAGGAGGCCAGCTGAGAGCACGGTGAACGCCACGTCAGGAGCAGTCTCCAAGAAAGAGCATTTAATGTACAAAGGGATGACTAAAATATATTTAAGAGCTAGCACCCTGACTCCTCTTAAGGATGACTTAACTTTGCTGGGGAAAAAATAAGAAGTGCTCGATGTAGAAGGTGAATAGCTTTATAATTCCCAGGAGAATCTTGGTACCAGGACCACACAATGAAGAACTTGGAGTCCCCGTGGCTAATCCAGCAGAGAGAAAAGGAGAAACAGAGATGCGAGAGAAAATAAAGGGAACTCTTGGTGGAATTTGGTGCTGCTGCAGGCCCAAGTCCAGGTATGTGCTCTCTAGCTCCCCATCTTAAATAAAAGCCACCATGTTCCTCAGTCTTTCAGGTACTTAGAATTTCTCTTTAGAACCTGAAAATGGGGTCAGGTTTCCTGTCTGCATTGCTACAGTCCAAAATAGAGGCAGGATGGTTGAAATAGTTCTCTATCTGGCAGAGGAGGCCTTGAAGCTGTGAGCCACTCACTGCAAACCAGCAGGACATGAAGGATTCTTGAGCAGACCTGAAGCTACTGGGAGGCCTTTCAGGTGTTAAATCCCATAGTAAATACTGTACCTTCATTGGCCCCTTCTCCCTCTCTGTCCAGTCTTCCTCCACACCCATGGGGGCCCAAAGGGGTTAAATGAGCACTCTTTGACTTGTACTTGGTGGTCCCAGAACTTGACTTGGGCTTGGAGACTTCCATGAAAAGTCTGCCTTCCACCTACTGGCTTGGGTTTCTTGGTCTCTCTGCTCCAGGCTAATCCCTTCAACCTGCTTTTTCCATTTCTGCCAATAAGCCCCCTCTCCAGACCTTCCTAATGCTCTTCTGGGGTGGGAGGAGACTTACTGAGGGCAATGTTTATTTCTAGAGGGAGAGGTGACCACATGACCTCACAGTGGTCATCCCCTTGATTACTCAGTTTCTGTCTAGATTAGTCGTGGGTGTCTGTGCACCCCAGCCTCACCCCCAGGAGTCTTTAGATCACTGTCCTTATCTCAGCCCTGAGCCTCTCTCTATCCTCCTTCCCTCTCTCTCCTTACCCATCTTTACCCACAGACTCGCAGACTTTCTGGACCTCTGAGGACGACAAGCACTTCACAGAACCTCTGCTACAGAACCAAACATACTGAAATGACTCTTTACAAAGCTATTGAAACAACAGAAAAAGAATACATGAGGATTGTTTCTCCTGAGGGTTCAATTACCTAGGGGGCCTTTAGCAAACTTTGATTGATAAATCTAACCTTTCCTTCCTTGGCAATAGTTGATCACACTGTGAGGAAAACAAGTTAGAGAAAGGAAAAATAATATTTGGATTTCAATGAAATAATAAAGATGCAGGGACTATCTTTGACTTTTGCAAGCTGAGAAGAGGTTTACATTTTGATTATTTGATGGCAGGAATCCCTTTTAAAACAGGGCCAGTATGCATGATGCATTTAAAAATCAACGTTTTCAAATAGAGCCATAACCCCCACAAGATTTCCTGATTTCTCTGGGGTCAGATAAACCATCACATTTCACAGTGGTGCCCTGTATATGAAAGTGATAAACATAATCTGGAAGCACGGCAGTGGCTAAAAATATGGAGCTGGAAGGCATTCGTTGAAATGATTTTTTGCTTTTAATTCATTGCATAAAATGCTAATGTCCAAATTCAGGCAGGTAGATCTTACCAACCATCAAGAGCTTCAACCCTGCTAACAGCTAAGTGTGCACTTTTAAACCCTACTTTGACTGCTCCAGAAACTTACTAGGTTTCTTTAATGCCTCTGTTACTATTTCCTTTGTGTCATTTTGCTTTTCTTTAAAAACATAGCTGTGTGACCTTGGGGAAGTTATATTATTTCCTTGAGACTTGGTTGCCTTCTCTGTGAATATCTGGGTATAATTTTAGTATTGCTCAATAGAATTTTTGGTGATAATGAAAATATTCTATATCTGTACTATGCAAAGCAGTATTCAATAGCTACATGGAGCTAATAAACATCTTTGAAATATGGCAAATGCAACTGAGGAACTGAATTTTTAACCTTATTTTAAAATTTGTTTCCACATAAATAATGCCACGTGGCTAGCATCTGTTGACAGATGCTAGACAGATCTACATAATATTTTAAGAACACTCTCCACTCAAAAACTCTACTATTCATTAAGTCAACCTAAATAATTTTGCCCTCTGACAAACAGAAAATAATTTATGCTTCCCTTGAAATTATCTGTCAAGACCTTTAGCAGTTAGGGGACATTATATTCTTAAAATTGACTTTGCTTTATGAAACTTTAATAATGTTGGAGTTCTCTGCCCTTGGTACCACCTTTGTGATGATGGGAAATACTGTGGATGATCAAGGACTATTTCAAGAGAACATGGAGAGAAACCGTCTGGATTTAATTTCATTATGAGGATGTCAAAATGTTAAATTACTTAAAATAAAACCCATATTGTTTTTATGCTAAGTTATAGTCTACATGTAGCTGGAAAAATGTTAAAAATATTTTTAAAGAACTACACATCTGGGCTTCCCTGGTGATGCAGTGGTTGAGAGTCTGCCTGCCGATGCAGGGGACACTGGTTCGTGCCCCGGTCCGGGAAGATCCCACATGCCGTGGAGTGGCTGGGCCCATGAGCCATGGATGCTGGGCCTGCGTGTCCGAGCCTGTGCTCCGCAACGGGAGAGACCACAACGGTGAGAGGCCTGCGTACCGCAAACAAACAAACAAAAAAATTAGAAGTATCTGAAATAAGCCTAAATTCAGAGTTAATCAGATTGGCCTGCTTTCTCAGGGGGACTGGAATTCACTGCTCTTTCCCCTCAACTCCCTGATGTCAGTGGCACTTTCCACAGATGAGGTGGCCTTCTCTGCCTACTGCAGAAGCTCAGTTCCCCCAGGCCCACTCCCTGTTTGAATCCCACCCTTGAGGCCAGGTGCCACCCTTCCCAGAACATTCGTGGTCTCATTTCAGTTTTTGACCTGCTCAGATTGAGTCCCTGTAGACTCTTTCTCAGCTTGAAACCTGATCTTCAACCCCTTTCCCTGACCTCGATGGTTACCTTCCTACTTTAGGTCTCAGGTGCTTTAGCTATAAAATGATATAGTTGCTCTTAATTCTAAAGTCTTCTTTCTAAAGCTCTACAATGTGGTGGCTCCTTGAAAATGTTTCTCTTTGCTGGTTTTAATTTTGTAGAGAATTAAAACCACAGCTACTCTAAAAGACAGTATGTTACATTGGATAAGGAAAGTGTGTTTTTGTAGTTAGATTAACAGGGATGGAAGACGACTTAGTATGTTTTAAGATACTCATGATCCATTCTAGTGAGAGTCAGGGGAAGAAGGGGAAGAGAGTTAATAAAATACCAAACCATTGTGACAAATTAAGTTAACCAAGATGTAGCTGATTAGTTACTACTTGAATAAGCCACACATATCCAATTCAAGTTTTCCTTTATTTTTCTAAGAAGGGATCCCAGTGAACTGAGTCCCATGTTCAGGAACTCCACGTTCAATGGCTTAGTCTTTAAAAACTGTTATGTTGCTGGAAGAAGAAATATTTCCCATCAAGTCCTAATTGATGTTTAGCTATCACGCACATTTGAAATAAATTTATTACTTTGCCTGATCTCAGTGTAATACATTCCAAAGGGGCAAAGAGCACACGAAAATTTATGGAGTCTCCATCTTCTACACTAAAGTGTGCAATAAATTACATAATATTGGGCCGTGAAATTCACAAGCCATAGAAACCACACCATTAGCAATGTATACAGTGGTAAACAGCAGGTAACGATAATCATATAAAACAAAATAGACTGTGTGTGTTGGCACTGCTGCCAATAAAGCAATCATTAAATGCATTCATAGGCATCTACGCTAGGTAAGCTCTTTGAGGGTAATTGCTATGAATTCTACATACCTGTCAGGATATTATATATAGTCCAGTTTCTACGGCCTTTATTCAGAGACGCTGAGAAACGGTTACTGTGGGTAAATTCAGACCTTTTCTCAATATAGAATTTGGTCAACATGCATTCTGAACAGCAAAATTTCACACTGCTTTCAATTTCCTACAGTAATTGCCACCTCAACAAATGCAGGATTAAGTATAATGGATTATAAGAAGTTAGAAAGGAAAGATGGAAGAAAAGAAGGAAGGTAGAAAAAAGTTGCGTATGGAGTACATCAACATTTACATAAAGAGTGGACCTAAAACTAACCTGAGGTTACCCTAAACTATTAGCGTATGATATAGAAGCATAAATGAAAAAAAAAAACCAGCAAGGAAAACTCAAAGATTCTTTTTTTGTTTACTTTACTGCATATACACGTCCGTCTTAAACAATCTATATGCTTATATCCAATAAGAGCATTGTTTTGCAAGGCTATTTGGGTTCTATCAGCAGGTAAAGGTCGGACAACTCAACTTTAGCAGAGTTAGCCTTCAGGTGAATAATTGCTTCTTTCAGGTTGTGAGCATTTCAATTTTCCAGAAATGTTTCCCCAAAAATGAAAACTAAAAGAGTCCTAGGACAGCGTCCTTTAGAAGTTTTATAGTATCAAGGTTTTTGGAGGAAGAGTATCCTTGTCGATTATCAACACAATGATTCCAAGCAGGTCAATTTATGCTGAGAATATTATATAACAGACCCCACTTCACCTCCATTATACTGACAATGATCTTCCTTACTTCAACCTTGTGCTTCTTAGTAAAGTTGAAAATACTGAGCCAAGAACAGACAGTGACAATGCCAGAGACTCAGATGTACCTATAGGTGCCTTCAGACAACATCAGTCACCCAGGCTAAAGTCCTGGTTTAAAACAGCCCAACATGAATGAATCTCAAAAACCATATGCTGAGCAAGTGAAGCCAGATCAAAAGGGCACCTACCATATTATTCAACTTACATGAAATTCTAAACTGGGCAAAATTCATCTCTAAAGATAAAAATCAGATCCGTGGTTGCCTTGGGGTGGGAGATGGGGATACTTTTGCAAAAGCCTAGGAGGAAATTTTCTAGGGTTTTAGAATTGTTATCGATCTTATGGGGGTGGTAGTTATACAAATGTGTACATTAATTAAAAGTCATTGAACCGTTGACTAAACATGTCTGCATTTTATTGTGTGTAAATGATACCTTAATAAAGTTGATTACAAAATGAACCAAAAACAAAACAAAGAAGAAGAAAAACCTCTCAAGACCTCAAAGGAAATACACTGTTTTCTTCCAGGGTACCAGATTGGAAATGAGGCACTGGTCTGTTCTACCCTCAGATTATCCCGAGGATTATCTAGTCTATTTGAAAGCACTAGAGTCCCCTATCAGAAAAACTCACCCCATGTTTAATTACTTTGATTTCTTCTCTGCCTCTTCTCCCACACGGTGAAGTCATTTACGGAAGAAAAACCAGCTTTTTCCAACTTTGCATCATCACATATTCTTTCCAAAGCTACTATTTATGGAACAAAATTTGGCTACACTTTGTAAAAATCTAGTTTTTTGAGCCTTACAAATCTTAAAAGTTAACCTATTGCCTCCTTTGGAATTTGGAAAAAAAATTATTTTGAAAATGAATAGCTGAGATTTGACATTTTTGTGTTTTGTGATTTTCTCTTCCCCTAAGAGAGAAGTGAGTAGGAATGAGAAACACATACATAAAGAAAAAACAAATTATCTTGCTGCCTTTGCATGGTTATAATTTATAGGAAGCCCTTTTCAACAATAATCTATTATCAGAATCAATAAAAATAATCTCCATGAAGGCCAGGCCAGGATATTTGTCTCTTTTTCAGCAGATTGCAATACAAACCACATTCATGGATATGCTTCTTCATGATCTTTGTAATACTGTAACAGCTGACCATTTCCTCATGCCTCTTCACCTTAACTTAAACCTGGTTTTTCATTAATGACCTCACATTTCCTTCTCTATCACTTGGTTGTCGGCCTCTTTTCCAACTCCAACTCCAACTCGCATTTCACTCTGGAACCAAAGGAAGACTCACACCTTCCTGCTTTTTAGTGGTACCGCAAGGTCATTACCATATTGTGATCACCCTGAAGAACAGCCAGACAATTGTTATTGCAGAGCCATCTGACAGTTTGTAGCTCTAAAAATTAACTAAGGACCGCATTTGTCAAAAATACCCTAGTTTAAGATTTTGGTAATATAGCAACAGTAATTCCGAAGTCATTTATGACGATCAGTGTGGGAAGCACCCTCCTTCGGGAAGATCCTTTGCCATACAATACACTTTCCCTGTCAGGTAATAAGGAAGCACGGCCGTGGAAATTAAACTTTTGTGGAAAGAAATACTTGGCTTCGAGAAGGCTTGAAGTTCATACATTTTTCTTGAATTAGATTCCCCATTAATTACATTATCCACAGAGAGGTAATTATCAGAATTATGTAAGCAATTAAGGAGATGCTACTCCACATTCTTTCAGCTTGTTGACCTTTCTCACTTTATTTCATGTGGCTATCTGAAACATCAGTGATTTACATGTCTTTCTTTTTTTTTTAACAGATTTCTGTGTGTGTGTGTGTGTGTGTGTCCCCATGATGAAAACATCATTAAAATAAAATATCATGAATAGACTCTTAAGAAGCAGAGTCTACTTAAAGTCCTGGAAAATGTGAAAGCACTAATATTCATGGACAACTCTACACTCTGAACGCTACTCCAAATTTTATTGATCTCTATTTTGTCTAGGAGTTTTTCAAATTTTCTACCATGATCATTTGTTAGTTTTATAATTACATAATAAAGGCATTACATCATACAATCTTTTGTTATCCATTGCAGTTTTAAAACTATTCCTTTCCTTGTCCTCAGCAGATATGTCATAGATTATTAGTACACAAGCAAAGACTTTCAACGTAACAGTACTTTATAGTGAGAAGAACTATACTGAGCTATCTCTATCCTAAGACAATGCACTAGGAAAGCACTAGGAATTCTTAAGCACTAGGAATACAGAGACAATCAAGGGGCAAGTCCCTTGCCTTCGAGTATACATAATCATTATAGCAAATGCTTAAATAGCACTTAGTATATAATTCACCACAGCAGTCTTATTATACTCCTTTTAAATAGGTGAGCAGAGGAAGCCACAGGGAAGTCATAGGGTCAAGCCAGAATTTGAACCTAGGTAGACTAGTACACTGTCCACGGCTTTAACTACTATGATAATATATATATATATATATATATATATATATATATATATATATGTCATATATATATCTATATAACTCCAAGTATTCCGAAGTTACAAAGCACTTATCTACCAAAACTCAAAAAGGAGCACACAAAATTGCATAGAAAATAAACATGTAAAAGGTCATAAATAAACCACAATATAACCTGCTCCACATAATATACTGACTGCAGTGTCCTGGGCCTCTCCCATCCTTAGGTAGCTGGAAATTACAATAAAATAATACTTTTCACTTTTGGAAGCCACACTATCTCTCATATCAACCAACCAATTACTTCCTTATAGAGAATAGGAAATTAACCTGAATATCAGAAAAAAATATATATATATAGCATTACTGATGTAGAATCTTTATTTAAAGACAATAACTTCAATAGCAGAGGGAACTTTACCATTGCAGGCTTCAGATAACCTCTATATTTCTCAGATTTTATGCTAAATCATAAAATGCCATATTGTGTCTGAAGCTATTTTTTCAATAGTCCATTTTCTTAAATGGACTAGCAAAGCAGTAAATACTGAGGAAAATTTTGGCTCCCCAATCCTAAAGCCATTCTGATTATGCCTGGGTCATCATGGGGACATCATCGGAACTACCAGAGGACTGGCAGAAATACCAGTGGTCTAGCCAGCTTATAAATTAGAAATTATACAGAATCCAATTTTATTTTTTTGTTAAGTAATTCCTATGAGGTTTTTGGGATGTGAATGTAAAGTCCTTTGATGTGTAATCTTTATCCATTAGATAGGGAACAATGCCAATCCCCATCATAAATACGTTCCCAATCTGACACTGAAAATCCACTGTAGGGCATAGGACCTGCAAATAGGATATGAATCACACACATTCATCCACTCATTCAGACAATCCACAAATATTCATTTTTAAGTCTACTATATGCCAATAATGTACCGGGCTCTAAGATGCTACACCATGCTAAATGCTGAAACAGACATACTCAGTTCTGGCCCTCCTGGAACTTATGACCTACAGAAGTGCCTTCATTGTAAATGGTCAGGACTCAGCCAATGCTATTATCATCAGCAGGTGACCAAATGATAGAGCTTGCTTTCTAAACAAGCTCCACACTCTTTGCTTTCAACATTTTTGCTTTCCTTCAAGCCACATAATCCAGTGGTCAGTTTCTCCCAGTTAGTGAGGTTTGGGGAAAATGTACCCAGTGAACAATTCCTTGTGGCCTCACTCTTTCCTCACACTCTCCTCTGTGCTCTTGAGCTAAAGAGACCTGGATTCAAGTCACTTGCTCTAACCTTATTATTTTAAAATAGGGCTGCTCCTGCTTTGAGGAT
Source organism: Mesoplodon bidens (assembly GCF_964165515.1). Taxonomy (NCBI): domain Eukaryota; kingdom Metazoa; phylum Chordata; class Mammalia; order Artiodactyla; family Ziphiidae; genus Mesoplodon; species Mesoplodon bidens. The sequence goes on along the minus strand of NW_027672697.1, from coordinate 271,103 downwards.
TTCCACGGGATCAACACAGTAGCAAAGCAGCACTGAATCAGAAGCAGGTAAATTTCAAAATGACAGCTCTAAAAATATCCACTCTCCTTTTGTTCTCCTCCTATCCCTTTGCTCTGAACACCTCTGCTCTGAGGCTTTGCCTTTACCCTTCTCTGATTACTGCTCCAAAAGGGTTTCCAAGAACCGGGAGTATTTATGGTTTCACTTGCTCCCAAGTCCTTGGTGGAAAAGGATGCTTGCTTTCTGATTCTTACTAATTCCACACTCACATTGTTAACACAAAAATCATCATTTAAAAAAAAATTTCCTCAGCTTCATATTTCATCTGGGCCAACACTGAAAGAATATTTTCAAAGAAACAATATCCTCTCTCCTTTGCTCTTCTGAGTTTCACGTTTTTACCTCCAGTCTCATTTTCAACCCTTATTATGGGATGCATCACCAAAATAGAAGAAAGTTCTTTCTGCTTTCCCTGTACCAGCCAATTATTCTACTTTGTTCTGTCTCTAACGAACAGAATGCGAAATCAACACAAAGCCTGATTATGTGACCTCTTCCAAGGGAAAGGTCTGAGAGTTGTCTATTTACTAATGAAGCTCAGTGTGTATTAAGGGTTGACTGAAGCAATCATCAGGAATTTTCATCCCTTAAATTAGTGTTTTCCACCAGATGCACATCGTTCATTTCAGATAATATAACTTTTAAGTTCAGGATACAACTGGACAAAAGAAAAGAAAAAAAAGTAACCAACACAACATTTGCAGTAATAACACAGTAACAGCTATCATCCTTCCCTGAGGAATTCAGCCTACTTTATGGACACAATTTAGTACAAACTCATAAGAAAGCTAACAAAGCCCAAAACCACTTCACAATAGCGTAGAGAGGTAAAGGTCAAAACTTATTACTGCCAGGCCCAGCAGACAATGGCACCTACTGAAAAGAGCACAGGACAGGAAAACCTGGAAGCCTGTGTTCCAGCTTCGGTTATTCCTGTAAGCATTGGTATGATCTGAGTGAACTCAGCCTGCCCTGCTTTTTCCGTTTATAAAAACCTACATCATCCTCTCATTAGAATGAAATGCCGCATCTGAAAAGTTGCAGATCTCTTTAGGAAAGAAACAAAACTCATGTTTCTAACCAAAATGGAATAATTCAGTCAATGGAGACATAATAAAAAGCTGCCATAAAGCAACTGTTTACTTGAAATCTATCTTTTGTGGTGTATTTATATGGGTAAGGAGTGTAAGGATATCATAAGTAGAGTTACCAATTCTTCCAGAAATCAAGGTCATTGAGTTCAGATTCCAACTTTGACCTTGACCCAGGCTTACAGAGATGTAACATGTCCCAATACCTCATATCCACCATACATGGGAGAAACAAGGTATGCAGACAGATCTTCTTCTAAGTATCCCATATGTAGTGGTTTTAATACAGGGTCTCAGATTCGTTGCCATTCTTCACATCCAGATGTGGGCATTTTCCCTTGAATTTGGGCAGGCTTTCCATGGCTTCAAACAGTAGAGCAGGGGTCAGTAAATTATGGCTGGTGGGCCAAATCTAGGCCTCTACCGGCTTTTATAAATGAAGCTTTATTGGAACACAGCCATGTTCCTTAGTATATGTATTGTTTGTGTCTGTTTTCACATCACAGCAGCGGAGCTAAGTAGTTGCAAAAGAGACTGTATGGCGTGTAAAGCCTAAAATATTGACCGTCTGACACTTTATGGAAAAAGGTCTCCAACGCCTGCAATAGTATAAAGTGATACTATGTAACATCTAAGACTAGGTCATAAAAGGTCATGCAGCTTTTGCATGATTCTCCTGGAATGCTTCAACCCTGAACGCTCATTCTTGGGATACTCTATCTTGAATCCTAACTACCACGTTATGAGAAGTCCAAGCCACATGGGCAGCCATCTATAGGCACTCCAGGCAACAGTCTTTGTTGGGCACAGTGTTCAAGTCATCCCATCTCAAGGGCCAGACATGTGAATTAAAATTATCTAGATGATTGCAGCCCCAGCCATTTGAATCCTCATGAGCTGAGGTTTCAGACATCAGTCACAGAGTAGAGACAAGCCATCTCCTCTGCGTACTGTTTGAATCGCTGACCCACAGAATCTGGGCACATATTACAATTTTTGTTTATTTCACCACTAAGTTTGGACTTCTTTATTATGTAGCAATAGATAACTACAGCACTGTGTCTGTACACAGGAGATCTACATTTCACAGAGCACATACTTTTAGATGTGAATGTTGACTGCTCAATTTCTAAGAAGAACGTATACACACATATAGGTACAAAATAGTTATGTATATGTAAATATTAGACCTATATAAACTAATCTATATTATCCATAAAATGAGGGGCCCTTGATAATGGCTAACATTTCTTTTCAGTATTTATTGTGTTCCAAGAACTGATAAATTCTTGCATTGTATGAATTTTTTTAACCCTCATAGCAACTCGCTGAGAGAAGTAATGTTATCTCTATATTATAGATGAGAAAACTGAGGCAAAAACAGATAACATGCTCAAGAGTACTCAACAAGTAAATTTTAGAGTCAAGATTGGAACCCAAGTTCTCAAGGTTTAGATCCCTTACTCTTAGTCACCAAGCTATATACTGAGTAAGGAGATGAAAGCTGAAGCCATTACCTCATGCTCAAGAAGGTAGACAGAAACTTAGCAGGCATGGTTGAAAGAAAACAGGACTTGGAGTCGTAAGTCCAGAGCCTGAGTTATGAAATGAATTCTCCTCTCATCTAGATATAGGTTTGTTTTTAGAAAATGAAAAAGATCACTGCATATTTTGATGGTTAATTTCTGTACTTAATGATTACAAAAGAATGGAATTTTACCAGGGAGCTATTTTGCAATGACATAACTTATTGATTCAAATTCAAACCTTTATTATAAATTCTTGATTCAAAAGCAAATCTTTATTAAGTCTCCGTTGCATCAGAAGTCTTTCCCATTCTTCATTTCTTTTAAAACCCTTTCCTGTCTACTCTTGGCCAAAGCTTGAAGCCTAATTTAACATTGGAAATAAAATAATGAAATAGTCATAACACAGCAATTCCAATGCCTACTGAAATGGAAGCTCTAAATAATTTTCCAGATAATTTAGGAAATCAAAAATATTTACATCATAGATGCAAAGAGAGAAGTTACTTGTGTAATAAAATAAATGGTGAGACAAAAAGTTTCTGGTCAAGTAGATTTGTTTAAATATGAACACTAATTTCAGCTCTATCCCGGTGCTAAAACCCAGTGACAGGTTGCATACAGTTTCTAAAGGGATAGTTCAGTGCATTGGGTCAAATTCATGCCATAAAATGTGGTATTATTAGTAGTACTAGAAGACAGAGTGTGACTGTCTTCTTTGGGACATAGATAAAGACCCCAAGTTAGACAATATCAAGCACAAGTTATGTAGAATAAGATATTATCTCAGTCTTTGGAACATGTCATCCAGGATTGAACAAGAGGCAGATTTATTATGAAGTACATGAAGCCAGAGACAGTAAGCAATGAGTGGTAGTTGGTTAAAATAGACAGGTTTTAGAAGTAGAGGCAGGGATGTAGAAAACAAACTTAGGGTTACCAGGGGATTGTGGTGGGGAGGCTAAATTGGGAGATTGGGGCTGAAATATACACACTGCTATACATAAAATAGATAACTAATAAGAACCTGCTCTTCTTATTAGCACAGGGAACTCCACTCAATACTCTGTAATGGGCTATTTGGAAATGACTCTAAAAAAACCTAAAAGTGGATATATGTATATGTATAACGGATTCACTTTGCTGTACACGTGAAATTAACACAACACTGTAAATCAACTATATTCCAATAAAAATTTTTTTAAAAATAGGTTTTAAGAACCATAGTCAGGGAGCAGTGTGGATTGGAAAGACCTGGCAAGAAATGTTTCTGCATCCTCAGACAATGCTCCCCAAGCTGGCTATTGCAAGGGTGAGCATTTAAGAGATCTTTGACCTAAGGAGGACAGGAGATTAACAATCAACCCCAATGTGCATGAATTATTCTCCTCTGTGTTATCAGAAATCAGATGGCATCCTAGAGCAAGGGTCAGCAGATCTTTTCTGTAAAGGGTCAGATAGTAAATATTTTGGATTTTGTGTACCATACCTCTCCGTTGCAACTGCCTATCTGCTGCTGTAGCACAGAAACAGCCATGCACCATACATTAATGAATGGGTGTGGCTGTGTTCAAGCAAAATGTTATGTACAAAACCAGGAGTCAAGCGAGATCTGATCAGTGGGCCAGAGTTTGAGGACCCCAGTTCTGGGTCAGTGTTCACAGCTGAATGAGTCATGAGGCCTTAAGTTCCAGTTCTCATTGTACTAATTTCTACCTGGGTGAACTTGGGTTCATCCTTTTATTTATATGGGCCACTATATTAGTCAAGCTTCTCCAGAAAAACAGAACCAACAGCATGTGTATACAATGTGCCCATATATATTGATAGATATAGATCTAGATATCAATAATGATACCTAGATCTATATCCATATCTATATAAAGATAGAGAAAGAGAGAGAGAGATTTTAAACAATTGGTTCACACAATAATAGAGGCTTGGTCAATTCAAAATCTGCAGGTTAGGCTGTCTAGAGACTCTAGGAAGAGTTGCAGTTCAATTTCTGTAGGTCTTCTGGCAGAATTCCTTTTTGCGACAGGGAGGTCAGTCTTTGTTTTATTAAGAGCTTCAACTGATTGGATGAGGCGCACCCATACTATGGAGGATAATCTGCTTTACTCAAAGTCCAACACCAATTTAAATATGAATTTCATCCAAAACACCATCACGGAGACTACCCTGGTGGCGCAGTGGTTAAGAATCCGCTTGCAAATGCAGGGGACACAGGTTTGAGCCCTGGTCTGGGAAGATCCCATGTGCCGTGGAGCAAATAAGCCCGTGCACCACAGCTACTGAGCCCGTGTACCTAGAGCCCATGCTCTGCAACAAGAGAAGCCACCACAATGAGAAGCCTGCACACCACAACAAAGAGTAGCCCTTGCTTGCTGCAAATAGAGAAAGACCACGTGTGACAACGAAGACCCAACGCAGCCAAAAATATAAATAAATAAATAAATAAAAATTGTAAAAAACACGAAAACACCATCACAGAAATATCCAGAATAATATCTGACCAAATAACTGGGCATGGTGGCCCAGACAAATTGACATAGAAAATTAACCACCTAAGCCATAGTTTTGTCATCTTTTACTGAGAAATTTGACTTATCTGAACTATTTTGATAACTAGAAGATACCTTCTAGAGGTAACACCCTCAGGTTTTTACATGATAGGCAGCAGAGGGAAAGAGCCCATTTGTCCAGTCCGATGACACCTAAAGGATAAAATTCGGTCTTCTCTTTCCAACCCACGAGGATGAATGCCAAAAATACATCACTTATATCTGCTTTAGCTAACATAGGATAGGTCTGGAACAGACCTATGCTCCCAGTAAGCCTCATGAAATGCTATTTCATTAAGGGGAGACTTTACTTGCTAAGATTAGAAGCAAAAGAGGGTGGTGGATGAAACACTGCCCAAGGATATAAGTTCATGCAAGGAAGCAGGAGAGAGAATGGGTATCCGAAGATGTGCGCTCTAAGCCAACACTAATTCCAAAGCATCAGGTTATAATTCAGGGAGCACAACTGCTGGGGGTTTTTTCCCCCTCTTTTTTTCCCCCAAAGAGGGACAAATCAAGCATACTGACAAAGGAAGAGCATTAGTCACCACAGATAAATTCCTTTTTAGAGGTGATCTCACAAATAATTTGGCTCAGTGTAGACTATGATTTGGTTCCAAAAACCATAAGCTAGAGCATTTCATTCCAGGTCCCTCCTCAAATATCCATGATAGGTAGAAATTTGGCATCGGTAGTTCTTGAAATCTCCCCAGGTGATTATAATATGCAACCAGGGCTGAGAATCTGGAGATGTAGAGAGAATTTAAATTGAACTTTAGTTAAACAGTAAAACAAGCTCTGACTCTACTGGCTGGAGCTAGAAAAGGGATATGCATTTACTGGGATGAGAAGATAAAGAAAACCAGGGAGTAAATCAAATGCTTTACACCTGTGCTTAGCTAATTGTTACTCAGATAATTCAGACAATCTTACAGCACCTGAACCCTGAAATTCCTTAGTTCTGTTTAAAAAAAAAGTAACTCTTCAAGTAACCGAACTCTGAGAATCATGTAAATCATAAAGAAAAAGAAGAAATCTCATTTTTTGAATTAGTTGATATCATATATACTGTTTCACTTTCATGATATTAACTAGTTAGCTTTCTTTCCATTTTATGTTTGAGGAAAGTAAGGCTTTAAAAATCTTAGTAATTTTCTCAAGGTCACCTGTTAAGGGTGTGGTAGGCAGCATAATGGCTCCTAAAAATGCCCTCACCCTAATCCCTAGAACCTATTAATATGTTACCTTACATGGTGAAGAGGACTTTGCAGATATGACTGAAGTTACAGACCTTGAGAAAGATTATCCTGGATTACCTCATGGAACAAATCTAATTGCATGAGTCCTTAAAAGTAGAAAACCATTCCCAACTGTAGAAAGAGAAAGAGAGAGATGTCTTAATAGAAGCAGAATCAGAGAGATTCAACATTTTGGGTTTTGTAGGTGGAGAAAGGGGACTCTGAGTCAAGGACTACAAGTGACCGCTGGAAGCGGATAAAGTCCAGGGAACAGAAACACCCCTAAGAGCCTCCAGAAAAGAATGTAGCTCTGCCAACACTTTTTTTTCTTTTTTAACCATCTATATTGGAGTATAACTGATTTACAATGGTGTGTTAGTTTCTGCTTCATAACAAAGTGAATCAGCTATACGTATACATATATCCTCATATCTCCTCCCTCTTGCATCTCCCTACCACCCTCCATTCCCGATCGCACCCTTGTAGGTGGACACAAAGCACAGAGCTGATCTCCCTGTGCTTTGCGGCTGCTTCCCACTAGCTATCTATTTTACATTTGGTAGTGTATATAAGTCCATGCCACTCTCTCACTTCATCCCAGATTACCCTTCCCCCTTCCTGTATCCACAAGTCCACTCTCTACGGCTGCGTCTTTATTCCTGCCCTGCCCCCTAGGTTCTTCATAACCATTTTTTCTTTTTTTTAGATTCCATATATATGTGTTAGCATACGGTATTTGTTTTTCTCTTTCTGACTTACTTCACTCTGTATGACAGTCTCTAGGTCAATCCACCTCACTACAAATAACTCAATTTCATTTCTTTTTATGGCTAAGTAATATTCCATTGTATATATGTGCCACATCTTTATCCATTCATCTGTTGATCCTGCCAACACTTTTACTTTACTCAATTGAGACCAATGTCAGACTTGTAAGGTAATCAATTTACATTGTTTTGAGTCACTATATTTGTGGTAATTTGTATGAAAGCAATAAAAAACTATTACAGGGGTCCTACAGGAGCCAGGCTATATATTTATACTTAAGTATTTCTGAAATGAATTTAACCTTGTGATTGACAGCAGCAGCAGCTTCCAAGGGATCCCACCACACACCTGAGGCAAAAGCAGCCTAATACAAAGCAGTGACAGCAGCAGGTCACTGCCCCACACTTGGGGTAGAGGGGGACTTGATCTACTGTAGCAGCAGCATAGCCTGAATGGGAACCCATCCTCCTGTGGCACTAGTCCCATCAACATTAGTCTAATCTGCTAGCACCTGCTGCGCCAACAGGCCCAACATATACAAACCCTCCAACTCAGCAGCATTAAGTGAGCCAGACTCAGTGTTTCCTGAAACTCATATCCAATGGCACTGGAAAGCCCAGATATCACCTAATGTTATGAAAACATAAAAAAAAAACAATAACAGAAGACTGGGAACTTCAGAAAGAAAAGGGGAACAATGGAATGGGTGAAAACAAATGGGGTAAATATAAGAGACTATCATTAGCCTCATGAGTTTCTTAAATACTATCTGATGGTCAAAGCAAATATTATGACACCATCTGATGTGGTTCTCAATGTAGAGAAAGGAAATACTACAGAAAATCATACTTTAAAACTGGGGAATATTAAGAGACTAAATGGAAGTAAAATTTTGAAACTTCACTTGAAGTAATAAAACACTGATTCCAGTAGGCTATGGTAAGTTACATATGTATACTGTGATGCCAAAAGTAACCACTAAGAAAACTATACAAACAGTATACACAAATGATTATAAATAAATTAAATTAAAATGGACTTATTAAAAAATGTTTAAGTAACCCACCAGGCAAAATAAGAGAAACACAGGATTGAGAAACTAAGGTAAAAGACAAAACAAAAAATAAAATGGTAGACCTAATCTTTAACATAGCAATAATTACATTAACTGTAAATGATCTAAATAACCAAGTCAAAGACAGAGATTGGAAGAGTAGATTAAAAATTCACAAGCATGATCCAACTATATACTGTCTATAAGAAGTTTACTTTAAACATCATGATATAGGGAGTTCAAAGTAAAAGGAAGATAATGATATATCATGTGAACGTTAATCAGAAAAAGTAGGAATGGCTATATTAATATCAGATAAAGTAGACTTCAGAGCAAAGGAAATTATTAGGGGCAAACAGGGTCATTACATAAAGATAACAGGAATAATCCACCTAGATGACCCAATGATACAAAATGTGTGTGCACCAAACAACAGAACTTCAAAATACATGAAGCAAACACTGAAAAAAGTAGTAAAAGGAGAAAATTTTAAATCCACAATTATTATTTGAGACTTCAGCACAGCAATTTATAGAACTACCAGAGAGAAAAATCAGCAAGAATATGGAAGAAATGAAAACATCATCAATCAATAGGATATAACTGACATTTAAAGAACACACTCAGTAACAGCAGAATACATATTCAAGTGTCCATGGAATATTCACTCATATACTATATACTGGGCAATAAAAAGAACCTTAGCAGATTTAAATTGTAATGTGCCTAAGTGTTGGATGCTAAGACTCAGAGGTTTTCTTATTTCTTTCATTTATATATTCATAAAAAAGTTAGCAGATTTAAAAGAATTAAAATCATAGAGTATGTTCTCTAGCCATAATGGAATCAGACTAGAAATCAATAACAGAAAGACAACAGGAAAATCTTCAATCACGTGAAAACTAAACATCACAATTCCAAATAACTCATGGGTAAAAAAGACAGCATCAAGGAAATATTTTTTAATGCATAGAATAAAAGGAAATGGAGATATAACAGATCAAAGTTTGCAGAATGAAGTGAAAGCAATGCTGAAAGAGAAGTCTATAGCACTAAATTGGGAAAGAAAGTGTTTCAAAGCAATAATCTAATTTTCTATATTACAACAGTAAAAAAGGAAGAGGAAAAAACACTAAACAAGCAGAAAGAAGGAAATAATAAAGATGAAATAGAAATCCATGAAACTGAAAACAGGAAAATAGGGGGGAAAATCAATGAAACAAAAGGCTGGTTCTTGGAAATAAACAATCTAATCAATAAAGATCTAGCAAGACTGATAAAGATAAAAAGATGGATGGCACAAATCACAGATATCAGAAATGCAACCAGGGATACCATGGCATATCCTGCAGGTTAATGAGGAACAAGTTGTTATGAGCAAGTCTACACTATAAATTGAAAAATGTAGGTGAAATGGGCCAATGCTTCTACACTCAAAACTACCAAAACTCAGCCAAGATGAAATAGATAATCTCAGTTTTCCTGTAACCATTAGAAACACTGTTTTTTCATTTAAAAACTCCCAAAAGGAATATTCAGGCTTAGATGTTTCACTTTTACCCAAGACATAAAGAATTAACACCAATTTTACATGATTTGATAAGAAATAGAAGTAGAAGGAACAGTTCCTAATTAAATTTATGAAGCCAGTATTACCTTGATACCAAAACCGGACAGGGATACGATAGAAAGAAGAAAACTACAGACCAATATTTTTTATGAAATTGGCTGTAAAAATCCTCTGCCAAATATTAGCAAATTAAATCCAGAAATATATAAAAAGAATAATATACCATGACCAAGTGGCATTTATTCTAGTTATGCAAAGTTGGTTAAATATTTTAAAATCAAACAATGTTATCCACCATATCCAATAGATTAAAGGGAAAAGTCATGTGATCCTATCCAATAATGCAGAGAAAGCACTTGACAAAATCCAATCCCATTCATGATTTTAAAAAAAGAAGAAAAAAGAACTCCAAGCAAACTAGGAATAGAAAAGGAACATACTGAAACTCATAAAGATGATCTACAAACAACCTATACCGAGATTATATTTAACCGTGAAAGACTGAATGCTTTCTCTGTAAGATCAGAAACAAGGCACAGATATCTGCTCTCACCACTTTTATTAAATGTATTACTGGAGGTTCTAGTAAGAAAATAAAGCAAAAATAAATAAATACATACATTTAAAAGTTAAATTTTTAAAAAGTTCATTTAAAAGATAAAAGGACTATTCCTACTATGTTGAATAGGAAGGAATATATCCTACTGAATGTTGAAGAGTAATATATCCTATTATATTGCCTAAGGAAAAGTAAAACTGTCTGTGTCTGAAGAGGACATGATAATCTAAATGGAGAAAATACCAAGGAATCCACAAAAAGCTTGAGAAATAATATTAGTTTGTAAATGTTTTAGAGTACAAGATCAACACAATTTTATCACATTATATATTAATAACAAATGTGTAGAAGCTTAAATTAAAATATGTGATGCCATTTACAACTGACCTAAATAAATACTTAAATACAAGCCCAATAGGACATTTATAGGACCTCTATACTGAAAATTACAAAATGCTGATGAAGAAAAATTTTAAAGTCCCAAACAAATAGGGAGACATACCTTGTTCATGGATTAGGAAACACAACATAATAAAGATGTCAATTGTCCCCAAGTTAAGAGGCTTAACACAATTACTCTTAAAATGCCCTCAAGGTTTTTGCGGATATAGACAAGCTTTTTCTAAGATTTGTATGGTAAGAAGAGGCTGAAGAATAGCTAAAACAATTTGTAAAGGAAGATTAAAATGGGAGGAATTAATCCACCCAATTTCAAGACTTTGCAGTAATTTTGGAGGGTAGATACATAGATCAATGGAATGGAATAGAGAACCCAGAAATAGACTGACATAAATACATTTAACCTGTTTTTGACAGCAGTGCAAAAGCTATCAAGGAAGAATAGACATTTCAAAAAATGGTACTGAAACAGTTGGACATCCCTTGACAAAAACAAACAAAAAATGAACCTTAACCTAAACCTCCACACCTTACACAAAAATTAAATCAAAGTGGATCATAATCTTAAATGTAAAAGCAGGACATTTTTAGGAAAAAAAATAGAAAATCTTTGGCATCTAGAACTAGGTGAATAATTCTTAGACTTGACACCGAAAGTATGATCAATAAAAGCAAAAACTGATAAATTGTATCTCATCAAAATGAGTTAAAAATGCTTCATAGAAGATCCTTTTAAGTGGATGAAAACTCAGATTACACAGTGGGAAAACATATTTGAAAATCCCATATGAGACAGATGACTTGTATCTATAATATACAAAGAACTCTCCAAACAACTTAAAAAAATCCAACTAGAAAATAGGCAGAGGACAGGAACAGACATTTCATGGAAGAGAATATACACATGGCAAAGAAGCACATGAAAAGATGCTCAACATCATTAGCATTAGGGAAATGCAAATTAAGACCATAATGAGATATCAGAGAATAACTAAAATTATAGTGACAACATCAAATGCTGGCGAGTACGTAGAAAAGTTATATCACGTCACTGGTGGGAAAATAAAATGGTTTAGCCACTCTGAGAAACAGCTTGACAGTCTCTTTTAATCCTAAAAGTAGATTCACCCTACAACGCAGTACTTGTACTCTTGAGCATTTATCCAAAAGAAACAAAAACTTAATTAAGTTCCCACAGAAACTTACACATAAATGTTCATAGCAGTTTTATTTATCATAGCCAATAACTGGCAACTACCCAAATGTCTTTCAATGGATGAATGTTGAAACAAATTGTGATAAAATCTTATGATAGAATACTACGGAGCAACGAAAAGGAACAAATTATTAATATATGCAAAAATTAAAATGAACTTCAAGGGAATGATGCTGAAGAAAAAATTTTTAAAAGCCAATCTCCGAAGATTAAGTAATTCATGATTATGTTTACGTATTATTCTTAAAATAACAAAACTGTGGAGATAGAGAACAGATTAGAAGTTGCCAAGGGTTAGAGATGGGGGTAGAAGGTACAGTGGGGAAACTTTGTGAGGTTTTTGTGGTCCCAGTACAAATAATACAGCACTCTTGGTTTTAATCCCTAAAGATTTTTAAAAACAATTCCTAATAAGAGTTGTCCAGATATTTAGCAATGGCAGCAGATTACAGGTATAGCTCCCCAACATGACAACTTCAAAAGAGATTGTACTAATTCAATGCATATGTTAATTTTAAAAAGGCCAGTCACAGTACTTAAATGGTATATATCTTAACGATATTATTCTAAGTATCTAGCTGTACCAGATGGACTAGCAGGATTTTCTGTACATTCAATCTTATTTAAGACAGTAAATCTTATAATAAGAGAGTTAAAAAAAGAAAAAGAAAAACAAACAAACCTCAACTACAGTTGGATATTCTCATAGGAAGATGAGGTGAAAATATGTAGCAGTGGTTCAAAAGCTTAAGCAGTGGCACCTAAATTTGGCTGCATATTAGAATCATCTGAAGCACTTTTTAAAAACCCTCACACTGACTGTTGGTCATCCTAGACCAATAAAATAACTTTAAATCTCCTCAGACGATGCCAGTGTCTAGCCAGAACTGAGAACCAGCAGACTAAGCAGAAGGGGATGTTTCTACAAAGATTTCTTAACAATAAGTCCTTTCACCCAATCAGATTTACCTTCCCACAAAGGGGTAAAGAAGGCTAGATGCTGACCATACTTGCTTAGCTGTAATTAGCACTTGTGACTCGCCCAAATCCTAGATCATGTTTCCCCTAAATTTCATGTTATTCCCTAAGTTTTTCAAATCCAGGGCTAAGGGGTTTGCCAGGATGAGGTTTTAAGTGTTCACACAGGGGAAGTCCCTGGCAAACCAGGACAGCGGTCACTACATTGAATTGTAAAGCATCCTAAATAACCCTGCCACTGCTCCCAGATACTAGTCTGTGCCAACCAGTGGAGAAAAGGCATTCTCCATTACTACCACGGCAAATGCTGCTGTACTTGCCTTGGCTACTCCCTATCTTTTCCAGGCATCACTCCCCTTCACCTGCTGGTGGACACTTTGGCCAGCTGACAATACAGATATTTTCAAACTTTAAGGTGAATAAAAATCATATGGAGGGCCTGTTATAACAGAGATCACTGAGCCCCACTAGAGTTGCTGATTCCATAGGGCTGGGATAGGGCCCTAAAACTTGAATATCTGACACATTATCAGGGGACGCTGGTAAAGCTGGTCAAGTTGTTACTGAATGCAGGTTCATGTGTCTGAAGCACAGTGAGGCCAAACAAACCTAAAGGTTGGAGTCTGGAGAAGAGAAAGGTTTATTGCAGGATCGAGCAAGGAGAGGGGTGGTCCGTGTTCCAAAACCCCTGAAATCTCCAAAGGATTTCAGCAAAGCATTTTTAAAGGCCAGGTGAGGGAGGGACATCCCAGGGCATGTGATCAGCTCGTGCACAATCCTCTGATTGGCTGATGTTGAGGCCACAAGGCAGGTAACATTATCCATCCTTAGGTGCCAGGAGGTCTGAGGGCTACGTGCTCATGATCATCAAGGAGTTCATTTCTTCCATTGGGTGGTGGTTTTTAGCATCTGAAAACTCAAGAAATATGCCTGAGATACTATTATCTGAGTACTTCAGAGAGAAACTACAATAGAGGATATGGGGGATGGGTCTGTCCTAGGAAGGCCCCATAGGGTACTGCTTGGTTACAAGGTGACCATACTTTGAGAACCACTGCTCTAGTGGCTTGGAATGTTAAGAAAGCAATGGAAGAATCCCTTCCCAGATCTAGATTCTAGTATCACCAGCTATTTTGGTGGGAGGAAGGGTAAGTTTTGTCCTTGCTTGGACTTCTTGTTCATTTATATCAAAGCCTATTTGAGGCAGTGCGTTCGGCAGTCCTGCAGATCTGTCTTTTGCTTCAACAGTGTTTGGAATGAACAGACCCAGGGACGCTCCTTGCTCCAGCCCCCGACCACCTTCCAACCTTTCTTCCTTTCGCAACCTTTGGAATCAGACACTCAGCTATCCTCAGCCTCCAGGACAGGCCAACACCAGTTTTTGAGCTTAGCTCCTTATCACTGATCAACCACGAGTTCACAGGTTCGTCAGAATTATTCCACCGAGGTGGAGGCCGCCGTCCACCGCCTGTTCAACATGCATCTGTGGACACTTACCTCTCTCTGAGCATCTATTTCGACAGCAACAATGGGACTCTGGACAGTATGGGCCACATTTTTCGCCAACTGGCTGAGGAGAAGTGTGAGGGCGCCCAGCGCCTCTTGAAAATGCAAAACCAGTGCTGCGGCCGCACCCTCTTCCAGGATGCGCAGAAGCCTTCTCAGGATGAGTGGGGTAAAACCCAGGATGCTGTGGAAGCCGCCATTCTTAGGGAGAAGAATCTGAACCAGGCACTAACGGATCTGCGCGCCCTGGGTCCTGCCCGTGCAGACTCCCAGTTCTGTGATTTCCTGGAGAGCCGCTTCCTGGAGGAGCAGGTAAAACTCATCCAGAAGATGGGAGACCACCTGACCAACCTCCGCAGGCTGGCTGGTCCGCAGGCTGTGCTGGGCGAGTATCTCTTTGAAAGGCTCACCCTCGAGCCAAACAGGAGTCTCTGAAGTCCAGCCGCGTCTGAGGAGACCCTCTGGCGTCAGAGCTTCTGCCTGAAGCCCCGCTCTGCAGCCACTAGGCAGCTTTGTAACCGCCCTGGAGCCCTCTCCCAAGCCTTGGACCAAATGGAAACAATAATGCTTTTTGCAGAAGGAAAAAAAAAAGCCTATTTGAAATACAAACAGAATAAAGTGAAAAAAAGAAATATATACATATATTCACGTTCTTTTAACATATGAATTGCCCCACTTTATCTGTGTGAAATAAGTTTGTTCCCATTATTGGGCTGGTTCTCAAGCTTTGCTGCTCGTTTGAATTACCTAAAGAGCTTTGAAGAAAAACATTGGTGTCTGGGTCCCAGCCCCAGAGATTTTGATTCAGTAGGTCTAGGGAGGAGCCTGGGCACGGGAAGGTCTCAGAGTTCCCCAGGTGATTCTAATGTGCAGCAACTTTGTGAACCACCTCTTGGCTTCAATGCAGCTAGTCATCAGATATTAAATCTAAGACACATGGACTACTAGTGCGTGAGCTCTGTCGCTAGGTGTATTCCATTTTCTTTCTCCTGGAAGATTCGTGCCAGGGAAAATGATTGATAGTTGTGTTACTTCTCTGAAATGGATGGAAATTTCCAATTAGCGTGAACAGGGGAGGGTGAATGGGTGAATGCAATAAGGTGTATCATTTACGTATTGCCCTATGTGTATGGCTAGAAGCTTTTGCAACTGAGGTCTGCCCTACTTTTCATGCTAATGGTAATGCTTGTCCTCCTAATGCAGCCATAAACTTTATAAGCCCATAGGTAGACAGCATCACAAAATATTTACCCCTCCCCACTGGCCCACTCTCAAGCTTCACTCCCCTTCCCCAATACACAAATGTACATCAATGCGCTTGAGACCAATATCAACATACTGACCTTCAATTCTTCTACTCTGCAGCTTCCCTCTTATCAGGAGATGTCAGCATTTAGTGCAAGGACAAATGCTTGCCTCTTGAGGAGTAATGTAGACAAAGCCTCCAAGAGACAAATAGCCCTCAGGGAGGGGGAAAAAGTCTTTCAAAAAGGTTGATGCCCAGAGGAGGCATTTTCAGTCATCTCAGCTTAGAGGTCAAATATCCAAAATTAAAAAGGTTAAAAAAAAGAAGAAGAAAGCAAGGAAGAAAAGAAGGAAACAATTTTCTTATCTCATAGTAATAAGGCAGTTTTCCTTAAAAAAAAAAAGACTTAAATTCTCTTTCCTAATCAAAATGTGCTTTTCCATCTTTAGACTATTCCTCTTATATCCTGTATTATTCATGATGTTTAATTCTTGAAATAGCACATGGCTGAAAACAGAAGCTAACCTCTTGTTCACTATGAATTGAATCTTCTTTTCCTAGGACCCGTCTACAATGTACAATTTGGGGTTGGCCAACATAATTATTTTCTCTGAAATACGTTACAGCATTTTGCCTTTTCAATATATAGTTATACAATACATTGATAACACAACATATTTAATATAGTCAATATAGTAAATACAGCTATAACACACATGATATGATGCCACTTTGGTGATTTTCTTCATCCATGTAATTCTGAAATTTGACAGTATAGTTTTCATATTCTAATGAGCTGAGTATTACCTTTGCAAGGATAGAAAAATAAAATAAATTCATAATATTCTTGTGTGGTTTGCCCCTGGGGTGGATTACCATAATGGGGGGATATTTGAGCCTTTCCCCAAGTCATTAAAAATCCTCCAGCGAGCAGCCCCTTGTCCTCTCCAGGGAGTGGGGGGAAAGGATCTTTAATCATAATAATCCTGGGGGGAGAAATCTCGGAAATAAGACATCTGCTTCTGTGCCTTGTTGTTTTGCAGAATAGCAATGATTGCCTTAGCAGCTTCTATTGCCATATGTATACAATAAGTAAATGAACAGAAAATTGAATGAACGCATAAAAGAAGGATAAACCCACCCAGCTTAACAAACCCACTCTCTCACCTGCTGTGCCCCGAAACATGAAAGAAAGAATCATGGGATCATAAGGATTAATAAAATAACAGTCTCTGTTAACAATATTGACAGGAGGTATAAGGATAATTTGTCTGATGTGGGACCAACAGCTTAACTAACTGCTTAATTCTTTTTTTTAAGGGCAATTCATTCATTTATTGTTTAAAGATTGTAAGACATCTGAATTTTTGTAGCACAATTTAAATGTTTTACTTTTTTGATAAAGCAGAGTATAATAGCAAAAACAATTAGTTTCCAGTAATATCTATATCTCTATTCAGAATTAAGTCTTCCACAGACATGTAACCTGGAAACAAAAGCCTGTTACAATAAGCAAAGCTTCAACGGAGTGGCTACTTTTTGGGCCAGGGAAAGGTTCATCCCTATAGGAGGATGATGTGCTATGTAAAATGGCTGCAAGGTCACAGCCTTGAGGGCGTTGGAAGTCTACTATCCTATTCCACATTACGTAGTTCAGGGAACTTCAAATGTCTGTTCATCTGCAACCAAGCTGGCAACCTTTAACTGATATTTCAAGCAGGTAAGAAATAAATGAAAAGAAATCCCTACATTGATGTTCCTTGATTTACACTGTTAAATGGTTCATTAACATGTAATTCTGGCTAAGAATTACATTTGAGACTCCTTGCTCAGATTTTGGTTAACAGTACAAATCTTTCAGAAATTCATGTTTTTATTAATCAATAATTTGTCAGCTAGGATACGTTCAGGCATCAGCTGCAACATCAAAATAGGTGCACTGCCTCAGCGCTTTGGAAAGACATAATCTAAAACACTAATAGCAGACAAAATATCTGTTACTAGACAGCATATGTGCAGTACAGCAAGACAAAAACATATTCATATGTGCCACGGACCAGCCTCAGAAAGAGGATTTCACCGCCCAGGGTCAGAAGGGACGGGGTAAGGAACTGAAGTAGCACCGACGAATGGGGTCAGAAGGACCAAGACAACTGACGGTTGCAAGGCAAGTTTTATTATGCTACAGTTGCAGATTATATAGACTAGAAAAGGGAAGGTTGCCAGACGGTGGTTTACATTATCTAATGACTGTCTCGGCTCAAGGTTAACTTCCCTGGCAGAAAACCCATAAACCCAGAATCATCCAAAATAACCTGCACGTGCAGGGTGGAGACAGATTGGCTTGTCTCATTTTACATACTTTCTGATTTCTGGACCCTGGTGATTTATCTCCCGTGGAATGGAACAAGGAGGGGAACAAGTAGGGACAGTCCCTTCGAGCAGCAGCGGCATGCCTGGCATGTCTGTAGCCTGCTCTCAAGGCTGATTGCTTCCCACAGGTCCCCCTTCTTTATTTTTTAATTTTTGCTGCAAAATAATTCCATGAAGCTTAGTGCCGAGAGTAGTATACTGAAGCATGAGGATACGAAACAGACATGAGAAGATTATTATCAATAATAGGCAAATTATGGCCAGGGTAATAACTCCTGACAACCCTCTAGTAATCCACGACTAAGGGTTTAACCACTTTAAATGATCCAGTAAAGTTTGAATTACATCTTCTGGTGAAATATCATCAAGATGTGCATGTTGTATATCCTGAATTTCAGCATTTAATTTCTTAAGATCAAGACTAATATTATTATCTGACCAAACACTCAGCAGATGCATTTTTACTTTTTCCCATTCCCAAATACAGTCATTGTACTTGTAAGGAATAACACAAATCCACGTATACTTTGCATGACAAGCTAAACGCATCCTCAATTTTAATGCTGCCATCTGATCTCCAATCCTCAAAATTGCGTTTTTAAATTCATCTAACTTGTTATTAATCTGTAAATCTATGTGACTTTGTAAAGATTAAGCAAGACTGGTATTTTGAGATAATTGATTAGCAAAGTGAGCATGATTAATACTCTGTGAAAGAGCAAGACGGGCAGTAGCCGCGGTAGCAGACAGAGCAGCCAAGGCAAGTAAACTTACTATTAGCCACCCAATAAAGC
The DNA here is from genome assembly GCF_964165515.1 of Mesoplodon bidens. Taxonomy (NCBI): domain Eukaryota; kingdom Metazoa; phylum Chordata; class Mammalia; order Artiodactyla; family Ziphiidae; genus Mesoplodon; species Mesoplodon bidens. The sequence continues at coordinate 252,161 of NW_027672697.1, read as the reverse complement.
GTCTCCTTCTCTGGAAGGCTTTAGAGAGTTCCACCCATGCCTGTACTCCAGTATCTTCATACCAAGGTTCTCTCAGATGTACAGGCACCATAACATATATGGGTTGCCTTAGTATAAGCACAGATTGTGTTCCTGCAGAAGGGAACATACAACTGCTAAAAATACAATGAACACAGCTAATATTATATCCTCCTTTGGAAGAATTACCAATGTTAATAGAACCAATCAAAAGTGTATATGGAGGAGCAACACAAGTTATAACAGGTGTATTGGAATAAGTTAGAGCTAGTTTCCATATATCCCAGTTCTTTTGAAATGTGATAAACCTATCTATGATGGGAATAGAAGAGAGAAGAATTGACCCCTTGGTATGATCTGTAGTACACCATATTTGGTTATTATTCCAAGATGCATTGCAACATTCAAAATTGGATCCAGCAAAGTTAATGGTCATAAAAGGAGGAAATTGAGGTTTTGATTTTCTGTTAAGAATAGTAACCTTATGTCCAACTATAAGTATCCCTTGTCCTCCAAGTAAATGCTTCATACAGAAATAATTTCCTGAATCTTCACCTGGAACCTTGGCCATAGTAATAGCGGAATCCCAAAGTGGCGAGGCATATGAGATTCGACCTCTAATATTAATAGCTTGCCCATTTTTATACCAAATGATGGTATCCTTAAGATCCTCTCGTCGGCTGGTAGCCGGGCCTGTAAGAGTAATGTTGGTTCCTGTAAAATGAAGGTTCACAAAAGCAAAACAGTGTAATAAATGAGTGATAACATGTTTAGTAGCTTCTCGGGTCTGTGCTGTAGCACAGAGGAAACCAGAATAAGTATCAATAGTGACATGAACAAATTGTAATTTCCCAAAAGACGGGATATGAGTAACATCCATTTGCCATAAATAACTAGGTAATAATCCACGAGGATTAACACCATAATGTGGAACAGGAAGGTGAGGTAAGCACTGTGGGCATTGCTTAACAATTTGTCGGGTGGCTTCACGAGTAAGGGAAAATTCTTTGCGTAACGTAGCCGCCGACTGATGGTGTAAAGCATGCGACTGCTGTGCTGCTTGTGAAGCAGTTTGATCATAACTTACCATAATATGAGGGTGTCCAGGACATGGACCATGAGTATCAACAGTATGAAGATAATGAATGCAATACCTTAGCCATTCTTGACAGCATGACGAACGGAAAGGAGGAGGACGGTAATTTGGGATATGTCCTGCTTTAGGGAAAAGAGATTGAGGAGGAAGAGTAACTTTAACTTTATTTTTGGGAGGAAAACGCACAGGATAAAGATCACGTTTAGATCGAGTTAAAACATCTGCAGTCACATTAAGTTTAGACAATGGACCAGGCAAGTTAGAATGAGCACGGATATGCAGAGCTGCAACACGGCCATCGTGGGAACGAATAAGCTGTTGAAGCAAACGAAAAGAGGATGATAATTCAGGGTCATTAGTATGTCCTCTGGTCACAGTCTCCAGAAGAAATAATAAGCTGATAAGATATTTACTATCAGAAAACAAATTAAAAGATATAGAAGGCAAATGTTTAAAAGCCATCATGACAGCATACAGTTCAACACGTTGAGCTGAAGTCAAGGAAGTTTGTTTAATGAGTTTTGTTCCGTCGTCAGTGATTACAGTAGCCCCTCCTGAAGAAGAACCGTCTGTAAAAACCAAAGGTACATGAGGAATAGGCTGTTGCCTAATTATAGAAGGAAAGATATAACAGTTAACTTTGTCGAATTGGATCAATTTATCAGGAGGGTAATGGCATTCCAAGGCACCTGAAAATCCTGCAAGAGCAAGACCCCATTCATTACTATGTTGAAAAAGCCAATTTTGTTGACTAACTGAATAAGGGATAATAATTTGAGAAGGTTCTATACCCAGAAGTTGTAAGCATCTAGTTCTACCTTGCATTATTAGCTTACTACTAAGTTCAAAATAAGGGTTAATAACCTTAGAGGATGTAGTTTTCATATGAATCCATTCAATAATGCCAACAGTTTGCCATAAGATGGCAGTAGGCACATGAGGTGTTGGACAAGCAATTAAAGAAATTGGCAGGTGAGTATGCATTCGAGTTAACTGTGCAGAGCTGATAGCTCTATTAACTACTTGTAAAGCTTGAAGTGCTTCTGGAGTCATAGAGCGTGAAGTAGAAGGAGCTGAGTCACCTTTAAGAATATCAAACAAAGGCTCTAATTGAGCAGTAGTAAGTTTTAAGGAAGGCCTTGGCCAATTAATGTCTCCAAGTAATTTTTGAAAATCCTTTAATGTTTTTAAATTATCAACTCGAATTTGCAGTTTCTGAGGCCTAATGGTAGTGTTATCAATATATTTTCCCAAATAGAAAAATGGAGATTGTCTTTGAATTTTTTCTGAGGCAATGACCAAGCCAAATGATTGTAAGGATTGTTGTAAAAATGGAAAAGCAGTCTCTAATAAAGAAATATTATCAGTGGCTAAAAGTATATCATCCATATAATGTATGAGATATAACGTTGGAAACCTTTTTCTCACAGGAGTTAAGGCCTGAGCCACATAGTTTTGGCATAATGTAGGACTATTTGCCATGCCCTGAGGCAATACTTTCCATTGAAAGCTCCTCATGGGCTCCTTAAAATTTAAGGAAGGCAAGCTAAAAGCAAAATGTTTTCTATCTTCAGGAAACAAAGGAATAGTGAAAAAAACAATCTTTTAAATCTATAACTAAAAGATGATAATCGTGTGGTATGGCTGTTGGAGAGGGTAGGCCTGCTTGAAGAGCTCCCATTATTAGCATAGTTTTATTAACAGCTCTTAGATCCGGTAATAACCTATATTTTCCAGATTTTTTCTTGGTAATAAAAATAGGAGTATTCCAAGGACTATTGGAAATTTCTAAATGCCCTAATTGTTTCAGTACTAATTGTTCTGCAGCTTCTAATTTCTCCTTTGTGAGGGGCCATTGGTCCACCCATACAGGGTCATCACTCAGCCAAGTAATTGGATCGGCAGTGAGTGGAGGAGAATCCAAGGCCCCTAAGAAAAACACAAACCTTGTCTATCATATTTTATTTTCACATCAATAGGATAGACAGGTCCTTGTTGATTTGTTCCCAGCCCTTTTGTGGGAAGAAATCCTTGATCCAACATCATATTAGAGACTTGAGAATTTGGACTATAAAGTAATACTCCCATTTCTTTTAATATATCTCGGCCCCAGAGGTTTAAAGGCAGCCTAGGCAAAACATAAGGCTGGAAGTATCCTGAATGGCCCTCACTATCTTGCCATAATAACTGACTACTTTGCATAGGAGAAGAACTCTGTCCTATTCCTTGAAGTTCTGTAATAGTAGGACTAACGGGCCAATGTTTATGCCAGTGAATCTGTGTCATAACAGAGACATCAGCTCCAGTGTCTAACAAACCTGAAAAAACCTTTCCATTAATGGTTCATTTCCTTTCTGGATGTTCTTTCCCTATCTTCTGAATCCAGTAGGCAGCATTAGATGATCCAAAAGCCTTTGTGTCTCTCTTTTGATGTTGTAAAATTTGTCCATGAGGTACAAAGGGCAAAAGTAGCAATTGTGCAATTTTATCCCCAGGAGAAATCATTATTATATTTTTAATAGTTTGTGCCATGATTTTTATTTCTCCTTCGTAGTCACAATCTATGACTCCTGGCATAATAGTTAAACCCTTCATGGTGACACTACTTCTTCCCAATAGTAGTCCCATCAAACCCTTGGGTAAAGGTCCATAGATGCCCGTAGAGAAGGCCTGAGGACCCATTTCAGGAGTTAATACATAGCGGGCGGAGGTACTGTGGTCCAGTCCTGCGCTTCCTGCTGTTTCTCTGGAGAGCAAAGATATTGTATGTTTTTGTTTTTGGTTAATGTCTGATTGATAGTTTGAGGAGGATACACAGACATTGCCCCTATTATCTGTTGGGGCCGGGGAAGGCCCCGGGAGGAGTTTCCCGACAGTGGTGTTCCATCCTTGTGGGCCACTGAGCGACCAACAATCGCGTGCCCAACGTTTTCCCCTATTGCATTTAGGGCATAAACCAGGGATTTTCTGACCATCTGGAGGGTTTTGAGTAGGGAAGGAAGGACCAGGGTTACAGTGAAAAGATCTACATTCTCCAGCAAAATGACCTGCCTTTCCGCATTTAAAACTAGTCTTTGTTCTCTTTGGATTGTTTTTAAACCCCACTTTAGTTGATGCTGCAGCCATAGCAGCACCCTGTATATAAGCAGGCCCAATGTCTGCACAAAGGCGAATATAATCCTCCAATGTTTCCCGTTTTCTCCAAGGTCGAATCGCAGCCTGACATGCATTATTAGCATTTTCAAAAGCAAGTTGCTTAACTACAATTGTACCAGTGAGTCCATCCACAATGAGTCTCCCCACCGGCTGTAACAATCTATCTACAAAATCAGCATATGGTTCATCAGGTCCCTGTCTAATTTTTGAAAGATCCTCAGTTTTGTGTGTAGAAGATAATTTCCTCCAGGCTTGTAATGCCAAATGATTTATTTGAGGATAAGCAACAAAGGGATAAGTTAATCGAACTTGTAAAGAAATATATGGTCCTTCCCCAATCAGCATATGATAATCAACTGGAATATCATGGGTAGCATTCTTTTCTGCTTGTTCAGCAGCCCGTTCATAAAAATCAAACTTCCATATTAAATAATCTCCACCATTTAAACAAGCTCGTGCAATAGACTGCCAATCAGCAGGGGGAAGAGCTTCTCCTGTAATAGTGTCAACCATAGCAGTAGTAAAAGGAGCAGTGGGCCCATATTGAGCACAAGCAGATTTTAAATCTTTCAAAACTTTAAAAGGAAGAGCCTGATGCTCCCTAATAGCCTGTTGAGGATTATTAGGATCAGGTCTTTCCGTGACAGGACAACAGAAAATAGGATCTTCTCCTCGTTTTATTGCTGCTTGTACAGCACGTTGCAAGGGACTGAGCAGTTTTACAGATGGAGAATTTTGAGGAAGACAGTCCTTACTAATTTGCAGCTTTTGCACTGACTTATCTATTATAGCCATTAGAAAATCATCTTCAGGATACTTCTCTCTTTTATGTTTAAAAGCCTCATCTGTTAAGTCAAAATGTTCCTCTTCATCTGAAATATTTAAATTTATTAGCTCTTTTGGTTTAGGAAGTGGCGACACAGTAGCTGATAATACAGTCGTTTCTTCTGTCAGAGGCTTATGTTTTTCTGACTTTACATTCAAATCAACACTATCATGAGAAGAACCTAAACATATTTTTATCAGATTCCACAAACTAAATGTAACAACGGCAGTATGAGTAGGCCCTCGAGACTCATAATAATTTTTAAAATCTTCTCCAACTTTCTGCCAGATTTCTATGTCACAGAGCCGCCATCAGGAAACCAGGGAGATACATCATGGATATGCTGCAAAAATTCAGTCAACTGTGAGGTAGAAACTTTATTACCCCGAGCTTTAAGCATCGAAAGTAAAACCGGAGCAAATAATTCACGCTCCTTTGAGCCCTTTTGCCCCATCTTATTTTACTTCTGACTGTTGCCTTATGCCTCTGTTAGTTTCACTTTTACTCGTGTCCACACATATTTTGCATAAGGGTTCTCTTACCTGCACTTTCTTTTTCTTTTCATTGGCTTCACGCTTCAGGTCCCTGTTCAGGCGCCACTTGCCGCGGACCAGCCTCAGAAAGAGGATTTCACCGCCCAGGGTCAGAAGGGACGGGGTAAGGAACTGAAGTAGCACTGACAAATGGGGTCAGAAGGACCAAGACAACTGACGGTTGCAAGGCAAGTTTTATTATGCTACAGTTGCAGATTATATCGACTAGAAAAGGGAAGGTTGCCAGACGGTGGTTTACATCATCTAATGACTGTCTCGGCTCAAGGATAACTTCCCTGGGAGAAAACCCATAAACCCAGAATCATCCAAAATAACCTGCACGTGCAGGGTGGAGACAGATTGGCTTGTCTCATTTTACATTCTTTCTGATTTCTGGGCCCTGGTGATTTATCTCCCGTGGAATGGAACAAGGAGGGGAACAAGTAGGGACAGTCCCTTCGAGCAGCGGCGGCATGCCTGGCATGTCCGTAGCCTGCTCTCAAGGCTGACTGCTTCCCACACATATGTTGGCTTGTTTAAGCCTCAAGCCCTCGATCCTTTGATGAAATACAATAATTTCATTCCTATGGTTTTCAATACCAAAAACTCAACCTCCAGGAGGGCTAAAGTCTAATTTGTACTCCAAACCAAGTAGCAGTGCAGTTCGCTACTACTGAGGCTGAATCCATAAAGACTTCAAGACCACGACCAGAAGACAAGTTATTATATATAATACCCTAGAAGGCCTGAAACATAATTATCATATACATAGCTGGTCCTTCAGAGCTTTTCACCTATAACATGTTTTTTGATGAAAGTTATTTAATGTACTGGAGATAACTGTGACTTACTGATCAAATATTTGAATACTTATACTTACCTGGGATTTCATTTCTGCTGAAAGAAAAAGGAAGAACAGGACTCACCTAAAAAAAACAAACTTTAGAAATGAAAGTAAAAATCTTATCACACACTCTCACTTTTGGAAGCAGCATAGAGGGGCAGTCAATGGTAAAACACTGGTGAAATAGGTCAAAACTCTAGGCCAAAAATCCATTATTATTATCGTCAGTGACAGTACCACAACTGTGCCCTTCATAATTAATAAGCACTCCTAACAATCTTCATTTGGCACCAGATGATGTGTTGAAGAGAAACATTCTGGGAGGTTTTGAATCACACTTGGTATTTTGTTAGCCAAGTTACAGGAGAATTTTTAAAGTGGGGGGAAGGGAAGAAGGAAACGGACCAGAAAAAGAATTGAAGCCATCATCTACAGACCAACAAAGCACTGAGAGTTCCAAACGTTATGTCAGACACTAAAGTGACTGATAGAGGCTCAAGTGGTTTATAAAACCTATAAAAAGACTACACCAGCAAAGTCCCCATTTATCGGTAGAGTTCAGAAACTAAAACAAGGAATATTTTAGCTTAAAACCTTATCTCAAGAGAATCATATACACTTCACATGAATAAAAATACCTGAAACCAAACATTTTTAAAAGCTCCAATACCCAAAATATAAAGAAAAAAATTAATTCAGAAGACTCAATCAATCCGTGATAATCACAAAACGGCCGGGCAATCTCTATCTCCCTTCCACATTAACCATCCATCCCCTGGAAGACCAAGGGAGATCAGACCTTCCAGACTTACCTTCCAGACTTACCTTCCAGACCTTCCAGACACCTGGCTGCTGCAAAATTCGATGGAGACTCCTTGTGGAACAGCAGTTTCGCATCTCTTGGGTTTCTCCCTATCGTGATCATGCAGGAAGCAAGTCTGGCTGTGCTATTTCTTATCATTGTCTGTCACCCATCTGCACCATGATATTGAAAAAGTAGTTCCCTTTCCCCCAGAAGGTTGAGGCTCAGCTACAGGGGTAATTCTCCTGGGCACACAGTCATTATTTAGGCCGACTCAGTGACTTCAACCGGCTTAATCATGTGATCAGGTTTGTTGCCAGCTGCATAATGCTCCCACATCTGTAGGTAGAGCCGCTCTAGTTCCATTGTATATTGTTTGGTGTTGAACAGAGGGCTAGATGTTCTCTGCTTCCAGACTTTGCCACGAATTTTCTTCAGGTATTCGAGATCAGTTCCCAGTTTCACAGCTATCTCTTCATATTCTTGCCGATTTTTAGCAATCAGCTCAAGACAGCCTAAACAAGTGAGCTGGGAACCTGCAACTCGGGAAGCAAGAGTCTCTCCTGGCATAGTCACCATGGGGGTCCCTGCCCAAAGGACATCCATCCCTGTGGTGTGGCCATTACAGAGTGGAGTGTCCAAGCAGACATCAGCCAGCTGGCCTCTCCGAACATGTTCCTCTTTAGGAGCAACAGGGGAAAAAATGATACGGTTCGGGGGAAGGCCCATATTTTGTGCGTACTGTTGAATATTAACTTCTCCTGCTGCTGGAAAACGCAACAGCCACAGTACACCATTGGGAACACGCTTCAGAATATTTGCCCACATCTGCAAAGTAGATGGGTCAATTTTGTATAACTGATTAAAGTTACAGTACACAATGGCATCTTCCGGTAACCCGTACTGAGAACGTGTGGTTACAATAATGGTACGGGGAACCTCCTCTCCAGTGGCAGCCTTATTGTTGATCAGGGTAATTGCCAGGCCATTGCTAATACTGAATCCATTCATTGTAATCTGAATTTGTCCTCTGTTAATCATTTCAATAACTGCTTCTGCAACAGTATTCATAGGAATGACAGGCATATTAAGAGCTGTATTACTGCTGTCTGCGTTGTCTTCTCCATCAGGACATTTCATCTTGACTATTTGCACATCTGATAGACTATCAAGAAATGCTTGGAGGTCGATGCCATTCAGCACAATCCGATTGTCATAAATGTGCCCATTGGACTTAAAATCGATGACGGCTTTTTTCTTCAGGTGAGGGAACATATTAGCATGATCACCAATAAAGAACGTATGGGGCATATAAGCCAGTTTCTCAGAATACTGCTCAGCAACTTCAGCAGGTGACGTTTCCTGATCAGTGATGATATAATCCATGAAAAGCACGCCACTAGTCCCAGGGTACCCCAGCCACATTGCCTGAATAGGAGCTGGCCTGAGAGCAAAGAGTTCATTTCGAGCACCCCTGGTATAACCATTCATATTTACAAGGATGTGTATACCATCTTGATGGATGCGATCAGCTGCTTTCCCATTGCATGGAATCTGAGAAAGATCAGTGAAATGATTGGCTTCTGCCATCACCTTCGCTCGGAAGTTTGTGCCATCATGTGGGCTCAGGGCATAACAGAATATCTCAAATTTATCAGGACTGTGCATGCCTGGAATAGACTGCATAAGGTGAGAAGTAGGATGGTTCCCAAAGTCAGAACTCACGTATCCTACACGCAGTCGACCATCACTGAGCTTCAAGTCTGTTATATGTTCATACGGTGGTTTATGAAGGGCACTTATATTAGCCAAGCAGAGGTTCCCATGCCTCTCAGCAATAGCCTTCCTGAAGCCATGAGGAAGAGGATAGAGCATACTATGATGAGGCTGCACAGAAGGCAACCTATTCTTCTCCAACTGGTCAGCCACAATGCTGACCAACTTCTTCATTCGCTCATCATAGTCTGTCCAATCACAGACAACCTGCAGGCAATGAGCCAAATTACAATAAGCGTCAGGAAAATCAGGTTGAAGCTTCAGAACAGTGCGATAAGAAGCAATTGCTTCTGGAATATTCCCTGAATCCTGGTGAATGGAAGCCAGATTGCTGTGGGCATCCGCAAATGCAGGGTTGATCTGCACGGCACGAGTATAACACTCTAAGGCTCCCTGAACATCCTGCATCTCCCATAGAGTGTTTCCCATATTACAGTACGCATCAGCAAAGGTAGGACTGATTCGAATAGCCTCCTTATAATGCATCAGAGCTTCGTGCAGTTTTCCCTGCTGCTTCAATACACTTGCTAAATTTGAATGGGCATCAGCAAAGTCTGGGCAGAGCTCTAATGCTTTACGATACAAGTGAACCGCGTCTTCACTGTTTCCCTGTTCTCCTTTGATATTGGCTAGGTTATTCAGAGAGTCTGCATGGGTGGGACACAGCCGGAGAGCTGTACGATAACAATCTTCTGCTTCAGCAACACTGCCCTTCTCTTTGAGAGCGTTGGCTAAGTTGCAGTAAGCATCAGGGAAATGTGGTTGCAATTCAATAGCTCGCCTGTAGGTGTCTATTGCGAGATCCATCAGGCCTTGCTCATAGTATACACAAGCCAGGTTGCCATGTACCACTGCATGATTTGGACTCAAGCTTAGGGCACGAAGGTAAGCTGCCACAGCTCTGTCAAAAATCCGTGCCTCATTGAAGACATTTCCTAAATTGATATAAGCATCCAGAAAATTGGGGTCAAGGGTGACAGCCTTTTCAAAGTGATGAATTGCAAGCCAAATCTCCCCTTGTGCATTGAAAACACAGCCAAGATTACTCCAAGCTACTGCAAAGTTCGGTTGCATCTCAATTGCTTTCAAATAACATGCCTTGGCTTCTTCTAAGCCACCCAGGGCTTTGAGCAGGTTCCCCAGGTCACTGCGAACACAGTACAAAGAAGGATTGTACTGAAGAGCAGAGACGTAAGCTTGTACTGCTCCTTCCATGTCGCCTGCTGCTATCAAAGCGGCTGCCAGGTTAATATAACCATCGATGAAATCTGGTTTGAGACGCAATGCATGCCGGTAATGCTCAGTTGCTTCCTGCAACTGCCCTCTTTCCTTGTACACATTCCCCAAATTCGAATAGGCTTCTGCCAGAAGAGGGTTCTGTTTAATTGCCAGAGTACTAAAGTGGGCAGATCTGTCCAGCCTTCGACACTGGAAGTGTATAGATGAAAGTAATAAAAGTACACCAGTATTGCCTGGCTCTTGTCTCCAGAGCTGCATGCAGTGTCTCTCAGCTGTCTCAAAATCTCCTGCCTGATATTCTCGATGTGCCAGCTCAGCTAACCCTTGGAAGGAAAGCATACGTTTCGTTGGTTCTGTGCTGTCGGCCACGTTGCCCACGGAAGACGCCATCTGGAGCTTCTGGAGAGAGTGAAAAAAGGGAGTAATTGAGTCCCGCTGCCGCCACTACTGGCAAGAATGTTTCTAGTGGTAGCAAACACGAGCGCAGCAGCCGTACCACTGCTTTGGCACGCTTAAGCAGCGGCAACAGTTACAGGCACCGAACCTTAGGAACTATGGTTGGCCATCTACCTCTCATGCTCTTGAAATCTTAATTCTTAACCCTGCCCTCTTCCCCCATTTTTCTCCTAATCAGGGAATAAAAATTACCTATCCATTTGCCTTAGAAGAAATCAAAAGTCAGTAGGCCAAACACTTTTCAAAATATTGTTTTCTGTCCAGTTGGAAATGAAATACATGATTGACTTTTCTTCATCATTCATATAGTCAACGTGGAGAACATTAGGGCCGTGAATTTCAATACAGTAAGATGAGAAAATTTTAAATTGGCCTTCCCAAACCACTAATAAGTAACCGATGTTGTATAGAATGCTAAAATCTTAGAGACTGAGTTTGATATTTTAAAAGTTCTGCAAACATGAGCTAATTTCTCCTCATCAAATTTCTCATGCCTCAAACCTGAGTATCACTTTTTAAAAGATAAATTTATTTTTATTTATTTATTTATTTTTATCTTGGCTGCGTTGGGTCTTCAGTGCTGCGTGCAGGCTTTCTCTAGTTGCGGCGAGTGGGGGCTACTCTTTGTTGCGGTGTCCGGGCTTCTCATCACAGTAGCTTCTATTGTTGTTCCACAACTCTATGGGTTCCTTTTTAGGTCCTACGAAGAACCCTAGAAATTAGTTCATGTCATTATAGGTTTTTGCAAAATTGTCAAAAGTGAGATATTTTTATTTCCATCAGGTAAGTCCAGCGTCTATTTCTTTGTCAATTTTCCTTCTATCATATTCTGCTATGTTGGATCATATTGGATTGGTCACAGGCTTTCTTGAAATCTGGCTAAGGAGATGTTTTAAGTGAGGCTATTATGTGATTTTCAGACACCACCATATGTAACTGACTATATAATATCCCATTACAGGAATAACTTCCAGTACTCTTACTGACTACTCTACTGACTTAACTAGCACAAGACACAGAAGTGTAAGGACAAAAACCACCTTACAATATAGCCATGTCTTGCACTTCACAGCTCTCAAAGCATGTGCGTTTGAAGAAGAAAAAAAGAACTGAAAAGTATAAAACCAGAAGTTATTCTGTGGAAAATTATTTCAATCATCAGGCATGTGAAGGATAAGTCAAAGATTCAGTTTTCTTCAATGCTTAGTCAAAACGGAAATTTCCTTCTGTCAAGAATATACCCCAGGGCTTCCCTGCTGGTGCAGTGGTTGAGAGTCTGCCTGCCGATGCAGGGGACACGGGTTCGTGCCCCAGTCCGGGAAGATCCCATATGCCACGTAGCAGCTAGGCCCGTGAGCCATGGCCACTGAGCCTGCATGTCCGGAGCCTGTGCCCCACAACGGGGAGAGGCCACAACAGTGAGAGGCCAGCATACCGCAAAAAAAAAAAAAAACCCAATATACTCCAGGGGCTTCCCTGATGGCACAGTGGTTAGGAAGTCACCTGCCAATGCAGGGGACACGGGTTCGAGCCCTGGTCCGGGAAGATCCCACATGCCGCGGAACAACTAAGACCGTGTGCCACGACTATGGGGCCTTCGCTCTAGAGCCCGTGAGCCACAACTACTGAGCCTGCGAGCCACAACTACTGAAGCTTGTGTGCCTAGAGCCTGTGCTTTGCAACAAGAGAAGCCACCACAATAAGAAGCCTGCACACCGCAACAAAGAGTATCCCCCAGTCGCTGCAACTAGAGAAAGCCTGCGCACAGCAACGAAGACACAACACAGTCAAAAATAAATAAAGAAAGAAATAAAAGAATATACCCCATCAATAATGTGTGTAATGGAATGGTGTGAATGAGTATTTTATCAGAATTCCTGTAATGCACAAACCTATAGCAGTACTGAAATCAGTAATGCATTTATAATAGTAAATATTTATGAGGAAGTAATCCATAGAGGTTTTCTCAAAGTTAACAATGAACATTAATGCGACATTATCAATAATAAATTGTGATGCTGAAATAAACTTTTCTAAACTATTAATAACTAAAAGCAAACTCTAATCAACCATGTGAAAAGAAATCTATGTCTATAAACTACAAAGTTTATTTCTTACAATTTTATTTCTAAAACAGGAGGCAGTTAAAGAATATATAGCTACAAGAGTGGGGAAAAAGTTTTATAGAGACACATCTGGCAGTAGTTAATTTTCAAATGTCATTTTTCTAGATTTTGTGACACCTATAGTATTGATATTTCAAAGCATTTAACAAATTGTAATTTGAAGATTTGCTACTTCCAGGTAGAGTAAAATATTTTGAAGCAAAACAACATTTCCACTGAGAAAAATTTTAAAAGCCAAATAAAATAGTCAGCATTCAATCAAAAAGTTCTAGACATACCAAGAGATAGAATCATATGACTAAAATTCTAAGAAAAGAACAGATAATACACAAATATTTATATAAGATATTGTGTATATTTATCAGGAAAAGTCTTTATCAAGAAAAGACTTTTAAATCATCAAAATTAATATTACATTTTATTTATTTGTATATTTTATTTATATATAGATATTTAGATATTTATATAAAGAACTTAAAGTTAAAGCTCTAGTTAAGGCAGTGACAAAAGCAGTAGCAGTGGCAGTGAAAAGAAATGGTTATATTCAAGGATATTTTGTCAGTAAAAGTCCAAGATCAAATGTCTGACTGCATACATGGGATGGATAGACGGAGTGGGAAAAATCAAAGTTAACTATAGAGGTTCTAGTGAAGATGGGGTTGCCATCACCCAACCCAAGGGGTTGCTATCATGCCCAAGGTCTAGGAGACTCAAAAGGAAGGTCATGGTCGAGGAAAAGTTAATTGCTGGGAAAATAAGACTCCCAGTCTCTCCAGCTCCTTACACTAGTTTTTTTTTAAACATCTTCATTGGAGTATAATTGCTTTACAATGGTGTGTTAGTTTCCACTTTCTAACAAAGTAAATCAGTTATACATATACATATGTCCCCATATCTCTTCCCTCTTGCAACTCCCTCCCTCCCACCCGCCCTATGTCACCCCTCTAGGTGGTCACAAAGCACAGAGCTGATCTTCCTGGGCTATGCGGCTGCTTCCCACTAGCTATCTATTCCTTATACCAGTTTTGTTTTTCTGCTCATATACGTAGCAGCATTTCATTCAAGGGGAAAGTCATTGATCTGACTGGTCAAATTAAACACCATAGTTCAAGGCACATTTACAGTGGTTAGTTCCTCCACAATTTAGAAAGTAACGTTCACAATTTCCCTCTTCCTACACTGTGGAACACATTGGCCATTCCTCCAAAGTTTCCACTCCATAGAGTGGACCAGAGATGACATTAGCCCAGAACTGAGAGCTTGGCATGAGATGGTGTCAACCCCACCTAGAGCTCTGGCATAAGTTATGACCCAACCCAGCTCTACAGAGAGTTCTGCATGGAATCTTGTCTCAGCCATAATAATGTGATTCTGTTTTTCATTTGGTTTGCTTCTTTGCTTAACTTTCCCTGGCCACTCTGACAAACAAAATTTCAGGCAATCCTGGGCCACTCACTAACTTTATTCCATCTAATGTTATCCAGATTCCCAAGAAAATTACTAACTATAAAGGGGGAAATTTGGAACATGGTGAGTTTTAGGTGCCTGAAATATACAGGTAACTGAATCCAGTTAAGTAGCAAATTATTTGGATCTCAAATATGCCAGTAGAAGAGCAGACTAAGCTCAATTTAATGTACTCTTACTGGAGACACATGTAAATTCTGGGTCAGTTTTCAAAATGTTAAAAGCACATAGCTGAGATTAAAAGAAAGAAAGGAGCACCTGCATGTTTCAGAAAGTAACAGAGAAATTAAATCCAGAGAAATAAGAGCAGACTGATGTGTATGCGTTCTGTTCCTTAGTAGAGGCCTTATGTACATAGGGGCTGGAGCTAGAAATCTAACATTACCTTGAGGCCAGGAATTTAGACTCAGGATGGAACAATATGGAGAAGTTAGTACAGATATCCTACAGAACTTTCATGAGGAACTGCTTAGTCCATTAAGAGGGCCAAGGGAGGTGGTGAGGAAGATTGATATCTCTTGAAAACCTTCAGGTACAGAAAACATCAGCACCTCTGAAAAGTAGGCCTGTCCTTCCCAGGGTTGTGATGGCCAGGTTGTCACTAACCTGTAAGGCCCTGTATGAATCAGAAACTGCAAGGAGAGGAATTCAAAGAAAACCAGATGCAGGATGGGTGTGGCAATAAATCCTAGGACCCTATCAGAAACAAAATTAAAACCACTCTAGAGGGAAATTTTAACAAACCAGGGCAGAGAGTATCCTAACCAGAATAAAATAATAATTCTGAGGAAGTTCCTTTACTTATTTAAGTAAGATTCAATGCATTTCCATGGCCAGGCCCTTTAGAAGAATTCTAAAACATATACAAACAATTCATTTACATCTTATATATCCCACCATCCAGAGCAAAATTCACTTAAGAACTGTACTGGTGGAAATTGGGCAGCACTATGGAGAAAATAAAATGTGTTTACCATCAAAAAACATGAAGGTAAGAAAGATAATGTCTAATTTTTTAATTATCCTGTGGTTTCTTGAAATCTTTTGGAAACCCAAACTAGAGAAACCTAGGAGGAAATGAAGATTTAAATGTTTAGAGATTTATCAACTCATCTATAAAAGCTTTATTAATCTCTTCTTTTAATAACATTCCTGAGAGGTATAAATGTGTCCAGTGATAGGGTTGAATAAGCCTGAGAGAATTTCAATTGTTTACTATTCTTGGTCAGCTCTTAAGACCTTTCAGGAGCATTTTGATTTTCATGGCCTCATCCAACAAAAGCAGGATATTTTACAGAAAGTCCTGGGCCACTTTTCGGCTTGCTTTTGTGTTTATGCTTTTGGTTTTTTCACATCGGGCGGTACATTAGGCTACCTATTGCATACTCCCTCATTCATGCATGCATTCACTCAAACAATATTGACTGAGTTGAGACATTTAATTAACACTCAATAAATGATGTTTAGATGAATGAATGCGCTTTCTATCAAAGTAAGTGTAAGTACTGAGAAAAATTACAGAATGTATGATCCCAGCCCCACAAAAGCTTATAACTGTGTTGAGGATATAACATATGCTGATGAAATAAGTAATATATCATATTGGACAGGGTCTAAGTTCAAAAATGAGTTTTTATAAATAATCAGAGCCTAAGGAGCACAAAGAAGGGACAGTTCATTATGGCTTGAATCTATCAATAAATGTACATTTCAGATGAGATTTGAGATTGACCTCAAAGAAGAGGACTTAGATATATGAACAGAGAACAAAAAAGGCATGGTGATAGCATGTGCATAGATAGTGTGGCCAATATTTATGTTCTTCATTAAAGATAGTCAGAGATAACCCAAATGTAACTGTTTCCATGGGTCCATTCTCAGTATCCAAACAAAACGGCAAATCCTATCTTAGTAAAACTAATGAAAAACACAGTCTTTAACAAAGAGATTGTGAAGGAAAGGGGGAGAGAAAGGCTTGCATCCCACACCACACAACAAAACTTTTTGAATTATTTGTTTAATTGTCTCCCTCTGAAAATTTCCTCTCCCTCTCTCGGTACGTGTCTCTTCTCCCACATCTGGCCACACTCTACCAGCCATCTTTCCAGATCTTTCCAGAACTCTCCATCCTAGTTTCATTAGGCCACAATTTAAACATCTCACAGGTCTCCAGGATGCATCCCCATCACTTATTCCACAAAGACAAACAAAGGACACTTCTCAGGATCACGTTTCTTTGAAGGAAGAGGTCATGAGGAGTGACTATAAATAATATAAGGTGGAGAGCAGTGACTTAAAATACCATTTTTCACCTTAGAATGTGAATACAGGGAACTTTGGGAAACTAGAAAATCTAGAAAGGATTCACTGATAATTATTTATGTTCAATGAATAAAATAAAATGTAATAATACGGCTGAACTCTGACAGATTCACTTTTTCAAAAGTTGCTTTCACACACCTTCACTATTGGGATGTTTGATAAACACACCTTTCCTTCTTTACTTTCTTCTTTCTTTGCAGATACTGGCACCAAACTTTCAAACAATAACAACCTTCCCATAAGTCCCTTGCCAGGCAAGATTAAGGTATAACAATCCAAACAAAGTTTTGAAGAAGATAACTGCTTGAAAGCACAGGAAAAGAGCTGGGTTTCTCTTATTCAACAGTCACATAATGAGTAATGTGCGAATTGGTTTAAAAAGTCTCTCTGCATGAGGGGCTAAGGTTAAGATTAGAACTTCTGAGGCCAGAAGAGCAAAATGACTACAACAATCCACATATTTTCAAGAGCTGCCCTTTGGATGTGAGGCATTGATTTTTCCCACTATTTTTTCAGCAACCCAACTGGTGTCTTTATTAAACGACATAAGAGAATACAGTGTGGCCAAGAAGGCTTAGATTTCCTTAGCCCCAAGTCAGATATTCTCCAGTGACTGTCCACTCAAATGAAAAAGAGAGATTTACAAGAGGAAACTGGATACAACTGAGTGTACTTTAATTTTACCTGAATTATTTGTTTTGTTTTCAATTCTCCGCTGAAGTGCCTACATTAATATATCTTTAAGGGCATTTCCTTAAGTTGAAGTATTCATTCAGTATATTCATTTACTATAATTTAGAAAAGCCAAATGATTTAGACAAATTCATTTCTATATTGCCACAACAGTGTATTGTGAACTAAATGACACCTGGCAGTTCTTTACTCAGATACTAACTCAATTAGAAGGCAGAACAAGGATACCTACCCATTCAGGGAAGGATAGGTCACTTAGCCTCTGTAGCTCTCTTAGGTCTCTTATCATCACAGTAACAAATTGAAGACTAAAAACCATATGATTATCTCAATAGATGAAAAAAAAGCTTTTGAAAAAAATTCAATATCCATTCATGGTAAAAACTCTCCAGAAAGTGGGCATAGAGGGAACACATACCTCAACATAATAAAGGCCATATACGACAAGCTCATAGCTAACATACTCAATGGTGAAAAGCTGAAAGCATTTCCCCTAAGATCAGGAACAAGACAAGGATGCCCACTCTCACCACTTTTATTGAAGGTACTTTTGGAAGTCCTAGCCACAGCAATCAGACAAGAAAAGTCAATAAATAAAAGGACTCCAAAATGGAGAGGAAAAAGTAAAACTGTCACTGTTTGCAGATGGCATGATCCATAGAAAATCTGAAAGACACCATCCAAAAATTATTAGAGCTCAAAAATGAACTTGGTAAATTTGTAGGATACAGAATTTATATCTAGAAATCTACTGTATTTCTATACACTAACAGTGAACTATCAGAAAGAGAAATTAAGGAAACAATCCCATTTACAATTGTGTAAAAAAGAATAAAATACAGAAGAATAAATCTGCCTAAGGAGGTAAAAGACCTGTACCCAGGGAACTATATGACACTGATACAAGAAATTAAAGATGACACAAACAGCTGGAAAGATATACCATGGTCACGGATTGGAAGAATTAATATTGTTAAAGTGACCATCATACCCAAGGAAATCAATGGATTCAATGCAGTCTGTATCAACATATCAAGGGAATTTTCCACAGACCTAGAACAAATAATTTTAAAGTTTGTATGGAAACACAAAAGGTCCTGAATAGCAAAAACAGTCTTGAGAAAGAAGAACACAACTGGAGGAATCATGCTCCCTGGCTTCAGACTATGCTACAAACCTACAGTAATCAAAACAGCATGGTACTGGCACAAAAACATCGATCACTGGAACAGAATAGAGAGCCCAGAAAGAAACCCATGCACTTATGGTCAATGAATCTATGACAAAGGAGGCAAGAATATGCAGTGGAGAAATGTCTGGGCTTCATTAGGGATGGTTTCATCAATTAATTTGTTTTCTTAAATGGACCATACTTTTCCATGTCTTTGTATACCTTGTGATTTTTTTGGTTGAAAATTTGTCTTTCAAATATTATAATGTGGTATCTATGGAAATCAGATTCTCCCACTTTCCCAGGGTTTCCTGGGCTTTTGATTGTTGGAGGCTGTAGTAGTCTGTTTGTTTAGGGACCTTTCCAAACTGTTTTTGCAATGACTGTTTTCCTTATCGTATGTATGCACCGAAGTCTCTGTTCCTTTAGTTCATGTTTAGCTAATGTTTTGACAGAGATTTCCTTGAATTCCTGCACCTAAAACAAACAAAAATAAATACACACAAGCACATCCACATGCACACCCAAAACCACACACCTCTGCCCATTGTGCAGATTGCTGGATCACTCCTTCAACATTTAGCTGACCTGCATTGAGTTCAGGGCTCAGCCCATGGTAAAAGCTTAGAGACTCCTCTGGTGTTTTCAGAACATGCATCTTATCTCGAGTATGCATGTGGCTTTCCTAATTTCTCTGGACACATGTGTACTTTTTGTAGGTTCTAATTTCCCAAAGAATCTCCCCCAACTTTGGCTCCTGCATCTTCTGTGGTCTACTGTATTTCAATGCACAGTCTTCTGCCCCAGCCATCTGTGCTTTGTTAGTTCAACTTGCACTTTTTTGAGCATTGACCGCTGCTTTTCCAGACTGTGTTCCAAGTTAGCTAAGACAGAGATAAGCATCTTGTGTCAGTCCTTCAGGTAGCTCCCAGACAGGTTAGAACAGATACACATAATAATCTGAGAGTACAGTCTCTTCTGCTCCCTCCTGAAGCAGGATTGAGGGTCCCATTCTAGGAATGGTCTGCTGTTACTTTAAGACTATCACTGCATTAAGACTCCACCACTTTAAGACCATCACTACACTAACAGTGGATGGGGCAAGGGCAAGTAAAAATGCCACAAAGCTTTCCTGCCATTTTCAAATTGCCTCTTCCCTGGTTCAGTATGTGTTTGGTTGCTATAAATCTTTGGCTGATTTCAGGACTAAGAGAAACTCAAAGAACCCCACAGCAAAAACCAGTATAATCAAACTCTCAGAAGCCAAATGACACAGAAAGAATCTTTTCTCCCAAAGGAGAAAGAAAAAAGAAATTTGTTACAAAGCAGGGATCCTCAAAAAGATTAGAGCTAATTTCCTCTATGAAACCACGGAAGCAAGAGGCCAGCCATATTTAAAGTGCTGAAAGAAAAAAAATTGTCCACCAAGAATTCTATATTTGGCCAAACTGGTTTCAAAACGTAGGGAGAAATTAACGCATTCCCAGATGAACAAAGGCTGAGGGCATTTATTTTACAACTTCCTACCACTGCCCTATGAGAAATGCTAAATTGAACCTTCAGGTTGAAATGAAAGGACACTAGACAGCATCTCGAAGCTGTAGAAAGAAATAGAAATCTCCAGTAAAGATAAATACATGGGCAAGTACTAAAGCCAGTATTGTGTTATTGGCTTGTAGCTCTACTTTTTATTTCTTACATGATTGAAAAAACAAATGTATAAAATAATCATAAATCCATGTTATTGGGCTCACAAAGTAAAAAGGTGTAATTTGTGACAATAATAATGTAAAGAGGAGGAACAGAACTGTAGAGGAACAGAGTTTCTGTGTGCTACTGAAGTTGGTTTCAATTGAAATTATATTGTTTTAACTTTAGAATGGTAAATGTCATCTTCTTGATAACCACAAAGAAAATATCAATAGACCATATGCAAAAAGAAATGAAAAGGGAATCAAGAGTTCACCACAAGAAAATCGGCTAAGCACAGAAGTCAGTAATGGAGTAAATGAGGGGCAAAAAATGCATAAGACATACAGAAAACAAGCAGGAAATAGACAGAATTAGTTCTTCCTCATCAGTAATTTTTGAAAAAGTAAGTGGATTAAGCTCTCCAATGAAAAGATAAACATTGGCAGAATGGACTTTAAATACAACCATAATCCAAGTATATGCTGTCCGCAAAAATCTCACTTGATTTCAAAAGACACAAGTTGCTTGAAAGTTAAAGCATAGAATAAAATATCCCATGCAAATAGTAACAAAAAAGAAGGAAAGAGAGACAGAAAAAGAAAGGAAGGAAGGAAGGAAGGAAGATAGATCTGGGATGGCTATGTTACTATCACACAAAATAAACTTTAAATCAAAAACTATCACAAGAGGAAAAGGAGGCCACTATATGTTGATAACAAGTTCAATCTATCAAGAACATAGAACACCTATAAACATATATGTACCAAACAACCCCCAAATATGTGAAGCAAACATTGACAGAATTGAAGGAAGAAATAGATAGTTCTAAAATAATAGTTGGAGATCAATACCTTGCTTTCAATAGTGGAAAACACATCTAGACAGAAGATCAGTAGAGAGGTAGGGGGACTGAATAACACATTTAACCAACTAAACCTAACAGCGTATATAGATCACTCCACTCAACAACAGCAGAATACACCTTTTTCTCAAGTACACATGGAACACTCTCCGGGAAAGACCATATGTTAGGCCACAATACAAGTACCAATACATTTTTAAGAAATTGAAATCATACAAAGTATCTTCTTTAGCCACAGTGAAAGGAAGGTAGAAATCAATAACAGAACCATTGATAGCCATTTCCCATCATGCCTGCCACACATGATATAAAGCAATGAAGGGAAAAACATAATTTACCACTTAGAAAAGTGGGAAGGAGGACATACCATTGACACAGAGTGTATGCTGTTTCCCATTGTCAGGGATAGAAATAAATTAGCATCATTTATTCATTAGTGTGTTAATTTCTTGGTCAATCATTGGGCAGCCAGTGTTTCTGCCTGATGGGAAGATTTCCTATACTCAGTGTTGAGTGGAGCCAACCTTGAAAGGGACATTTTAAAGGATTATACTGTGATGGGCTTCGCAGTACCCTTCCTCCTATGCCAGTATTTAGGCTGGGGTATTTCCATGGAGTGTGTACAATCGTAGGCCCCAGTTCACCAGAATTTAGTTTGACTCGTTCTGTTAATACATTCCCTCAGTACTTTGTCTTTTGTATCCTTTTGCATTTACTTCATTCTTTATTATCACTGCGAAACAACTTTGTTTCCTGTTCAGATGCCAAAAAGTGGATATCAATACCTCCTGAGTTTTACACATCACAGATCAGTTTTGGATATCAGGGACAGAGACAACAGCTATTTCCAATGACTTTGAGACATACTTTGAACATGTGATTAACATGTTGAGTGTTGAAATGTGTGTCGAGCTCATTACACGTGCTCTAAAAGGTTTCAAACTGCAAATATTTAAAAATCTCTATCTTTGAATCGTTTTCCTGTGCTGTCCCTTTGTGTCAGACTGTTAATATGCAGTCTGGCACCTTCAAATAATGTGGCTTTGTAACCAATTATTTACATGTTGTTTTATCCACAGAGAATCTTTTTTTTAAATAAATTTATTTATTATTTATTTTTGGCCGTGTTGGGTCTTTGTTGTGGCACACAGGCTGTCTCTAGTTGGGGCGAGTGGGGGCTACTCTTCGTTGTGGTGTGCGGGCTCCTCATTGCTGTGGCTTCTCTTGTTGTGGAGCACGGGCTAGGCGCTGGGACTTCAGTAGTTGTGGCACACGGGCTTCAGTAGTTGTGGCTCATGGACTCTAGAGCACAGGCTCAGTAGTTGTGGCACACGGGCTTATTTGCTCTGCAGCAGGTGGGATCTTCCCTGACCAGGGCTCAAACCCATGTTCCCTGCACTGGCAGGTGGATTCCCAACCACTGTGCCACCAGGGAAGTCCCCGCACAGAGAATCTTAAGGTCAAAACATACAACTCGATTAACTACACTTCCTCCTGTTCACATTTCCCTCATCTTTTCTTCATCTTCTGTCTATGTTTCCTTGGCCCTGTTTATATTAAGTGCTTTTGCCATTATATTTGATTGTTTGTATTCCGGTGAGTTACCACAATGCTTTATGAGACACGCTAGGATATAAATGCATTTAAGTAATATATATATATATATATATATATATATATATATATATATATATATATATATATATATATACACACACACACACATATATATGTAGTTTGCTTGAGTGCAGTGTTTTTCGTTTTCTGTACTGAATTCATTAGCATGGGTTGGTATAATATTTAGCATAGGTCGATATGTAATTTGTAAACTAATAAAGTCTTAAAAGTGAGGAAATAAGTCTTTCAAATTTAATTATTTATTTTAAAGAGCAGAATAGCATACATAAACAGGTGCCTAATGAAAACTTGTATTCTAATTTGGAACTCTCATGAACACCTATTCTTTTGTTCTTCTAATGGTATGATCGTAGGCCATTTGATTATTTTTATTTTTATGGCTTTAACTTTAGAATAATGAAATATTCGTAAATTTAAAAAAGTATTTTTCTTTATTTGATGGGGGTGGGATACTGGAGAAATGAAAGGTCAAACACCTATTGAGGAATCCATACTTGTCTATATAGTGTGTACTTTTATTTCAATAACTGATTTAAAATTCCTAAAAGGATGCTATAATAAGTTATTATGCCATTTTACAGACTGAATTAAGTGAATTTCAGGGAGGTATGAAACTTGCCTAAGGCTATCCAGCTGCCAAGTGGTAGAAGTGAGAATTAAATCCAGGTATACCTATCGCCAAAGTTTCTGCTCATCTCTTTACGTCATCCACTTTGAATAGCCAATGCTTTTCTGCTTACAAATATGACTGAGGTTTCCAGACAGTCAACATTGCTTTTTAATCAGATAGAAAAATTACTGTTGCTTCTCTAAAGACATATTCCTTTTCCATTAAGTGACTTTAGTTGTTCAGATAATACTTCCAGACAGTAGTCATCATACAGTTGGAGACTAAGAACAGAACTCAGGGATGTGTCTAGCACTCAGTAAAGACCAACTGGGCTCACTGATGGTACTTACGGTCATTTCCTCTAGACTAAAATAATCTTATTAATAAGAGCCTAATAATTCACAGTACTGCCCTTGCCTGATTGTTTGTTCTTCTCCCTCTATCACTCTCTCTTTCCCCATATGATTATTATTTTTGACAATTTTTGGTGAATTAAATTCAGGGATTAGTATTCAGGAGCGCTAGTCACAAAAGCAGAGAATCTTAGCTCACACCAAAGGAAGAAAATAGAGAAAAAGTATAAATTATATGAATACACACATATCACACATGTACCAACTATATGTTGCACTCCTCCAAAATCTATTTCGTATCTGCACATTTATTGTATATTAGCAGTAAGACAAGAAATGAGCATAATGCTCTGTTTACAAGATACAGAAAACAGACCCAAATATGGAAATTACTAGCAATGAGAATGGGGAAGAAAGACTACAACAAGGAATGTAGATGATATTTTTGTTTCTTAGCTATGATGCCAAATATTGAACTTTCAACTTGAGACAAGGAGGCCATAAAAAGTTGTATTAGTTTCCTAGAGCTGCCATGACAAAGTACCAGAGACTGAGGAGGTTAAACAACAGAAATTTACTCACTCACGGGTGTAGAGGCTAGAAATCTGAGATAAGGTGTCAACAGGATTGATTTCT
Source organism: Mesoplodon bidens (assembly GCF_964165515.1). NCBI lineage: Eukaryota > Metazoa > Chordata > Mammalia > Artiodactyla > Ziphiidae > Mesoplodon > Mesoplodon bidens. The sequence continues at coordinate 227,845 of NW_027672697.1, read as the reverse complement.
TCTGAGGTATCTCTTCTTGGTTTGTAGATGCCATGTTTTCCTTTGGTCTTCACATGGTCTTCTCTCTGTGCATGTCTGTGTCCTAATATTTTCTTTTTATAAGGACACCAGTCATATTGAATTAGAGCCCACCCATTTGACCTCATTTGACCTCAGTTACTTATTTAAGGGCCTTATGTGCAAATACAGTCAGATTACGAGGTATTGGGGGTTAAGACTTCCACATATTAACTTGAGCAGGACACAGTTCAGGTGATAATAGAAGATAAGAGTAATTTAAGCAAGTAAGTAACTATTGTTTACAGTGAGTTGCTTAAGGATATGTATTTACTCAAGAAAAACAAGAAGAAATTACATAACACTCTGTGTTATACAAAGATATTAAATTAATCATAACATCCTGTGAGATGGGCATTAAATTAGACTAAGCAAGAGTAAGCAACTTATCCAGAATTGTATAGTTGGTACTTTCCAGAATTTAAACCAGGTATTTTCCCAGTTCCATTCTACGTTATATATTCATTTCATTATTTGAAATGAATTTTGAGTCTTCATTTTGCTTAGTTCCTGAAGTTATATGGGGATAGAATGGAGTTGGATATTTTCAGTGACATTCACATATGGGGAAGGAAATTGAGTCCAGAAGCTTCAGCAGTGTTTCCATGGAGAATGCTAACAACAGAACCAGAAACACCGTTATCCTTTTGGTTCAGTGATCTTTCCTATAGCACTACAAGAATCAATTTTAAGAAGCCCCATGTTTTCCAAACTTTCACCAATGGGCTCTGTAGGGTCCTCTAACAATATCTAAGAGACTAACTAGTTTCACATTCCAAGCCACTTAAGACAAGGAGTTCTGATTGTTCTCTGTGAGGAAATCAAGTGACAATCATAGCTGGTAATTTAGGATAGTTTCTTCAGGGCCCAGGCAAAACCTAATACACAAGTGATAACCATTGTTAAGTGCATCTTTGACAAGGATTCATCAAGTATCAAAGAGGTCTATAAATTGGGAGAAATTATGATCAAAGACAAACATAGACCACAGATATCTAATTAATGCTCAATTATTTATGAGTTTAACTTTGGTTAACCTCATTTTCCTTCTTCTAGACAATTTCCAATTCATCTCCACAAAGAGACCAGAATACTTACCTTCCAAAACAAGATTTATTGTGTTCCTTTAATTCAAAGCATACAGTGACTTCTACATTCACTCCACCAAGTTTTGCTAGGAGAGAAAAGGAGACATTATATTTTATCTTGAATTACATATGCCACCATACTTGACTTAGCTCATCCTACTGGAAGCACTTTGACGGCAGATTCTACAGTCTGGTCTGACATCCTCTACGGAATCAAGCCAAGGGAATCACACATAGTTACAGCTGGAAAAACGTTTGTTCTGGGTTGATACTTTTAGCCTTTACCACCAAGACTTTATCACCAAGATCTATCTTGACAGCCTCTAAACAGGAGACCTTCTTGCCTTCCGTTTTCATATTGACAAGGAAGGTAAAGGGAAGAACTGAGAAGTACCCAAAGTCAGCTAGCAGCCAGCACAGATAAATCATCTGTGGAGATATTGTTTCTTTCAAAAGATATAAACATAAGAGGAAGTCCTAGTGTTTGAAACAATTGTGCATAATAAAATACTCCATGAAAACCTAGAAATCCAGATGCAGATCAGTAACATACTGGCTAAATAAGCTGTTATGTTCATGCAATGGACAAGTGTACAGACATTAAGAAGAACGCGATACTCTTTTCTATGAGATTCTCTTTTCACTGAACTCATCAGTGCTGCAAAAACAATGTTACATAATACTTTTTCTTTAACATTATATCAGGCATCCTCATCTTGTCCTGCATTTATTGCCAGTGTTACTAAAGTTTATCATTTACCTCTTTCTCTTGTAGACATATAATTTCTTCTTATTTTGGAAGCATTCATCAATCCCTATTTTACTCTTTCTTTTAAATTACAAATGAATATTGAATTTTATAAACTATCTTTTGCGGGATATTTCAAGTGATTGTATAGTATTGCTCTCCTTGGACCTTGTTATATGGTAAATTATATTTTGTTATTTTATATATGCTATTTATTATATGTCGTATTATGTTTACTAATTACATTTATTATATTATAATTACATTATAACTAAGGTAGCATTTTGTTTTAGATAGGCAAAACAACCAGTGGAATAGGAAGCATCTTAAAATTAGATGCAAGAGCATAAGGGAATTGAGTTTAAAATAAAATTCACATTTTGGATCAGTAGCAAAAATTATTCAACAAAAGTGGGAAAATATGGCTATCATTACTAAATTCTAGATACAGCAAGTAGTTAAAAGTTAAAAAATAATGAAACTGTAAAAGTATCAGAAACCTGGGAGACATGAAATAAAGTATTCATGAGGAATACCTTTCTCAGATACAAAGAAAAAAGGATACATTTAATGATATAAGAAATAAAATTTGCCTCATGGCAAAATGCACTACAAAGGTCAGAAAACAAGCAAAAGAAATTGGGAAATATATTAAGAAATGGATATGCTTTCTTTACAACTTTTGAGGAAGCACATGTTTCTTTTTCCTTTAACCTGTTATGGGGGTATTAATCTATAATGTAAGTGCATGGTTCCTTTCCTTTAACCTGTAATGTGAGACTTAATCTATATGGTAAGTGCATGGTTCCTTTCCTTTCATCTGTAATGTGAGTGTCAACATGGGGCACTGTTTCCAAGCACAGACTTTGGATGTTCCTGTACTGGTCCCATCACTGACCATCCACAAAAACTTACAAATGTTGCTTCACTTTCCTGGGGGTTAGAGTCTTAGCTAAGAAATGGAAGCAAAATAGAACTTTCCCGCAGGGATGATAGAAAGTTTAAAGGAGTAAATATGTAAGTGACTTAGCACAGTGCCTAGTACAAGAGAGATCAATATAAGTACTTATCATTTTTTTTTTTTTTTTTTGCGGTAGGCGGGCCTCTCACTGTTGTGGCCTCTCCCCTTGCAGAGCACAGGCTCCGGATGCGCAGGCTCAGCAGCCATGGCTCACGGGCCTAGCCGCTCTGCGGCATGTGGGATCTTCCCAGACCGGGGCACGAACCCGTGTCCCCTGCATCGGCAGGCGGACTCTCAACCACTGCGCCACCAGGGAAGCCCAGTACTTATCATTTTTTGACTTTTTTTTTTTTTTTTTTTGCTGTACGCGGGCCTCTCACTGCTGTGGCCTCTCCCGTTGCGGAGCACAGGCTCCGGACACACAGGCTCCGCGGCCATGGCTCGCGGGCCCAGCCGCTGCGCGGCATGTGGGATCCTCCGGGATAGGGGCACGAACCCGTGTCCCCTGCATCGGCAGGCGGACTCTCAACCACTGCGCCACCAGGGAAGCCCAAACTTATCATTTTTTAAAGAGACAGATGAAAGAAATAAAATGTGGTGTTTTCAATCTATTGATATATATCCTTGACATTAAACTACCTTTTCATTCATTGGATTACCTAACTTGCTCATGCTTTTTCTTACTCTAGTGAACTTGGGTAGCTAATATCATAGTTTAAAATTTTTGCTTTTATATTTACAAGTAAATTTGACCTGTAAATTTCTTTTTCCTTACAGTCCTAATCTATTTTCAGTATTAGGATTTTATAGACTTCATAAGATGAATAAAGGAGAATTCTTCCTTCGCTATCTCTAGAAGTTTTTCTTTGTTCATATTGATGTTATCTGTTTAATAGAAGTTCCATAGAATTCACCTCCCAAATGATCTGGCTGGGTCTGGTATTTTCTTGGTGAAAGATTGTAAACTATTGACATAATTCCTTTACTGGTGAAAGAACTCCAGCTATAAATTTCCTCTTGTGTCAGTTTTGGTAAACTTTAGTATCTAGGAAATTGTCCACTTTACAGAAATGTTCAAATTTACTGGCATTTCATATATTCTCTGCTCTAACATTGTCCTGATTCTTTCTGTATATTATTTACTTATGTTTTTGTTTTGCTTAATCAAAGTGTGTTTTTTAAATCTTTTCAAAGAATATTCTTTTGACTTACTAAATCACCTCAATTTTATACTTTTTTCTGTTTTATTAAGTTCTGCTCATATATTTATTATCTATTTTTCTATGTTCTCAGGGTTTATTGTTTTACTCTTCTGATGTCAATTAAAACACTTGGTTATTAATTTTAAGAAATCTTTTTAGTTATAAATAGTTGAACTTTTTGAAGATTCCAGATTAGTTGTAAGTATCTAAGGGTCAGCTCGTCCACACTGTTGCTAGCCTAAGGCTTAGTTCACCCTACCGCAATGTATATATTGACATTTTTTCCCCTCGACTTTCTGTGTTTTGCTACTTCTCACTTTTCTTTGGAGAGAAGCCCTTTGACATAACCTTAACTTATTTTACAGCCAATAAGTCTTTAAAGTAATGTGTATTTTTTAAAGATAAATCTACTTATATAATTAGGCAGAAAATCTGACCTGCCATATTTTTAAAAACAGCATAAATTCACACTTCTCCATGATTAATCTGCTGTATTACACAACCTTCGAGTTTTTAGCTTTATCAATGACATGTACTTGAAAAATGTTTTAAAGATCCTACCCAGTCTTTTAAAACATCCTTGTTCCTTGTTTCAGTTCTAGTTTTATGTATATTTTCTGCCTTGCACCTGATTATTCCAACATCTGATGGATGGCCTTGGGAATATAATTCTGGTATTGATTGTTTTTTGCTGATTCTCTCCACTTCTAGCTGATTTCTTCATTATTGTGTAAATTTAGATCATGAGCTCATGTTTAGCTAAACTTTATCTGTGGGAATGCTATAGGCCTGTGTTGAAGGTCTACCTCTCCAGAAAGGGTTTAGTTTTGTGTTTGGAATACCACCGATTTGGGAGCATTTTAAGTTAATTTCTTAGCTTCTGTTTGCAAGACCGCACATAAATTTGCAACCCAAACACTGGGAACACAGATCTGGGGTTCAGAATTCTCAAGATTTCCTACCTGTTTCCTACCCAGAGCAGAGGCCAAGAGAATTTGGTCTTAGTCTCCCTTTGCCAACAGATATTTTTTTCTCCTGGCACACCCTTTCATTGAAGGTGAAACTAGGGATAGATAGGTTTAGTTCTAACTTCCCATCTAGTAGGGATGGAGTCTTACCTCCTGCCTCTCACGTGGTTATGGCCATTTATAAACAAGTCTCTATGTCAGGTGTGTCACTAAACTATGGCCTGTATTACAAATCCAGACACAAGCCTATTGCTATGGCCTGTGAGCTATGAATAATTTTCACATTTTAACTGGTAACATTTTAAATGGTTACCTAAGTACCTAAATAATATCCTCAATTTTGCTCTTTGGTCTACAAAGCCTAAAATATTTGCCACTTGGCTCCATAAAAACAGGATTTCCAGCTTCTGTTCTAAGCTATCAAGATCTTCAACCCACTCCTAATATAGCTATAACTCTCACACATGTACCACCCTTCTTTCATGGGTCCTGGAAATTTCTACTGCATACTTCAAAAATCAACCACGCACTTAAAAATAAGTTGTGTACATTTAACCTAGCATACCTAACCCTTTTCCTTCAGGAGAGTTTTTCAAGTCATCTTGCCCACCGTATTCTTTAGAGCTTCATTAATAATGGCAAAAAATTAAAACAACTTAACATTCAACAAATGGGAATTGTTCATAACAATTATAGAAGCACATACAGTAGAAAACTATAAACTCTTATTGAAACAGTGAGACATAACTAGTTTTATTCTTAGAGAACTATGTTTATTTAGGTCCCTTTTGTTTAAATAAGTATATTTCTGTGTATGTATGTATATAGTCAGGTATTTATATACACATACATTATTTGTATGATATAGTTATATAAACGTATGAAATACATACCTATACACATACCTTTGATTTATATTTGTATACATACACAGGAATATAATTATATATATTATATAGTTATATACATTGAACTGAAAACTGGTAGTATACATATATATCGTGTATCAATGTGTGTCGTCTATGTGCATGTGTAGAAAAGCAGGTTGAGAGATATGGAAGCATGAGTTAGACAGGGCTCACGATTATAAAAGTAGTTATGTGTAGGTAGTGAGCTTAAGGCCCATTTGATTGAAAATATTGCATATTTTTACATCAATTGTTAGGATGAACAGATTCCTATGTAAATAAAATTATAAATAGCTATACATACTTGTATGTGTAATGTATAATTAAAATATATATAGTTTTATAGATGTATTATATTTATATTACATAATATAATTGTCTTATACTAATACATTACGTATTGTGTTATATAGAATATATGAACTCTAGTGTATTATATCAGATAATAATAACTATATATTTATAATATATATAAATATATATTTATAATTTATATATTATGATATAATTGTTTTATAATCAATATTACAGGATATATCTTATTAATATTATGAACATATTAACCATATAAATACATTTCATTACCCATATATTTTGTATATAATATACGCTAGGCAAAAATATATATTAATATAATACATAATTGTTATACATTAATATAAATATTAGCATATTAAATTTATATATCAATATAATATTTAATATTGGTATATTTATATTATATTTAATATATACATAGCTAATGCTCTTTAAAGCCATCTGCTACAAGTAGAATAAGACCAGGAGTATGGCCAAAGCAAATTCTAAAAATATTAGATTACTTCTATTCATTTATATGTCATTTTCCTGGAATCTGCATCTGGCTATTAGAGAGGACACACAGCAAAATCAACACAAAGTGCCCAGGAGGACATAGGATCCTTTACTTATCGGAGCCTCAAAGGAAACACAGTGCTATCCAGTCCCCCATCAAAGAGCCAAGAGCAAACCTTGAAGCACCCAGTAAAAGCCCATTCAAACAAAAAAGCTTTCCCACTTAAACTGGAAAAAGTTAAGTTCCCAAGAGACCCCCTACACCAACCACCGAAGCTCATTTGGCAGTAAAAACAAAAATGTTCACCGAACAACAAGAAACCCAAAACAATAGTTGTTTTAGCACAAACAAAAAAAAAGCAGCTAATTAGTGTCTCTCCTGTTTGAAAGAAGGGGGTGGGAAGTGGGCAGAAGACCTGATAGGAAAGATAAAAAGAAAAGGAAAAGGAAAATAAGTTTCCAGTTTGACACTCAAGCTGTCTTCTGCATCCATTTTGTCAAGACCACCAAGTCAATGTGGAGGCTTTTTCCTCTTTCCCTTTTCTTTTCATGAGACTGGTCACAACCAGCACTGCAGATTCCATCGAATTAAGGAACGCTGTTGCCTACATGTGTGAATGAGCTGTGAGTAAAGTACTGAAGTAGAGGACACCTGAAGTGAAATGTCTTCATGAATGTCCATGTGGCTGAGCAGGAAGTTAACCTTTCACAGATGTGCTAAAGAAGAAGAGTTGGCTTTTATTTTATTTACTTTTCCCTGCACTGTGTTGAATGACTATCATCTACAAGTTCAGGCTACTTTTTGCTGAGGATTAATGCACTGGGAGAGCTGAGAGAAAACTGAACAGTAGAGCTGTCTTTTTCTTGACCAGTTCACCTTACTTTCCCAAACTCTAAGTCTTTCCCTAATTCTTTCTCCTTTTTATTGTAGTAAAATGAACAGAACACAAAATTCACCATTTTGATCATTTTACAATTCACTGTACCATTCAGTGGAATTTAGTACTGTCCCAATGTTGTGCAACTATCACCGCTGTCCAGCTGAAAAACATTTTCATCACCCCACGAGGAAACCTACACCCATTTTAAGGAGCCATTCCCTATTTCCCTCTGTTCCAAACCCCTGGCAACCACTAATGTATAATATTTGCCGTGTGTATGGATCTGCCACTGCTGGACATTTCGCATAAATGGAACCATATCATATGTAGCCTTTCCTGCCTGATGATAAGTTGTGCAGTGGTAGGAAAAACTAAAATGCGATGTACTGTATGATGTATGTTTTACTGAAGTGGCTTGGTCAGATTATAATGATTTATGATAAAATCATGTAAAGCAAGCATCACAATTCTCCAGGAATGTTCTGAAGAATGCTAATGTTAATTATGAATATGTGAATCCCAAATCTTTCATTTGTATTGACCCTATCTCATTAATTCTTCTCCCAACACTGCTATAACTAGAGTTGAGTTCTAAAATGTACCTTCCTCTTTTCCCATAGAAATTGTCCCACAATTTCAAAAAGTTCTCAAAGGTGAAAAAGTGCACACGACGTTTATCACGTTTGCAAATGCCAAGGGAAATGCTAAGCTAACACTGTCCAAAATGCAATATTCTTCTGTGAGAGCACCCAACTTTAAACAAATACACATATTCTAAATACAGCTTAGATCTGTGACATGTTTTGGCCACTGAAGTATGAGCAGACATGATGGCCTTAAATGAGCAGAAGAGGCCTTAAATGGGCTTGTGCGGTTGGGCTCACCTCTTATGTTTCAGTGAACTTTTAGAGAAGACAGGGCCTGGGAGCTGCGGCCTCACAGTTGGGCTCCAGACGAAGAGGTGTGTGACAGACCTCAAACTGACCCAAAACACGGAGCAAAACTAGCCATCTAGAGGTCTAAAAGAGAGCCACTGCAGCTAGCCCATAGGTCCAAGAGAAATAAATTCTTGTTTATGTAACTGACTTTGGTGTGATTTGTTCCAAAGCATTATCACAGCAAGAGCTGACTAACACAACATCCTCCAAATCATTGTTATGTAAATGGATGCCACCATGCCTACATGTAAGGCAACTGTGTACTCAAATTGTGAGAATTCTTGAACTCTTGGTGCCTCTCCAACACAATGTACATGGCTAAATTTCCACAAATAAGTTCACTAATATACCACAAAGATCTCCCTAAACTTTTATTAAATGTAATGCAAAGTTCTTTCTTTTCATTTTCTGCTTCTCCATAGTTAAAATGCTGTTTATCAATGTAAAACGGTTCTTGCCGTTTGGCTTCTGTCGTTAGAGTCTTTTGAACTCTTTGGCTTTTCAGCTCCTAGGCTGTAACATTTGAATCAGCAAATGCCCCAAGGAGAAAAGCTGCACCAAGTGTCAAGCTTGCGTCTGTGTTTCCCTTCTCTCCACAACTTGGCCCACATGTCTTGGTGTCTCTCTAACACTCAGACGCCAGCGAACAGAAGTTTTCCTACTCGATCCAGCTTGTCTAAAATTCCTTTAGACTTCGCCTGATCTTATGTTATTATTCAACTATCATCTCAATTACCCCAGGAAGAAAATTTACAATTTTTAGAGAAAACGGAACCATGGTACACTGTTGGTCGGAATGTAAACTGGTGCAGCCACTGTGGACAACAGTATGGAGGGTCCTCAAAAACTAAAAATAGAACTACCATATGACCTCGCAACTCCACTCCTGGGTATAAATCCAAAAAGAACAAAAACACGTGTTTTCAAAGACATGTATTTGAAAAGATACATGCACCCCAATGTACGGAGCATCAGTATTTACAATTACCAAGATAGGAAGCAACCTAAGTGTCATCAACTGATGAATGGATAAAGAAGATGCGGTACATAAAACCAATGGCATACTACTCAGCCTTAAAAAAGAAAGAAATGTTGCCATTTGCGGCAACATAGATGGACTTGGAGGACATTGTGGTAAGTGAAATAAGTCAAACAAAAACAAACACTGTAGGATATCACCTATATATGGAATCTAAAAAGTACAGCAATCTACCGAATATAACAAAAAGAAGGGGAGACACAGATATAGAGAACAAACTAATGGTTGCCAGTGTGGAGGGGGAGGAGGGGGCAATACGGGGTGGGGAAGTGAGAGATGTAAACTACTGGGTGTACGATAGGCTCAAAGATGTACTGTACAACACAGGGAATATAGGCAATATTTTGTAATAACAGTAAATGTAAAGTGACCTTTAGAAAGTATATAAAAATATTTTAAAACAGAAATCATACTGAAAATTGGAAACAATTTAAATGTCCATCAACAGGAAAATGCACATATAAATTATTGTACTTCCCTACATGGGAATCCTACATTGTGAGGAAAGTACATGAACTAGACAGATCTTTATGTGTCAGCATGGATGAACCTAGCAAAGATAACACTAAAAAAAGCAAGTAAGAAGACAAAACATAGTAGAATACTATATGAGGTTTAAGAATACTTAAAAATGTAGCCTAAATAGAAAGACATCCATGCAGTGATGGAGACCAAGTTCAGAAGAGTGGTTACCCAGGGTCAGCTGGGGAGTGGCTGTGTTTGGGAAAGTGGTCGCAGCAGGCTCTTCAACAGGAATGGTAATGTTTCAGTTCACACGCTGGCTGGAGGACGGAGGAGTGTCTGCGATATTATAATGTGAGCATGCTGCATGTGAAAGCCATTTCTGACCACATCTAGGGGATCTGATACGCGGGATCTGGTAGTGGGTGGAGGCATCCAGAAGGTGGTGGTAGAAGAGGAACGTTGTATGCATAACGCCTAAGGCCTGACCAGAGAACGACCACTGTTCTAGAAACTGGACAGAAATCCAACTTCTACGACCAATGTTAAAAGACAAACTGAGGCATATTGAAAATAAGACTTTACGTGAGCAAAAATAGATTCAATTCAGGCACCACCAAAGCGGAAATGGTGAGGAGCACTCCAGCCACAGGAGCTGCAGAGATGTTTATTTTAAAAGGGCAGAAGCAAAGCAAGGTAATGACTGACTTGTTATAACTTTAAAGCCTAGTTGCTGATTTGTGACTCGTTGTCCTCAGCAGTGTTCGCCACCCTGAGGCGTTGACAGACTTAGATTTTTGTTGGTTTACATAGGCGGCCGCATCACTAGAGCCACCGCAGGCTAACGGCCTCCTTGCAGGGTTAATTTACTAACACCAGTTGTCTGAGTCCTTACTCTTACTCAGTCACTTCACTTCCTACGCCTCAGTTTCTCTTCTGGAAAGTGGATATTCAGTAGTAAATTCTCTGTGGAGTTGTCAGTACCAAACAAAGTGATTATTAGTAACCACGATCATGTCCTGAATGCATGGAACACGTCACCATTTGCCAACTACCGTGTCAAATTAGCAGAAACTACAGAAATTAAGAGCTCTCCGCATAAATTCACACACCCGTGCACCAGGTAAGGGACCACAGGCAGACGTTCACTCAGCCTTTCGTGTGTCCCTCACGGAGTGCAGGCTCTCTCCTGGGTGGGGGGAGCACAGACACTTACGGGAGTTTACTTTTAAAATGCGTTGATACAACCAGGTCTCAGTTTTGTTTGGATGAGTCAGCAAACGCTTTTTGGAAACCCCAAAGTCTCCACACCTCGTATGTTTCGCGCTGCCTTCGTCTCAGAGCTCAAGCCCCTACTCTTCAGGCCGCGTCACCATGGGAGACAGGGCTGCGTGCGGGCGCACGGCGAGCGTGCTGACGTCCTCGAGCCCCGCCCCAACGGTCCCACCCGCTGACGTAAACCCCAGCTCCGTGGCATGGAGGCCCTAGATGCCTGCGCCAACACCGGGCCGCGCGGGGTCTCTGGAGCGCGGCATGGGGGGGTCGGCGTAGCTGGGGCCCGTGGCCCTATGTCTTCTGGCTGCGACGCCGGTCCTGCGCAGGCTGCGGGGCCGCAGCCGCCGGGCGGTGGGCGCCCGAGGGGCCGGGGCCCCCAGGCGGGTGTGGCCATCGTGTCCGCAGCCAGCGTTCCCGAGGCCGTGCTTGGGCCATGATCACTCGGTGAAGCTGTGCCGGGACAGCGCGGCCGACTTCTTTCCGCGCTCTGAGGACCTGTGCGCGCTGCAGGACTTGGTGCCTCTGCCCTCTGTGCACGCTTCCCTGCGGGATGCCCCGCCGGACTTAAGGCCGACCGCCTCCGCGGGGTGCACTTGGCGCTGCTCCTGAGCACCCGCTGCCCCTGATTTGTATCCAGAGCTTCTTCCATCCACGGCTTGTCGAGACAGGTTTGTACTTCCCGCTTCCAGGGCCCCTCGTGTTGGCGCTGAGAAGCGGGGTTTTTGATGGTGCAAGGTGGAGGGTGGGCACTAGAACCAGTGCCCAGTGCCCGGGTGTGCGTGCACTAGACGGGGCGTGTGGCCTAGGACTCCTGCCAGCTCGGTGACCCCGGCCGAGTGCCTTAAGGCTTCCTGGTCTCAGTGTTCTCATCTGTAGCGTGGGCTTAACAGGTCCCAGTCTCTGTGGTGGTTACAAGGATGCACTGTATTAATGCTTCTAGACTCTACAAAGTAGAACACTTAGCACAGTTTGGAGCATCGTTAATTGTTGCACAGATGTTTCCTGGTCTGTTGAATGACTTTGCCTGGTACACACCAAAGCGATTAGGAAATGGATATATCCCAGCTTCATTTCCTTTCCATTAAAACAGGGTTCAGGAAAAAAAATTTTTTTCAATAGTCGTATCAGATAGTGCAAAGCTCACTGGTGTGAAGGCAGCTTAGGGTTTGAATTCCAGGGCTTATGCTGTCTGTGGCCTGGGCAGGTTTCTTATGGACTACAATCCCCACACTTGTAAAATGACATTAATAACCACTCTTTCTGTGGGTTCTTAGAATGAATTAAGCAGGTTATGTGTGTAAAGTAGCCTGGCACTTGAATGAGTTGTCAGAACCAAGGGCTGCTGGAGACGATGCTTCTGCCCTAGGTAATCTCCCCTTCTACTGGGCGGCAGGTAAACACAAGCACAGTAGTCAGTGCTCTGGAAGAAGTGAGTTCTGGTGCTATAGAGCATAGAATCTTTTTTTAAATTTAATTATTATTTTATATTGGAGGTTAGTTGATGTACAATATTGTGTTAGTTTCAGGTGTACAGCAAAGTGATTTAGTTATTCATGTATCCATTCTTTTTCAGATTCTTTTCCTGTAAAGTTTGTTACAGGATATAGAGTAGAGTTCCCTGTGCTATGCAGTAGGTCCTTGTTGATGATCTGTTTTATATAGAGTCGTGTGTCTATGTTAATGCCAAACTCCTAATGTCTCCCTCCCCCCGATCTTTCCCCTTTGCAGAGCACAGAATCTTGGAAGGGAAAGTTCAGGGTAGGCTTCTTGGAGGAGGTGCCATCCTTTCTAAGGATATGTAGAAGCTCCTGGGGTGGCAGGAGAGAGCAGTGTGTGTTGATGTTTGAGAAATATAAGAAAATATGGCAAAACTAATGTACAGGACTGGAACTCAGGGTTTGGGAAAGAAATGAGAGTTGATACTGGAAAGTTAGTGGGGCCCAAGAGAAGGGGGCCTTGTTTGTCCTGTCAGAAGTTTGGGTGTTTATCCTGAAGGCTGTGGGAAACACCAAAGAAGACTGAGATGGACTTGTGGTTCAGAGGCTCACTCGGACCTCCATGTGGAAGGCAGTTGATTTGGTGCAGGCTGAGTTGTAATCTGAGGGTCCCACTTAAGTTATAAAAGGTGGGACTGGATTTTGCAGATCTGAGAGAGAATGGGTGAGGCCTGGTGACCAGTTAGAAAAGAGAGGGCAGCAAGCGTGGGTGACAGTTTACAGCTGCATCTTTTTGAGAGATACAGAGCACAGTAGAAAGGGATTGGGGGTGGCGAGAGGATCTTACTTCATCTTCAGTGCTTTAGAGGGGCCTGGTAGACGGGTCTGGACCCAAGGTACAGATCTGGGCTTTTTGGGAGGACAGGTGTTTGAAGGCATGGGAGAGACGTAGGTTACCCACAAGAAGATCCAAAGAATCATAGGTCTTAATCATAGACTTAATAACTAACAGTTGCAGCCTCTTCCAGGGATGTGACTTTAACCAGTTACTCTGGAATTACCTGGTTAGTTCCAGTGAGATAATCTGCCTCATAGACAGGTGACATCCCCCCCAAAAAGGTGACCTTGCTTGAAATAATACTTTGTTAGAAACTTCTTTTTGCCCCCTTCTGTGTATAAAAGCCTTCCATTTTGTACAGATCCTCAGAGCTCCTTTCTGTTTGCTAGATGGGATGCTGCCCAATTCATGAATCATTGAATAAAGCCAATTACATCTTCAAATTTACTCCATCAAATAATGTTTTTTAACACAAGAATTAATATTGAAAATGTAATCATGTTGGTCAAAGCTATTTGTGAGTATATGAAAATATAACATTTACATCTAATGCTTATACTTATAAATTATAGTAAGTCCCCTACATATGAATGAGTTCCATTCTGAGAGCTCATTCATAAGTCCAATTTGCTCGTTAAGTCCATCAAAGTTAGCCTAGGTACCCAACTAATACAACAGCTATATACCATTGCTTTTACACTTGCTTCCAAACATCCTGGGCTTGAAATAAAGATACTGTATTATTATACTGTATACAGTACTGTACAGTAAAATACACAAAAGCACAACCACTTGTAGAGGACGCATGCACGTGACAATGGAAGCCAGACACATGAAGTAACTTACATGATTGGACATGCGAACACACGTTTGCATCTTTGAAAGTTTGCAACTTGAAGGTTCATATGTAGGGGGCTTACTGTATTGCAGAAGTAAAGTAAAAACTATGTCAGGATAAAATATTGGAATTAAAGAATTCTGGATTTATTATATAATTTGGAAAGTAATAATTAACATTTTAACATGTACTATTTTAGAAAGTAGCCATTGTAAGATAAAAACAGTATATAATATCTAAAATAGTGTGACCAAAACTGCAAGAACTGATAAATTAATTTAGCAAGGTAGCATGATACAGGATTAACATACAGAAATCTGTTGCATTTCTTTACACTAATAATGAAATATCAGAAAGGGAAAGTTAAAAAAAATCTCTTTGAAAATCATATAAAAAGAAAAATACTTAGGAATAAAGCTGACCAAGGAGGTGAAAGACCTATATTCTGAGAACTGTAAAGGAATTTGAAGATCATTCAAAGAAATGAAAAGATATGCCATGTTCTTGGATTGGAAGAACTAATATTGTTAAAATGGCCATACTGCCCAAAGCAATCTACAGATTTGATGCAGCCCCTATCAAATTACCAATGGCATTTTTCACAGAACCAGAACAAATAATGCTAAAATTTATATGGAACCATGAAAGACCCAGAATTGCCAAAGCAATCCTAAGGAAAAACAACAAAGCGGGAGGCGTAACTCTCCCAGACTTCAGACAATACTACAAAGCTACAGTAAACAAAACGGTGTGGTGTTGGCACAAAAACAGACATATGGGTCAGTGGAACAGAATAGAGAGCCCAGAAATAAACCCACACACCTATAGTCAATTAATCTCTGACAAAGGAGGCGAGAATATAAAATGGGAAAAGGACAGTCTCTCTGCAAGTGGTGTTGGGGAAGTTTGACAGCTGCATGTAAATCAATAAAGTTAGAACACACCCTCACACCCTACACCAAAATAAATTCAAAATGGTTTAAAGACTTAAATATAAGACATCACAGAATAAAACTCCTTGAAGAGAACTTAGGCAAAATATTTTCTGACATAAATTATACCAATGTTTTCTTAGGTCAGTCTCCCAAGGCAATAGAAATAAAAGCACAAACAAACAAACAGAACACAATCAAACTTATAAGTTTTGCTCAGCAAAGGAAAACATAAACAAAATGAAAAGACAACCTATGGAATGGGAGGACATATTTGCAAACAATTCGGCTGACAAGGGATTACTTTCCAAAATATACAAACAGCTCGTACAATGCATAACAACAACAACAACAACAACAAATCCAAAAATGGGCAGAAGACCTAAATAGACATTTCTCCAAAGAAGACATACAGATAGCCAAAAGGCACATGAAAAGATGCTCAGCTTCACCAATTATCAGAGAAATGCAAATCAAAACTACAATGAGATATCGCCTCACACCAGTCAGAATGGCCATCATCAAAAAATTCTACAAATAATAAATGTTAGAGAGGGTATGAAGAAAAGGGCACCCTCCTACACTGTTGGTGAGAATATAAATTGGTGCAGCCACTATGGAAACTTGTATGGAGTTTCCTTAAAAAAATAAACAATAGAACTATCATATGACCAGCAATCCCACTCCTGGGCATGTAGCTGGAGGAAACTCTATTTGAAAAGATACATGCACTTCTGTGTTCATAGCAGCACTATTCACAATAGCCAAGACATGGAAGCAACCTAAATGTCCATCGACAGATGAATGGATAAAGAAGATGTACATATATACAATAAAATACTACTCAGCCACAAAAAAGAATGAAATAATTCCATTTGCAGCAACATGGGTGGACCTAGAGATTATCATACTAAGTGAAGTAAGCCAGACAGAAAAAGACAAATATCATATGATATCGCTTATTTGTGAAGTCTGAAAAAAAAATGATACAAACTAACTTATCTACAAAACAAATAGACCCACAGACCTAGAAAACAAACTTATGGTTACCATAAGGGATAACAGGGAGAGGAGTGGAGGGATAAATGAGGAATTTGAGATTAACATATACACACTACTATATATAAAATAGATAATCAACAAGGACACATTGTGTACCACAGGGAACTGTATTCAATATCTTGTAATAAACGATAATGGAAAAGAATATTAAAAAGAATATATACATATATATATATATATATATATATATATATATATATATATATATATATATATATATATAAACCAAATCACATTGTCAGAAAATAACACATTATAAATCAACTATACTTCAATCAAAAAAAATAAAATAGTTGTGTGAAATGCAATTAGAGTAGTATATAAGTGAAATCAATCCAAAATTGAAAAGTTACACTAAAACACACACACACACACACACACACACACACACCCAAGTATATGTACCTACATGCTAACCAACAAAACAAATGTTGAAAATCAGATAAATAGAAAACATTAAATAAGTAAAATAAGATTGTAAGAATGAATCAATATATATGAAATTAAATGTGCCAAAGAAATAATCCAGGTTAAAAAAAATCAATAAGTCAATTTAAAAATAAAGTTATATGCTTTTTTGCAAGGGGATAAGTTTTAGGCCCTAAGTAAATTTAAAAAAACCCAAAAAACTTAGAATTTGAAATTAAAAGAGCATAAATTTATAAGCAAACCAAATATTTAAAATATCAATGATGTATTTGTGTTCATGTCAAACAAACAATACGTTAAATAGTAGTATTAAAGTCATCAGGATGATAAAAATCATACTGAGTATAAATTATAAATATGTATGCATCTAATAATAGCACCACATATATACACATGTAACAATGTAGAAATGCTAAGAAGAAAAAAAAACTTAAATCCAAGCCAGGAATATTAACAAGATGTTAAGAATTGATAAAGATATAGAAGATTTAAACTAAACAAGATCTTGATATAATGAGTATAGATAGAACATGACACCTAACAAATGTAGAATGCATATCATTTTCAAGCAAACATAGCATATCCATAAAAATTAATCAGCTACAAGGTAATAAAGCAAGTTTTATTATATTCCCAGAACCAGTATCCTAAAGAACACATTCTTGACCAGAACGCAATTAAGCTGGTATTTGATATAAAGGGATTACTAAGGAACAACCACATCTGAAGTTAGGGAGAAATAAACTTACTCTTGTAAGTAACCCTTAGATGAAAGAAGAAATAATAAAGTTTAAAATCATATGACTGAATAGTAACAAAAATACTGCAGAGTGAAACTTCTCTGTTGAAGCTGAAGGGGTACTTTGCACAAAATAAAATACACTTAATTTAAAAATAAAGATAGTGACAGAAAATGCTGCAAAAAGAAGAAAGTGTTATAGCCGACAAGCCTACAAGTACAGGAAGGAAAATAAAAATCTTATTTATTGTCTAACCATCAGCGAGTGTGTGGAAGCCAGGAGAAATCTGGCTCCTTTCCCAGCTGAATATAAATGAAATTAAAGGAATTACAAGGCACAGGTTACTGATCACCAATAGACTTGCGTGCAGTATCAATCACATGAGAAAATGTATAATTGCTCCTACTGGGATGCAAAATTATTCCAACCAACATGTTCCTGCTCTCAAAGATGAGAATTATGAAGAAAAATGGAAGGAGTTAAGCTAGCTCTCATGAGAAATAGAATGGTAGTCACTTAACTGAAGTTTTAAACCCAGCAGGAATCAACAAAATTCCTCCAAGTGAACTGCTTATACTTGTAAAATGGACTCACAAACCAGATGAAATGTTACCAAAATGTTCATTCAGGATTAATGGGTTTATAAATCAAGGGAAACACATTATTTTGCCATGGTACCCTTTATTTTACTAAGTCTATTTCTTAATTTTTTATCATGCCTTTTATCTAATGGATTTGAGATCATTTATTAGGTTACCATATAATATAATTAGGGAATCACATAAAACAGTTTGAAGTGCAAACATTGCAATGGGTGTTACAAGTCACCTGGATTGAGCTATTTATTATTATTGGGCTCTAAATTTGATTTATATCTTCATGGCACTAGAGTGTGGGCACCTTGAAGGCAGAACTAATGTAACATAACCTGTAGTTATTTTCCTAATTAGTAAAATATTTTCTTAAAGGAGTATTTAGTCCTTAATATGAATATTAGTCATACTATTCTTCTTCCTTACCTTTCTCACAGCCAAAAGTAACAAATAAAAATATTTGAATTACTGATTTTTGAAAATAAAATAAATGTCTTCATGATAAAAGTAAGAGTAACTGATAAAAAGACAGTGACAAATTGGAAATATACTTGCAATACGTGGCAAAAATATTAATTTCTGTGAGGAGAAAAACCGAATTTATAGGACACTAAGAATACAACTGGACATTAGACATGAAAACTTAACTTTGTTTATAATAAGATTAAATCTTACATTTTAAATTATTTTATCTAGAAAAGTGTGGGGAGGAAGAGTAGAAATGGGTGGAGATTGTAATAGGGGCTGGGCAGGCGTGAACCTACCCCCCGTCCCTGCCTCAGCGACCTAATGGCAGCAGCGGTCCCCATGGGTCGTGGTGCACAGAGGCCTCAGCACCTGGAGTACACGGACACTGTCATCCAGGTAAGAGCTTCAACCGGCTTCAGACTCTCTGCTCAAGTTTCAAAACTTGGTCCAGCTTTGATCAGTTGTCCACCCCAGGAAGAGGCCAGAGGTCAAGGTTCAGCTGCAAGGACTTTGCACATCATTACTTCAGGTCCGCCTCTGTGG
Source organism: Mesoplodon bidens (assembly GCF_964165515.1). Classification (NCBI taxonomy): domain Eukaryota; kingdom Metazoa; phylum Chordata; class Mammalia; order Artiodactyla; family Ziphiidae; genus Mesoplodon; species Mesoplodon bidens. The sequence continues at coordinate 208,626 of NW_027672697.1, read as the reverse complement.
TTGGGCTGTTCTCGTCAAAGGGCAGTTGTTGGCAGCTGGGAATTCACCTGACTGGTATTTGCTACAAATGATTCTCTCCAGTTTAAAGGAAAAGCCTGAGGGCCGGCGGGGTCCTGGGCGCCTGGCTCCCTCAGTGATGAAGGCTGGGCAGGGTCTGGGGACCTGGCCTGGAGGGCACCGCCACCTGAGATCTGCTTCTTCAAGCAGGCCTGGGCACTGGTGGGAGAACCCAGACTGGTTGATGGACGGACACTCCCGGGCAGGGTAACCAGCCTGCACACAGACCCCCTCCTCTTGGCCAGGACCTGGACTCTGGAGAGCAAGAGTTGAGCCTCGGGACCTTGCCCTTTCTTGTCAGTACAGAGAGTAACATTTGTTTTGATGGAGGCTTACAGGAACATCGTGACCTGACCATGACCTGACTCAAGAAAAGAGGATCTGACCTTAGAAGTTTGAAGCAACTAACCACACCCCTCCCTTACCTTTCCCATGAAAGGGCTTTGCTGAAAGCTTTTGGGGAGTTCAGGGTTTTCTAAGGCATGAGCCGCCCATCTCCTCACATGGCCCTGCAGTAAACCTTTCTCTGCTGCAATGCTCCAAGCTCGACATGTTGGTATTGTTTGGCCTCACTGTTTGTCAGGCACATGGACTTGCGTTCAGCAACAGGATGATATTTCAGTCAAGAATAGAACCTCTTTTTATTCTCAACGTGTTACCTTTGTCCATCTTCACCCTGAAATGTGCACTATCAACTGTATTTGGGGGGGCAGATCATTTTCTCCCATATAAATTATTTTCTTAATGAGAGAGTAAATTGTGCGCCTGAGATTCAACTTCGGAAATAAAATGTTTACTCTGAAGAGCCAAACTTGTCCTTGGAAACACACTTTCTAGACAACAGCAGTTGGACCCATCCTGTGCAGAGTCCAGTTCATTCTGAAAGTTCTATTGTGACCTGTCACTATGGTAATATGATAATGCACATCTTGGCATTCCATTCCAACTGCCATTCTGTGAACTGAGAGGTTCACATACGGTGACGGATGAGAAGCTCTCACTCTCACCCCTTGAGACTTTGAAAATGGACAATCTGAATTGTTCTGGAGGTAGGTTCATATTCATCCTCTGAAGGCTGTTCCTTCAAATGTGCTGGTTAACTTTTACTGATATATGTTCCTCATCTTTTTTGTTTTCTTTTTTGATTTCTACCACATTTATCTACAGTTATAAATATATTTTATAGTTTGTTATATTACTTAAGTTATATTTTTGATTCTTCTATCAAGCCAGCTGCCTTAAATATTTTCCTAAATTTAGAAAAACATACTATCTCCAAATGCCAATTTTGTACACACTCTACCAGAGAACAGATAAAGGGAACTCACTCATTATGCTTTTACTGAAGCAGGAGAATCTTCATATCTCCTCAGCAATGGTCATTATAGGAGGAAAGGGGAATTACAGCTCAGCTCTTCTAAATGTAGCTGTCAATCTGAAACCAAATATTCAAGGTCTAAATCCAGAGAGTTTTATAAAGGAAAGAACCTGGGATTCACTGGTTGGATTTCCATGGGTTGCTGTGGACAAGATCACTGGCTGTTTGGCGGCTGCCAGGGAGTTTGGTGAGAAGGGCCAGTGCCATCACATTAGTGGAATGAACATTTGGTCACTGAGGGAAGGAGGGTCTGTCTGGTGATTCTCAAGGAGAATCCTGGGGTGGGGTCTCCAGCCTCTGAGTATGGAGATGACTTTCAAAAAGAATGTGGGATTCTATTGCCTTCCACTACAGGGTCTAGAAAATGATGAGTTTATAGAGCCAGAATATTAGTGAGGAAAGACTTGAACGCTTGCCCATTCTTAGCAAGCCCTTGGTCCAGGCTGCTCGAATGGGTGCTCAGATCAATTGTCAGTGAGACTTTGAGCATCACACACTTAACTAAGCCACCAAAGCCCAGCAGAGATGGCCACCTCCCCAGTTAATTCATGGTAACTATTCATCCAAACTTGGTCAATTGAAGGGAAGCTGATTCTTGGTAGAGCCATCATGTGGCCTTTTGCTTAGAGGTTTTGAGCTCTGAGGCAACCTAGGAATGTAACAGACCACTGGTCACTCAGCATGGTGAGCTGGTCATTGTGAAGGATGCTTGTGAGATAGTTGACGGTATGAAGAGGCTGGGGAGAACGGACACAGTTGGAATTCCTGTGGTCCTTCAGGGGAGCTTTGTTCATAAGAAACTGATGTATTTTGAATGAGGGATTGAAATATAGAGACGAAAAGTAGGGTAAGGATTTGGGTTCTTTTCTAGGCTCAGGCAGCTCCTCCAGGGCATCAGCTCTCACCCACAGAAAAATTGGGGCAGGAGAATTTGAGAGAGAGAGTGAGGGGAACTCCTGGCTCAGGGGTCCAGGGGTCTGTCCTGTCACAGATCCATCATTCATCATGGTTGTGATTCTTGGACAGTCACTTATCTCTAAATTTCCACACCCTCCACCATAACATATGGGTTACAGCCCCCACTTTGCCCTCCCCTTCACCCCCAACAGGGCTGGGTGTCAGACATGATAATGGATATTCTCCATGAGCTGTAAAGCATTGTTCCCATGAAAAAGCTGAAGAGTAAGCTTGAATCCCCCTTTACTTGGAGCCGTCAAATCACTTCTCTGCTTTCAACAGCTACGAAATGTCCAGCTTCTTCTTGCCATCATTCAGGATTGAACACTTATAGCGCATTTGTGAAGCACCGGTCCTTTATTTTTCAAACATTTTACCTATATTCAATCATTTTTGGACACATGACATAATGCTAAACTTAGGCCATATTAACATTCCTACATCTCAGAACAGGGAACTGAGGCAAAGAGGGATCTACATATCTTTCCCAAGTACATGCTTCTTCTAAACGGGATTTGAATCCAGTCCATCAGTCATGGTCCCAATGGTTTGCTGAGTTTCTAGACATTCTCAGTTAAATAAAGATATTTGCCCACAAAACCTGTCTGTTGGGTGTTTTCACTGCATACCAAACTGCAAGATCTTCCTAAGTCCAACTTTGATTCAGGAGGCTCTGCTGGGCCGCTGGTGAGGAAAGGGACCAAAGGATTGAACTGTGAATAAATTATTGCTAATTTCCCCATGGTCTTCTGCCAGCAAGATGTCAATAGTTGTCTCTATTGTAATGCATTTCCCAGGATGCTGCTCCCAGAATGCGAGAAGAAGAAACACTCATCAGAGGTCAAGAATATCAACCCCAGGCTGGCTGAAAAAGATCCGCATCCGGCCACATTTTAGGATGCACCCTATAAATGACCCAGCTGAAGGTACTGTGGAAAATGTCTCATTCGGTTCACTCAAGAATAATTATTCTAGTTGATTCCGTGCCTCATATTGAAGAAAAAGCTATGAAATATTAAGCAGTATTCTTCTTTTATTCCATGTGTTCAAATTGAAACTTACTAAGCCAGCTGGTACAGTTTTAACCATGGAAGTAAACATGCATTTATTTATTTATTTATTTATGGATTTATCTATTGAATTTTATTTTTTTATTAGTTTCTGCTTTATAACAAAGTGAATCAGTCATACATATACATCTGTTCCCACATCCCTTCCCTCATGCATCTCCCTCCCTCCCACCCTCCCCATCCCACCCCTCCAGGCGGTCACAAAGCACCAAGCTGATCTCCCTGTGCTCTGCGGCATGCATTTAAAATTCAACATTTGGTTCACGTTTAAGAGGGAAGATGGTCTCTAGTTATGGTTTAGACATTAGCTGATTTTTGAACGTCAGCAACAACACATCCCGCCCTGAAACCATGTTTTGAGATTTCTTTAAATTATTAGACATTATTTAGAACAGGATTATATTGACATAAAAGTTGTACATGCAATACAGAAAATTCCTGTATCCTGTCACTCCAGTTTCAGCTATTAATAATATATAGCATAGGTGAAGTACATTTGTTACAATTAGTGAAACAATGTAAGTATATTTTTACTAATGAAAAGTCTATAGTTCACCTCAGAGTCACACCTTGTGTTGTTATATTCAATGATATTTGAAATATGTACAATATTATTTGTCACCATTATGGTGCCATACAGAAATGTGTACACTAATGTTCATAGTCGCATTATTCTTAGTAGCCCAAAGATAGAAACAATCCAAAGTCCATGAGGTGATGAATGGATAAATAAAATGTGATATATACACAGAATGGAATAATTTTCAACCATAAAAAGGAATTAAAGATTGACTTATGCTACAAAATGAATGATCCAAATAATATAAAAAATATATTATTGTTAGTGAAATAAGGCAGGCGCAGAAAGACAAATATTATATGATTCCACTTGTATGAGGTACCTAGTGTAGGCAAACTCACAGACACCGGAAGTAGAAATGACCAAGGTCAGGAGGCAGGAGTAAGGTGGATTATGATTTAATGGGTACAGAGGTTACGTTGAAATGATGAAAAAGATTAAGATGTAGATTGTGTTGATGGGTACACAGCATTGTGAAAGTAAGAAATGCTAGTGAACTGTATACTTCAAAATTATGAAAATTATGTAAATATACATATATAAATATGTATATTTCATCACAATAAAATAAGTCAACAATCCAACAGAATGGACGATGAATGAAGGAGCAACATATTTGATTAGAAGGAAGCTGAAAGAGTCTTGTAACATTTCAAGAAGAAGGGGGATTTGGAGGGACTTTCAAATGGGCAGAGGGGCCGTGGGACTCTATACTGAAACATAGTGCAATGTTAGTGTTCAAGCTTTTTCAGACTGACACTTTCAAATTGATTAGGTTCCCTACAGCTAGAAAGCTAAAGGTTCTCTTCCTCATTTCTGAAATGTTCCTCCCCTTTGCCTTCCTCCACCCACCAGGGAGGTTTGTCCAACAGCACCTCAGTCCACACTCAGTAACCACCTGCATCCATACACTCCCACCCTGTGTCCACATTAACGAGGCTCTCTGAGTAATTCCTGAGCAGCATCACCAGTGTCCTGACACTTACTCTGTGTCCTCCTAGAGCCCCCTGAGGACCTGTTGGAGAAACTGCCCCATGTGAGGACAATTAAAGTGGCTCCTGCTACCTCCAGGGTAAGCTCCCCTTATTTATCAGAGATTAAAAGTTTGCTTCATTTCTTTCTTTTCCAATTGATTTCAGATATGAAGATCTACAATGTTCAAGACAGCTGATGTATACAATTTTGCTTGGTTGGATGGATGCTGATTGAAGGTCTTTCCCAACAGATAACTCATTCAAAAGGCCATTTAAAAAATGGCAACATCAGTTAGAAACTGTAGAGTCAGACACACTTTCCTCAGCAGAAAATTTCCCTCCTTGAAATAGACTTTTGTATTTGCTCCTGAAAGTGGACCTGAGAGATCTTCCAGGCAAAGCTCCAGCCTTTCCCACAGCTGTCTTCTCTGGTTTCTTTTGGGGCCATTGGCTCAACAACAGTTTCCCATTTGGTTTTCTGAGGACAAAAAAAGAGATGAAATACCTGTGTCCACAGAGCACAGGATGCTGAGATCCTTACACTGTTTTCTCTTCTCTAATCACAGGTGGATTGGACAGCAAACAAAAACGGTATGTATTCAGAGTTCACCCCTGTGCTGAGGAACAATCTAGATGATGAAGAAGGTGGGACTCTCTTGCTGGCTTTGCTTGGAGAGACACCCTGATTCAGGGTCCCTACAGGGATGAGGGCTGGGGGTGTAGAGCTAGAGAGTGATTTCCCAGTAAAGAGCCATGCCCAAGTTCTATGGCCCTGGAAGTAGCTGCATCATTTAGATGATGTGGGTTTGTGTGTATCAGGGTTGGGGTGGGGTCCATGTGTGAGCCTATGTGGTGTGATTGTGAACCTGCATGCGTGAGCGTGTGTGTGTTTCCTCAGGAGATATTTCCCTCTTACACAGCACAATTCACCTGTCAACAAAGCTCGTCACCACTGCACACTGTCTGTACACTACCTTGTTCTTCCCTCAACACAGCTGTTGCCCAGATTTGGTTAATATTCCTTTTCCTCAGAAGGAGATGGTGCAGAGATAAATGTTCTCAGCTCTTGACCTCCTAAGTGGAAAAGCCAAACTGAGAACCCAGGGGTGGGTCCCAATGTGGGTGCTCTGGATCCCTGACCTGCACTTACCACTCAGCCAAGGGATCCTCAGTCATGGAGCAAGGGAGTCCCTGCATCCGTATCCTTGGCTGGAAGTCCTAGCATCTCCAAAGGTCCAGACCTTGCCCATCAGGTGGCCTTAGTGGTCACAGAATCCAGGGCAGCTATGGGTGGACTTATCAGTTGACTTTGGCACAGTCATTAATGTGAAATTCACCTCAGGACCTGCATTCTCCTGGTCAGCTCCCAGATTCTGAGAGGTGTGAGACCCCATGTATACAGTACAGGTCATATCTGTCAGTGCTGGTGTCATTGCTTAAACAAGGCCAAAAGCAGATAAGAATCAGGGAGCTATTTTATTGTATTGGATAACATTACCATAAGCCTTAGAATTGGTCAATTCCTGTAGCCCACACCCAAGGACTCAAAGTGGAACCTGACTGTTAGCCTGTACACTTCTCCTGCGCAGCTGGGTTAGAGACAGGCTGTGCTCAGTCCGGGCTCCCTCTTCATAACGAAGTGTCCCACTTATGGAACAGCTCCCTAGAGTATGGAGAGCCCCTGACTCAGTGGGCATACGTACATTGTATAGAAAACAAAGACTGGGAGAAAAATATGATACGATTGATAGTGGCTGTATCTAAATGGTAGGATTTCAGTTTTGTCAAATCTTGTGTATTTGATTTTCTTTAAGACAAGTGATTAGTGAATAAATATAGCATATTTTGTCTAGGATTGAATTCAGTCCTTTAATGGAGGTTGCTGTTAATCAAGTATAAAATATCATACAACAGAAGACATGATAAATGCAGTAGCTGGCATTGTGGATGCTGGGGAAAGAGTGATCTGGGAAGAATCAAGAGACAGTGGCAATTTAGCAGAAGCTCAAAAGAGGCAGGATGGGTCATGGGTCTGTGTCATTGAAACAGAGCATGCATTATAGTGTTTACCATTTTTTAGATCGACCCTTCCCTTCTGATGAGGCTCCCCTTAGCTAGAAAGCCAAAGCTCTGTTTTCATTTCCTTCCTCTTGTCCTTTGCCTTCCTTCATCCCCCAAAGAGGATGGCCCAACACCAGCTCAGCCCACACTTACTAACCTCCCACATCCATACACACCACCCCATGTCCTCATCGAGAAGAAAGCCCCTGAGTAATTCCTGAGCCGCATCACCAGTGTCCTGACAGTTACTCTGTGTCCCTCCAGCTCTCCCTGAGGTTGCGGTGGATGACCTGCACCGTGATAGGACAGAAGAAAAGCCCCCGTGGATCCCCAAGGCAAGCTGGATTTTTTCTGGTCTGAGATAGAAATATTGCTTTATTTCTCTTTCAATAGAATTAAGTTATGTATATTTGAGGGTATTCCTTCCAGATACATACAATTCCCTTGGTTGGGAGAATGTGGAGTGAGAGTCTATTACCAACTCATGGTGCCTGATTCCACAGGACATTACAATTGGCAGCATCCATTACAGCCTGTAGAGTATGGAGCTCTCTCTCCTGCATCGATTTTTCTTCTAGGAAAAGAATGGCTGTAATTTCCAACCTAAATGGACTTGGAAGTTCCATCCTCCCAGCAAAGTTCTTGCCTTTCAGCCTGAGTAGGTTTGCTCTGATAACCCTTGCTGGGTTCCCTGGACCACTGTTTCTTACCAGGTTTTCTACTGTCAGCAAATGAACAAAAGACCTGAGCATCACTGTGATCTTATCCTCATAGTGTTTTCTCTTCTGTAATTGCAGGTGGCCTTCCCAGAACGTGAAAACGGTATGTATTGTGGAATCAGTCACTTGGGGAGGAAGAACTTTGAAGATGAGAAAGTGGGACATTCTTGCTGGGTTTAGTGTAGAGGGCAAACTGATTCCAAATTTGTGCTGGGAATGAGAGTAGGGGTCCTGGTGATAGAAAGTGATTTACAAGTAATGTGACCAATTACTATAGTCCCAGGAAGAAGCTGTATTACGGTTAGGTGGTGTAGGTTTGTGTGCATGAGACTGGGTGTGTCTGTATGTGAAATGAGTGGGATGATTCTGTGTGTGTATGTGAACTTTTTGTGTTGTGTTTCCCTTGATTTATGTTCCCCTAAACATCACTGTTACTGGTGCCAACTTTCTAGAAAATATTCCCATCACCACTGCATCATGAATGGGTATGGATATAAAAGTAAATAAACTGTACACTTTCAGTGTGTGCATTGATTTTATACCAGGTGAGCCTCATTTAACCTGGAAAACAAATCCTATCACCACCCAGGCAAATGTTTACTGGATGATGATGATGATTGTTATTTTTTGGCTGTGTTGGCTCTTCGTTGCAGTGCGCGGGCTTCTCATTTCGGTGGCTTCTGTTGTTCCAGAGCATGGGCTCTAGGTGCATGGGCTTCAGTAGTTGTGGCACGTGGGCTCAGTAGTTGTGACTTGCGGGCTCTAGAGCACAGGCTTAGTAGTTGTGGTGCACGGACTTAGTTGCTCCATGGCTGGATTCTTAATGAACAAAGCTGGGTTTCAGCATCCCTACTACTGGGTCAATTACAACTTCATTTAATAAGAAATCTCATCTCTTAGTAGGTCTCATAGCATTCTGAATGGTTATGATACATCTCTCTGCCACTTCCCTCATTCTAACTGTTTCCTATTAGAGCCTCGGGATGAGTCCTCCCCCCTTACCTGAAGCACCTAGTGCTAGGCAGGCCTCCTTCCTTTTGCAGGGAGCCCATGCTTGTACCCACATGCCACACCCAGTTCTGGAGGAGTCCGAGAAAGAAGGAGCCTCCAGGAGTAGATGGAGGAAAGTCACTCCACCTTTCTCCTTTGAGGCTAATATTCACTATCGGATTCTGTGCTAAGGAAACGAAATGTCCTTCTCCTGTGGAAAGTCTGTCTTCCATCACTTGTGCCGGCCCTGTTTCTGTGTGCTGGGCAAGAAACACTGCATACAGTGAAGACAGAACCAAGAGATCTACCCCAGGGATTGAGCTCAGGGTAGGCACTGGCTCTGTCTGTCCTGTCCGTGATCCATCATTCATCATGGTGGTGACTCTTGGACAGTCACTTATCTCTCTAAATTTCCACACCCTCCACCATAACATATGGGTTACAGCCCCCACTTTGCCCTCCCCTTCACCCCCAAGAGGGCTGGGTGTCAGACATGATAATGGATATTCTCCATGAGCTGTAAAGCATTGTTCCCATGAAAAAGCTGAAGAGTAAGCTTGAATCCCCCTTTACTTGGAGCCGTCAAATCCCTTCTCTCCTTTCAACAGCTACGAAATATCCAGCTTCTTCTTGCCATCATTCAGGATTGAACACTTATAGAGCATTTGTGAAGCACCGGTCCTTTATTTTTCAAACATTTTACCTGTATTCAATCATTTTTGGCCACATGACATAATGCTAAAAGTAGGCCATATTAACATTTCTACATCTCAGAACAGGGAACTGAGGCAAAGAGGGATCTACATATCTTTCCCAAGTACATGCTTCTTCTAAACGGGATTTGAATCCAGTCCATCAGTCATGGTCCCAATGGTTTGCTGAGTTTCTAGACATTCTCAGTTAAATAAAGATATTTGCCCACAAAACCTGTCTGTTGGGTGTTTTCACTGCATACCAAACTGCAAGATCTTCCTAAGTCCAACTTTGATTCAGGAGGCTCTGCTGGGCCGCTGGTGAGGAAAGGGACCAAAGGATTGAACTGTGAATAAATTATTGCTAATTTCCCCATGGTCTTCTGCCAGCAAGATGTCAATAGTTGTCTCTATTGTAATGCATTTCCCAGGATGCTGCTCCCAGAATGCGAGAAGAAGAAACACTCATCAGAGGTCAAGAATATCAACCCCAGGCTGGCTGAAAAAGATCCGCATCCGGCCACATTTTAGGATGCACCCTATAAATGACCCAGCTGAAGGTACTGTGGAAAATGTCTCATTCGGTTCACTCAAGAATAATTATTCTAGTTGATTCCGTGCCTCATATTGAAGAAAAAGCTATGAAATATTAAGCAGTATTCTTCTTTTATTCCATGTGTTCAAATTGAAACTTAACTAAGCCAGCTGGTACTGTTTTAACCATGGAAGTAAACATGCATTTAAAATTCAACATTTGGTTCATGTTTAAGAGGGAAGATGGTCTCTAGTTATGGTTTAGACATTAGCTGATTTTTGAACGTCAGCAACAACACATCCCGCCCTGAAACCATGTTTTGAGATTTCTTTAAATTATTAGACATTATTTAGAACAGGATTATATTGACATAAAAGTTGTACATGCAATACAGAAAATTCCTGTATCCTGTCACTCCAGTTTCAGCTATTAATAATATATAGCATAGGTGAAGTACATTTGTTACAATTAGTGAAACAATGTAAGTATATTTTTACTAATGAAAAGTCCATAGTTCACCTCAGAGTCACACCTTGTGTTGTTATATTCAATGATATTTGAAATATGTACAATATTATTTGTCACCATTATGGTGCCATACAGAAATGTGTACACTAATGTTCATAGTCGCATTATTCTTAGTAGCCCAAAGATAGAAACAATCCAAAGTCCATGAGGTGATGAATGGATAAATAAAATGTGATATATACACAGAATGGAATAATTTTCAACCATAAAAAGGAATTAAAGATTGACTTATGCTACAAAATGAATGATCCAAATAATATAAAAAATATATTATTGTTAGTGAAATAAGGCAGGCGCAGAAAGACAAATATTATATGATTCCACTTGTATGAGGTACCTAGTGTAGGCAAACTCACAGACACCGGAAGTAGAAATGACCAAGGTCAGGAGGCAGGAGTAAGGTGGATTATGATTTAATGGGTACAGAGGTTACGTTGAAATGATGAAAAAGATTAAGATGTAGATTGTGTTGATGGGTACACAGCATTGTGAAAGTAAGAAATGCTAGTGAACTGTATACTTCAAAATTATGAAAATTATGTAAATATACATATATAAATATGTATATTTCATCACAATAAAATAAGTCAACAATCCAACAGAATGGACGATGAATGAAGGAGCAACATATTTGATTAGAAGGAAGCTGAAAGAGTCTTGTAACATTTCAAGAAGAAGGGGGATTTGGAGGGACTTTCAAATGGGCAGAGGGGCCGTGGGACTCTATACTGAAACATAGTGCAATGTTAGTGTTCAAGCTTTTTCAGACTGACACTTTCAAATTGATTAGGTTCCCTACAGCTAGAAAGCTAAAGGTTCTCTTCCTCATTTCTGAAATGTTCCTCCCCTTTGCCTTCCTCCACCCACCAGGGAGGTTTGTCCAACAGCACCTCAGTCCACACTCAGTAACCACCTGCATCCATACACTCCCACCCTGTGTCCACATTAACGAGGCTCTCTGAGTAATTCCTGAGCAGCATCACCAGTGTCCTGACACTTACTCTGTGTCCTCCTAGAGCCCCCTGAGGACCTGTTGGAGAAACTGCCCCATGTGAGGACAATTAAAGTGGCTCCTGCTACCTCCAGGGTAAGCTCCCCTTATTTATCAGAGATTAAAAGTTTGCTTCATTTCTTTCTTTTCCAATTGATTTCAGATATGAAGATCTACAATGTTCAAGACAGCTGATGTATACAATTTTGCTTGGTTGGATGGATGCTGATTGAAGGTCTTTCCCAACAGATAACTCATTCAAAAGGCCATTTAAAAAATGGCAACATCAGTTAGAAACTGTAGAGTCAGACACACTTTCCTCAGCAGAAAATTTCCCTCCTTGAAATAGACTTTTGTATTTGCTCCTGAAAGTGGACCTGAGAGATCTTCCAGGCAAAGCTCCAGCCTTTCCCACAGCTGTCTTCTCTGGTTTCTTTTGGGGCCATTGGCTCAACAACAGTTTCCCATTTGGTTTTCTGAGGACAAAAAAAGAGATGAAATACCTGTGTCCACAGAGCACAGGATGCTGAGATCCTTACACTGTTTTCTCTTCTCTAATCACAGGTGGATTGGACAGCAAACAAAAACGGTATGTATTCAGAGTTCACCCCTGTGCTGAGGAACAATCTAGATGATGAAGAAGGTGGGACTCTCTTGCTGGCTTTGCTTGGAGAGACACCCTGATTCAGGGTCCCTACAGGGATGAGGGCTGGGGGTGTAGAGCTAGAGAGTGATTTCCCAGTAAAGAGCCATGCCCAAGTTCTATGGCCCTGGAAGTAGCTGCATCATTTAGATGATGTGGGTTTGTGTGTATCAGGGTTGGGGTGGGGTCCATGTGTGAGCCTATGTGGTGTGATTGTGAACCTGCATGCGTGAGCGTGTGTGTGTTTCCTCAGGAGATATTTCCCTCTTACACAGCACAATTCACCTGTCAACAAAGCTCGTCACCACTGCACACTGTCTGTACACTACCTTGTTCTTCCCTCAACACAGCTGTTGCCCAGATTTGGTTAATATTCCTTTTCCTCAGAAGGAGATGGTGCAGAGATAAATGTTCTCAGCTCTTGACCTCCTAAGTGGAAAAGCCAAACTGAGAACCCAGGGGTGGGTCCCAATGTGGGTGCTCTGGATCCCTGACCTGCACTTACCACTCAGCCAAGGGATCCTCAGTCATGGAGCAAGGGAGTCCCTGCATCCGTATCCTTGGCTGGAAGTCCTAGCATCTCCAAAGGTCCAGACCTTGCCCATCAGGTGGCCTTAGTGGTCACAGAATCCAGGGCAGCTATGGGTGGACTTATCAGTTGACTTTGGCACAGTCATTAATGTGAAATTCACCTCAGGACCTGCATTCTCCTGGTCAGCTCCCAGATTCTGAGAGGTGTGAGACCCCATGTATACAGTACAGGTCATATCTGTCAGTGCTGGTGTCATTGCTTAAACAAGGCCAAAAGCAGATAAGAATCAGGGAGCTATTTTATTGTATTGGATAACATTACCATAAGCCTTAGAATTGGTCAATTCCTGTAGCCCACACCCAAGGACTCAAAGTGGAACCTGACTGTTAGCCTGTACACTTCTCCTGCGCAGCTGGGTTAGAGACAGGCTGTGCTCAGTCCGGGCTCCCTCTTCATAACGAAGTGTCCCACTTATGGAACAGCTCCCTAGAGTATGGAGAGCCCCTGACTCAGTGGGCATACGTACATTGTATAGAAAACAAAGACTGGGAGAAAAATATGATACGATTGATAGTGGCTGTATCTAAATGGTAGGATTTCAGTTTTGTCAAATCTTGTGTATTTGATTTTCTTTAAGACAAGTGATTAGTGAATAAATATAGCATATTTTGTCTAGGATTGAATTCAGTCCTTTAATGGAGGTTGCTGTTAATCAAGTATAAAATATCATACAACAGAAGACATGATAAATGCAGTAGCTGGCATTGTGGATGCTGGGGAAAGAGTGATCTGGGAAGAATCAAGAGACAGTGGCAATTTAGCAGAAGCTCAAAAGAGGCAGGATGGGTCATGGGTCTGTGTCATTGAAACAGAGCATGCATTATAGTGTTTACCATTTTTTAGATCGACCCTTCCCTTCTGATGAGGCTCCCCTTAGCTAGAAAGCCAAAGCTCTGTTTTCATTTCCTTCCTCTTGTCCTTTGCCTTCCTTCATCCCCCAAAGAGGATGGCCCAACACCAGCTCAGCCCACACTTACTAACCTCCCACATCCATACACACCACCCCATGTCCTCATCGAGAAGAAAGCCCCTGAGTAATTCCTGAGCCGCATCACCAGTGTCCTGACAGTTACTCTGTGTCCCTCCAGCTCTCCCTGAGGTTGCGGTGGATGACCTGCACCGTGATAGGACAGAAGAAAAGCCCCCGTGGATCCCCAAGGCAAGCTGGATTTTTTCTGGTCTGAGATAGAAATATTGCTTTATTTCTCTTTCAATAGAATTAAGTTATGTATATTTGAGGGTATTCCTTCCAGATACATACAATTCCCTTGGTTGGGAGAATGTGGAGTGAGAGTCTATTACCAACTCATGGTGCCTGATTCCACAGGACATTACAATTGGCAGCATCCATTACAGCCTGTAGAGTATGGAGCTCTCTCTCCTGCATCGATTTTTCTTCTAGGAAAAGAATGGCTGTAATTTCCAACCTAAATGGACTTGGAAGTTCCATCCTCCCAGCAAAGTTCTTGCCTTTCAGCCTGAGTAGGTTTGCTCTGATAACCCTTGCTGGGTTCCCTGGACCACTGTTTCTTACCAGGTTTTCTACTGTCAGCAAATGAACAAAAGACCTGAGCATCACTGTGATCTTATCCTCATAGTGTTTTCTCTTCTGTAATTGCAGGTGGCCTTCCCAGAACGTGAAAACGGTATGTATTGTGGAATCAGTCACTTGGGGAGGAAGAACTTTGAAGATGAGAAAGTGGGACATTCTTGCTGGGTTTAGTGTAGAGGGCAAACTGATTCCAAATTTGTGCTGGGAATGAGAGTAGGGGTCCTGGTGATAGAAAGTGATTTACAAGTAATGTGACCAATTACTATAGTCCCAGGAAGAAGCTGTATTACGGTTAGGTGGTGTAGGTTTGTGTGCATGAGACTGGGTGTGTCTGTATGTGAAATGAGTGGGATGATTCTGTGTGTGTATGTGAACTTTTTGTGTTGTGTTTCCCTTGATTTATGTTCCCCTAAACATCACTGTTACTGGTGCCAACTTTCTAGAAAATATTCCCATCACCACTGCATCATGAATGGGTATGGATATAAAAGTAAATAAACTGTACACTTTCAGTGTGTGCATTGATTTTATACCAGGTGAGCCTCATTTAACCTGGAAAACAAATCCTATCACCACCCAGGCAAATGTTTACTGGATGATGATGATGATTGTTATTTTTTGGCTGTGTTGGCTCTTCGTTGCAGTGCGCGGGCTTCTCATTTCGGTGGCTTCTGTTGTTCCAGAGCATGGGCTCTAGGTGCATGGGCTTCAGTAGTTGTGGCACGTGGGCTCAGTAGTTGTGACTTGCGGGCTCTAGAGCACAGGCTTAGTAGTTGTGGTGCACGGACTTAGTTGCTCCATGGCTGGATTCTTAATGAACAAAGCTGGGTTTCAGCATCCCTACTACTGGGTCAATTACAACTTCATTTAATAAGCAATCTCATCTCTTAGTAGGTCTCATAGCATTCTGAATGGTTATGATACATCTCTCTGCCACTTCCCTCATTCTAACTGTTTCCTATTAGAGCCTCGGGATGAGTCCTCCCCCCTTACCTGAAGCACCTAGTGCTAGGCAGGCCTCCTTCCTTTTGCAGGGAGCCCATGCTTGTACCCACATGCCACACCCAGTTCTGGAGGAGTCCGAGAAAGAAGGAGCCTCCAGGAGTAGATGGAGGAAAGTCACTCCACCTTTCTCCTTTGAGGCTAATATTCACTATCGGATTCTGTGCTAAGGAAACGAAATGTCCTTCTCCTGTGGAAAGTCTGTCTTCCATCACTTGTGCCGGCCCTGTTTCTGTGTGCTGGGCAAGAAACACTGCATACAGTGAAGACAGAACCAAGAGATCTACCCCAGGGATTGAGCTCAGGGTAGGCACTGGCTCTGTCTGTCCTGTCCGTGATCCATCATTCATCATGGTGGTGACTCTTGGACAGTCACTTATCTCTCTAAATTTCCACACCCTCCACCATAACATATGGGTTACAGCCCCCACTTTGCCCTCCCCTTCACCCCCAAGAGGGCTGGGTGTCAGACATGATAATGGATATTCTCCATGAGCTGTAAAGCATTGTTCCCATGAAAAAGCTGAAGAGTAAGCTTGAATCCCCCTTTACTTGGAGCCGTCAAATCCCTTCTCTCCTTTCAACAGCTACGAAATATCCAGCTTCTTCTTGCCATCATTCAGGATTGAACACTTATAGAGCTTTTTGAAGCACCGGTCCTTTATTTTTCAAACATTTTACCTATATTCAATCATTTTTGGCCCCATGACATAATGCTAAAAGTAGGCCATATTAGCATTCCTACATCTCAGAACAGGGAACTGAGGCAAAGAGGGATCTATATATCTTTCCGAAGTACATGCTTCTTCTAAACGGGATTTGAATCCAGTCCATCAGTCATGGTCCCAATGGTTTGCTGAGTTTCTAGACATTCTCAGTTAAATAAAGATATTTGCCCACAAAACCTGTCTGTTGGGTGTTTTCACTGCATACCAAACTGCAAGATCTTCCTAAGTCCAACTTTGATTCAGGAGGCTCTGCTGGGCCGCTGGTGAGGAAAGGGACCAAAGGATTGAACTGTGAATAAATTATTGCTAATTTCCCCATGGTCTTCTGCCAGCAAGATGTCAATAGTTGTCTCTATTGTAATGCATTTCCCAGGATGCTGCTCCCAGAATGCGAGAAGAAGAAACACTCATCAGAGGTCAAGAATATCAACCCCAGGCTGGCTGAAAAAGATCCGCATCCGGCCACATTTTAGGATGCACCCTATAAATGACCCAGCTGAAGGTACTGTGGAAAATGTCTCATTCGGTTCACTCAAGAATAATTATTCTAGTTGATTCCGTGCCTCATATTGAAGAAAAAGCTATGAAATATTAAGCAGTATTCTTCTTTTATTCCATGTGTTCAAATTGAAACTTAACTAAGCCAGCTGGTACTGTTTTAACCATGGAAGTAAACATGCATTTAAAATTCAACATTTGGTTCATGTTTAAGAGGGAAGATGGTCTCTAGTTATGGTTTAGACATTAGCTGATTTTTGAACGTCAGCAACAACACATCCCGCCCTGAAACCATGTTTTGAGATTTCTTTAAATTATTAGACATTATTTAGAACAGGATTATATTGACATAAAAGTTGTACATGCAATACAGAAAATTCCTGTATCCTGTCACTCCAGTTTCAGCTATTAATAATATATAGCATAGGTGAAGTACATTTGTTACAATTAGTGAAACAATGTAAGTATATTTTTACTAATGAAAAGTCCATAGTTCACCTCAGAGTCACACCTTGTGTTGTTATATTCAATGATATTTGAAATATGTACAATATTATTTGTCACCATTATGGTGCCATACAGAAATGTGTACACTAATGTTCATAGTCGCATTATTCTTAGTAGCCCAAAGATAGAAACAATCCAAAGTCCATGAGGTGATGAATGGATAAATAAAATGTGATATATACACAGAATGGAATAATTTTCAACCATAAAAAGGAATTAAAGATTGACTTATGCTACAAAATGAATGATCCAAATAATATAAAAAATATATTATTGTTAGTGAAATAAGGCAGGCGCAGAAAGACAAATATTATATGATTCCACTTGTATGAGGTACCTAGTGTAGGCAAACTCACAGACACCGGAAGTAGAAATGACCAAGGTCAGGAGGCAGGAGTAAGGTGGATTATGATTTAATGGGTACAGAGGTTACGTTGAAATGATGAAAAAGATTAAGATGTAGATTGTGTTGATGGGTACACAGCATTGTGAAAGTAAGAAATGCTAGTGAACTGTATACTTCAAAATTATGAAAATTATGTAAATATACATATATAAATATGTATATTTCATCACAATAAAATAAGTCAACAATCCAACAGAATGGACGATGAATGAAGGAGCAACATATTTGATTAGAAGGAAGCTGAAAGAGTCTTGTAACATTTCAAGAAGAAGGGGGATTTGGAGGGACTTTCAAATGGGCAGAGGGGCCGTGGGACTCTATACTGAAACATAGTGCAATGTTAGTGTTCAAGCTTTTTCAGACTGACACTTTCAAATTGATTAGGTTCCCTACAGCTAGAAAGCTAAAGGTTCTCTTCCTCATTTCTGAAATGTTCCTCCCCTTTGCCTTCCTCCACCCACCAGGGAGGTTTGTCCAACAGCACCTCAGTCCACACTCAGTAACCACCTGCATCCATACACTCCCACCCTGTGTCCACATTAACGAGGCTCTCTGAGTAATTCCTGAGCAGCATCACCAGTGTCCTGACACTTACTCTGTGTCCTCCTAGAGCCCCCTGAGGACCTGTTGGAGAAACTGCCCCATGTGAGGACAATTAAAGTGGCTCCTGCTACCTCCAGGGTAAGCTCCCCTTATTTATCAGAGATTAAAAGTTTGCTTCATTTCTTTCTTTTCCAATTGATTTCAGATATGAAGATCTACAATGTTCAAGACAGCTGATGTATACAATTTTGCTTGGTTGGATGGATGCTGATTGAAGGTCTTTCCCAACAGATAACTCATTCAAAAGGCCATTTAAAAAATGGCAACATCAGTTAGAAACTGTAGAGTCAGACACACTTTCCTCAGCAGAAAATTTCCCTCCTTGAAATAGACTTTTGTATTTGCTCCTGAAAGTGGACCTGAGAGATCTTCCAGGCAAAGCTCCAGCCTTTCCCACAGCTGTCTTCTCTGGTTTCTTTTGGGGCCATTGGCTCAACAACAGTTTCCCATTTGGTTTTCTGAGGACAAAAAAAGAGATGAAATACCTGTGTCCACAGAGCACAGGATGCTGAGATCCTTACACTGTTTTCTCTTCTCTAATCACAGGTGGATTGGACAGCAAACAAAAACGGTATGTATTCAGAGTTCACCCCTGTGCTGAGGAACAATCTAGATGATGAAGAAGGTGGGACTCTCTTGCTGGCTTTGCTTGGAGAGACACCCTGATTCAGGGTCCCTACAGGGATGAGGGCTGGGGGTGTAGAGCTAGAGAGTGATTTCCCAGTAAAGAGCCATGCCCAAGTTCTATGGCCCTGGAAGTAGCTGCATCATTTAGATGATGTGGGTTTGTGTGTATCAGGGTTGGGGTGGGGTCCATGTGTGAGCCTATGTGGTGTGATTGTGAACCTGCATGCGTGAGCGTGTGTGTGTTTCCTCAGGAGATATTTCCCTCTTACACAGCACAATTCACCTGTCAACAAAGCTCGTCACCACTGCACACTGTCTGTACACTACCTTGTTCTTCCCTCAACACAGCTGTTGCCCAGATTTGGTTAATATTCCTTTTCCTCAGAAGGAGATGGTGCAGAGATAAATGTTCTCAGCTCTTGACCTCCTAAGTGGAAAAGCCAAACTGAGAACCCAGGGGTGGGTCCCAATGTGGGTGCTCTGGATCCCTGACCTGCACTTACCACTCAGCCAAGGGATCCTCAGTCATGGAGCAAGGGAGTCCCTGCATCCGTATCCTTGGCTGGAAGTCCTAGCATCTCCAAAGGTCCAGACCTTGCCCATCAGGTGGCCTTAGTGGTCACAGAATCCAGGGCAGCTATGGGTGGACTTATCAGTTGACTTTGGCACAGTCATTAATGTGAAATTCACCTCAGGACCTGCATTCTCCTGGTCAGCTCCCAGATTCTGAGAGGTGTGAGACCCCATGTATACAGTACAGGTCATATCTGTCAGTGCTGGTGTCATTGCTTAAACAAGGCCAAAAGCAGATAAGAATCAGGGAGCTATTTTATTGTATTGGATAACATTACCATAAGCCTTAGAATTGGTCAATTCCTGTAGCCCACACCCAAGGACTCAAAGTGGAACCTGACTGTTAGCCTGTACACTTCTCCTGCGCAGCTGGGTTAGAGACAGGCTGTGCTCAGTCCGGGCTCCCTCTTCATAACGAAGTGTCCCACTTATGGAACAGCTCCCTAGAGTATGGAGAGCCCCTGACTCAGTGGGCATACGTACATTGTATAGAAAACAAAGACTGGGAGAAAAATATGATACGATTGATAGTGGCTGTATCTAAATGGTAGGATTTCAGTTTTGTCAAATCTTGTGTATTTGATTTTCTTTAAGACAAGTGATTAGTGAATAAATATAGCATATTTTGTCTAGGATTGAATTCAGTCCTTTAATGGAGGTTGCTGTTAATCAAGTATAAAATATCATACAACAGAAGACATGATAAATGCAGTAGCTGGCATTGTGGATGCTGGGGAAAGAGTGATCTGGGAAGAATCAAGAGACAGTGGCAATTTAGCAGAAGCTCAAAAGAGGCAGGATGGGTCATGGGTCTGTGTCATTGAAACAGAGCATGCATTATAGTGTTTACCATTTTTTAGATCGACCCTTCCCTTCTGATGAGGCTCCCCTTAGCTAGAAAGCCAAAGCTCTGTTTTCATTTCCTTCCTCTTGTCCTTTGCCTTCCTTCATCCCCCAAAGAGGATGGCCCAACACCAGCTCAGCCCACACTTACTAACCTCCCACATCCATACACACCACCCCATGTCCTCATCGAGAAGAAAGCCCCTGAGTAATTCCTGAGCCGCATCACCAGTGTCCTGACAGTTACTCTGTGTCCCTCCAGCTCTCCCTGAGGTTGCGGTGGATGACCTGCACCGTGATAGGACAGAAGAAAAGCCCCCGTGGATCCCCAAGGCAAGCTGGATTTTTTCTGGTCTGAGATAGAAATATTGCTTTATTTCTCTTTCAATAGAATTAAGTTATGTATATTTGAGGGTATTCCTTCCAGATACATACAATTCCCTTGGTTGGGAGAATGTGGAGTGAGAGTCTATTACCAACTCATGGTGCCTGATTCCACAGGACATTACAATTGGCAGCATCCATTACAGCCTGTAGAGTATGGAGCTCTCTCTCCTGCATCGATTTTTCTTCTAGGAAAAGAATGGCTGTAATTTCCAACCTAAATGGACTTGGAAGTTCCATCCTCCCAGCAAAGTTCTTGCCTTTCAGCCTGAGTAGGTTTGCTCTGATAACCCTTGCTGGGTTCCCTGGACCACTGTTTCTTACCAGGTTTTCTACTGTCAGCAAATGAACAAAAGACCTGAGCATCACTGTGATCTTATCCTCATAGTGTTTTCTCTTCTGTAATTGCAGGTGGCCTTCCCAGAACGTGAAAACGGTATGTATTGTGGAATCAGTCACTTGGGGAGGAAGAACTTTGAAGATGAGAAAGTGGGACATTCTTGCTGGGTTTAGTGTAGAGGGCAAACTGATTC
Organism: Mesoplodon bidens; assembly: GCF_964165515.1. Classification (NCBI taxonomy): domain Eukaryota; kingdom Metazoa; phylum Chordata; class Mammalia; order Artiodactyla; family Ziphiidae; genus Mesoplodon; species Mesoplodon bidens. Next base: position 187,603 of record NW_027672697.1, on the reverse strand, counting down.
CAAATTTGTGCTGGGAATGAGAGTAGGGGTCCTGGTGATAGAAAGTGATTTACAAGTAATGTGACCAATTACTATAGTCCCAGGAAGAAGCTGTATTACGGTTAGGTGGTGTAGGTTTGTGTGCATGAGACTGGGTGTGTCTGTATGTGAAATGAGTGGGATGATTCTGTGTGTGTATGTGAACTTTTTGTGTTGTGTTTCCCTTGATTTATGTTCCCCTAAACATCACTGTTACTGGTGCCAACTTTCTAGAAAATATTCCCATCACCACTGCATCATGAATGGGTATGGATATAAAAGTAAATAAACTGTACACTTTCAGTGTGTGCATTGATTTTATACCAGGTGAGCCTCATTTAACCTGGAAAACAAATCCTATCACCACCCAGGCAAATGTTTACTGGATGATGATGATGATTGTTATTTTTTGGCTGTGTTGGCTCTTCGTTGCAGTGCGCGGGCTTCTCATTTCAGTGGCTTCTGTTGTTCCAGAGCATGGGCTCTAGGTGCATGGGCTTCAGTAGTTGTGGCACGTGGGCTCAGTAGTTGTGACTTGCGGGCTCTAGAGCACAGGCTTAGTAGTTGTGGTGCACGGACTTAGTTGCTCCATGGCTGGATTCTTAATGAACAAAGCTGGGTTTCAGCATCCCTACTACTGGGTCAATTACAACTTCATTTAATAAGAAATCTCATCTCTTAGTAGGTCTCATAGCATTCTGAATGGTTATGATACATCTCTCTGCCACTTCCCTCATTCTAACTGTTTCCTATTAGAGCCTCGGGATGAGTCCTCCCCCCTTACCTGAAGCACCTAGTGCTAGGCAGGCCTCCTTCCTTTTGCAGGGAGCCCATGCTTGTACCCACATGCCACACCCAGTTCTGGAGGAGTCCGAGAAAGAAGGAGCCTCCAGGAGTAGATGGAGGAAAGTCACTCCACCTTTCTCCTTTGAGGCTAATATTCACTATCGGATTCTGTGCTAAGGAAACGAAATGTCCTTCTCCTGTGGAAAGTCTGTCTTCCATCACTTGTGCCGGCCCTGTTTCTGTGTGCTGGGCAAGAAACACTGCATACAGTGAAGACAGAACCAAGAGATCTACCCCAGGGATTGAGCTCAGGGTAGGCACTGGCTCTGTCTGTCCTGTCCGTGATCCATCATTCATCATGGTGGTGACTCTTGGACAGTCACTTATCTCTCTAAATTTCCACACCCTCCACCATAACATATGGGTTACAGCCCCCACTTTGCCCTCCCCTTCACCCCCAAGAGGGCTGGGTGTCAGACATGATAATGGATATTCTCCATGAGCTGTAAAGCATTGTTCCCATGAAAAAGCTGAAGAGTAAGCTTGAATCCCCCTTTACTTGGAGCCGTCAAATCCCTTCTCTCCTTTCAACAGCTACGAAATATCCAGCTTCTTCTTGCCATCATTCAGGATTGAACACTTATAGAGCATTTGTGAAGCACCGGTCCTTTATTTTTCAAACATTTTACCTGTATTCAATCATTTTTGGCCACATGACATAATGCTAAAAGTAGGCCATATTAACATTTCTACATCTCAGAACAGGGAACTGAGGCAAAGAGGGATCTACATATCTTTCCCAAGTACATGCTTCTTCTAAACGGGATTTGAATCCAGTCCATCAGTCATGGTCCCAATGGTTTGCTGAGTTTCTAGACATTCTCAGTTAAATAAAGATATTTGCCCACAAAACCTGTCTGTTGGGTGTTTTCACTGCATACCAAACTGCAAGATCTTCCTAAGTCCAACTTTGATTCAGGAGGCTCTGCTGGGCCGCTGGTGAGGAAAGGGACCAAAGGATTGAACTGTGAATAAATTATTGCTAATTTCCCCATGGTCTTCTGCCAGCAAGATGTCAATAGTTGTCTCTATTGTAATGCATTTCCCAGGATGCTGCTCCCAGAATGCGAGAAGAAGAAACACTCATCAGAGGTCAAGAATATCAACCCCAGGCTGGCTGAAAAAGATCCGCATCCGGCCACATTTTAGGATGCACCCTATAAATGACCCAGCTGAAGGTACTGTGGAAAATGTCTCATTCGGTTCACTCAAGAATAATTATTCTAGTTGATTCCGTGCCTCATATTGAAGAAAAAGCTATGAAATATTAAGCAGTATTCTTCTTTTATTCCATGTGTTCAAATTGAAACTTAACTAAGCCAGCTGGTACTGTTTTAACCATGGAAGTAAACATGCATTTAAAATTCAACATTTGGTTCATGTTTAAGAGGGAAGATGGTCTCTAGTTATGGTTTAGACATTAGCTGATTTTTGAATGTCAGCAACAACACATCCCGCCCTGAAACCATGTTTTGAGATTTCTTTAAATTATTAGACATTATTTAGAACAGGATTATATTGACATAAAAGTTGTACATGCAATACAGAAAATTCCTGTATCCTGTCACTCCAGTTTCAGCTATTAATAATATATAGCATAGGTGAAGTACATTTGTTACAATTAGTGAAACAATGTAAGTATATTTTTACTAATGAAAAGTCCATAGTTCACCTCAGAGTCACACCTTGTGTTGTTATATTCAATGATATTTGAAATATGTACAATATTATTTGTCACCATTATGGTGCCATACAGAAATGTGTACACTAATGTTCATAGTCGCATTATTCTTAGTAGCCCAAAGATAGAAACAATCCAAAGTCCATGAGGTGATGAATGGATAAATAAAATGTGATATATACACAGAATGGAATAATTTTCAACCATAAAAAGGAATTAAAGATTGACTTATGCTACAAAATGAATGATCCAAATAATATAAAAAATATATTATTGTTAGTGAAATAAGGCAGGCGCAGAAAGACAAATATTATATGATTCCACTTGTATGAGGTACCTAGTGTAGGCAAACTCACAGACACCGGAAGTAGAAATGACCAAGGTCAGGAGGCAGGAGTAAGGTGGATTATGATTTAATGGGTACAGAGGTTACGTTGAAATGATGAAAAAGATTAAGATGTAGATTGTGTTGATGGGTACACAGCATTGTGAAAGTAAGAAATGCTAGTGAACTGTATACTTCAAAATTATGAAAATTATGTAAATATACATATATAAATATGTATATTTCATCACAATAAAATAAGTCAACAATCCAACAGAATGGACGATGAATGAAGGAGCAACATATTTGATTAGAAGGAAGCTGAAAGAGTCTTGTAACATTTCAAGAAGAAGGGGGATTTGGAGGGACTTTCAAATGGGCAGAGGGGCCGTGGGACTCTATACTGAAACATAGTGCAATGTTAGTGTTCAAGCTTTTTCAGACTGACACTTTCAAATTGATTAGGTTCCCTACAGCTAGAAAGCTAAAGGTTCTCTTCCTCATTTCTGAAATGTTCCTCCCCTTTGCCTTCCTCCACCCACCAGGGAGGTTTGTCCAACAGCACCTCAGTCCACACTCAGTAACCACCTGCATCCATACACTCCCACCCTGTGTCCACATTAACGAGGCTCTCTGAGTAATTCCTGAGCAGCATCACCAGTGTCCTGACACTTACTCTGTGTCCTCCTAGAGCCCCCTGAGGACCTGTTGGAGAAACTGCCCCATGTGAGGACAATTAAAGTGGCTCCTGCTACCTCCAGGGTAAGCTCCCCTTATTTATCAGAGATTAAAAGTTTGCTTCATTTCTTTCTTTTCCAATTGATTTCAGATATGAAGATCTACAATGTTCAAGACAGCTGATGTATACAATTTTGCTTGGTTGGATGGATGCTGATTGAAGGTCTTTCCCAACAGATAACTCATTCAAAAGGCCATTTAAAAAATGGCAACATCAGTTAGAAACTGTAGAGTCAGACACACTTTCCTCAGCAGAAAATTTCCCTCCTTGAAATAGACTTTTGTATTTGCTCCTGAAAGTGGACCTGAGAGATCTTCCAGGCAAAGCTCCAGCCTTTCCCACAGCTGTCTTCTCTGGTTTCTTTTGGGGCCATTGGCTCAACAACAGTTTCCCATTTGGTTTTCTGAGGACAAAAAAAGAGATGAAATACCTGTGTCCACAGAGCACAGGATGCTGAGATCCTTACACTGTTTTCTCTTCTCTAATCACAGGTGGATTGGACAGCAAACAAAAACGGTATGTATTCAGAGTTCACCCCTGTGCTGAGGAACAATCTAGATGATGAAGAAGGTGGGACTCTCTTGCTGGCTTTGCTTGGAGAGACACCCTGATTCAGGGTCCCTACAGGGATGAGGGCTGGGGGTGTAGAGCTAGAGAGTGATTTCCCAGTAAAGAGCCATGCCCAAGTTCTATGGCCCTGGAAGTAGCTGCATCATTTAGATGATGTGGGTTTGTGTGTATCAGGGTTGGGGTGGGGTCCATGTGTGAGCCTATGTGGTGTGATTGTGAACCTGCATGCGTGAGCGTGTGTGTGTTTCCTCAGGAGATATTTCCCTCTTACACAGCACAATTCACCTGTCAACAAAGCTCGTCACCACTGCACACTGTCTGTACACTACCTTGTTCTTCCCTCAACACAGCTGTTGCCCAGATTTGGTTAATATTCCTTTTCCTCAGAAGGAGATGGTGCAGAGATAAATGTTCTCAGCTCTTGACCTCCTAAGTGGAAAAGCCAAACTGAGAACCCAGGGGTGGGTCCCAATGTGGGTGCTCTGGATCCCTGACCTGCACTTACCACTCAGCCAAGGGATCCTCAGTCATGGAGCAAGGGAGTCCCTGCATCCGTATCCTTGGCTGGAAGTCCTAGCATCTCCAAAGGTCCAGACCTTGCCCATCAGGTGGCCTTAGTGGTCACAGAATCCAGGGCAGCTATGGGTGGACTTATCAGTTGACTTTGGCACAGTCATTAATGTGAAATTCACCTCAGGACCTGCATTCTCCTGGTCAGCTCCCAGATTCTGAGAGGTGTGAGACCCCATGTATACAGTACAGGTCATATCTGTCAGTGCTGGTGTCATTGCTTAAACAAGGCCAAAAGCAGATAAGAATCAGGGAGCTATTTTATTGTATTGGATAACATTACCATAAGCCTTAGAATTGGTCAATTCCTGTAGCCCACACCCAAGGACTCAAAGTGGAACCTGACTGTTAGCCTGTACACTTCTCCTGCGCAGCTGGGTTAGAGACAGGCTGTGCTCAGTCCGGGCTCCCTCTTCATAACGAAGTGTCCCACTTATGGAACAGCTCCCTAGAGTATGGAGAGCCCCTGACTCAGTGGGCATACGTACATTGTATAGAAAACAAAGACTGGGAGAAAAATATGATACGATTGATAGTGGCTGTATCTAAATGGTAGGATTTCAGTTTTGTCAAATCTTGTGTATTTGATTTTCTTTAAGACAAGTGATTAGTGAATAAATATAGCATATTTTGTCTAGGATTGAATTCAGTCCTTTAATGGAGGTTGCTGTTAATCAAGTATAAAATATCATACAACAGAAGACATGATAAATGCAGTAGCTGGCATTGTGGATGCTGGGGAAAGAGTGATCTGGGAAGAATCAAGAGACAGTGGCAATTTAGCAGAAGCTCAAAAGAGGCAGGATGGGTCATGGGTCTGTGTCATTGAAACAGAGCATGCATTATAGTGTTTACCATTTTTTAGATCGACCCTTCCCTTCTGATGAGGCTCCCCTTAGCTAGAAAGCCAAAGCTCTGTTTTCATTTCCTTCCTCTTGTCCTTTGCCTTCCTTCATCCCCCAAAGAGGATGGCCCAACACCAGCTCAGCCCACACTTACTAACCTCCCACATCCATACACACCACCCCATGTCCTCATCGAGAAGAAAGCCCCTGAGTAATTCCTGAGCCGCATCACCAGTGTCCTGACAGTTACTCTGTGTCCCTCCAGCTCTCCCTGAGGTTGCGGTGGATGACCTGCACCGTGATAGGACAGAAGAAAAGCCCCCGTGGATCCCCAAGGCAAGCTGGATTTTTTCTGGTCTGAGATAGAAATATTGCTTTATTTCTCTTTCAATAGAATTAAGTTATGTATATTTGAGGGTATTCCTTCCAGATACATACAATTCCCTTGGTTGGGAGAATGTGGAGTGAGAGTCTATTACCAACTCATGGTGCCTGATTCCACAGGACATTACAATTGGCAGCATCCATTACAGCCTGTAGAGTATGGAGCTCTCTCTCCTGCATCGATTTTTCTTCTAGGAAAAGAATGGCTGTAATTTCCAACCTAAATGGACTTGGAAGTTCCATCCTCCCAGCAAAGTTCTTGCCTTTCAGCCTGAGTAGGTTTGCTCTGATAACCCTTGCTGGGTTCCCTGGACCACTGTTTCTTACCAGGTTTTCTACTGTCAGCAAATGAACAAAAGACCTGAGCATCACTGTGATCTTATCCTCATAGTGTTTTCTCTTCTGTAATTGCAGGTGGCCTTCCCAGAACGTGAAAACGGTATGTATTGTGGAATCAGTCACTTGGGGAGGAAGAACTTTGAAGATGAGAAAGTGGGACATTCTTGCTGGGTTTAGTGTAGAGGGCAAACTGATTCCAAATTTGTGCTGGGAATGAGAGTAGGGGTCCTGGTGATAGAAAGTGATTTACAAGTAATGTGACCAATTACTATAGTCCCAGGAAGAAGCTGTATTACGGTTAGGTGGTGTAGGTTTGTGTGCATGAGACTGGGTGTGTCTGTATGTGAAATGAGTGGGATGATTCTGTGTGTGTATGTGAACTTTTTGTGTTGTGTTTCCCTTGATTTATGTTCCCCTAAACATCACTGTTACTGGTGCCAACTTTCTAGAAAATATTCCCATCACCACTGCATCATGAATGGGTATGGATATAAAAGTAAATAAACTGTACACTTTCAGTGTGTGCATTGATTTTATACCAGGTGAGCCTCATTTAACCTGGAAAACAAATCCTATCACCACCCAGGCAAATGTTTACTGGATGATGATGATGATTGTTATTTTTTGGCTGTGTTGGCTCTTCGTTGCAGTGCGCGGGCTTCTCATTTCGGTGGCTTCTGTTGTTCCAGAGCATGGGCTCTAGGTGCATGGGCTTCAGTAGTTGTGGCACGTGGGCTCAGTAGTTGTGACTTGCGGGCTCTAGAGCACAGGCTTAGTAGTTGTGGTGCACGGACTTAGTTGCTCCATGGCTGGATTCTTAATGAACAAAGCTGGGTTTCAGCATCCCTACTACTGGGTCAATTACAACTTCATTTAATAAGAAATCTCATCTCTTAGTAGGTCTCATAGCATTCTGAATGGTTATGATACATCTCTCTGCCACTTCCCTCATTCTAACTGTTTCCTATTAGAGCCTCGGGATGAGTCCTCCCCCCTTACCTGAAGCACCTAGTGCTAGGCAGGCCTCCTTCCTTTTGCAGGGAGCCCATGCTTGTACCCACATGCCACACCCAGTTCTGGAGGAGTCCGAGAAAGAAGGAGCCTCCAGGAGTAGATGGAGGAAAGTCACTCCACCTTTCTCCTTTGAGGCTAATATTCACTATCGGATTCTGTGCTAAGGAAACGAAATGTCCTTCTCCTGTGGAAAGTCTGTCTTCCATCACTTGTGCCGGCCCTGTTTCTGTGTGCTGGGCAAGAAACACTGCATACAGTGAAGACAGAACCAAGAGATCTACCCCAGGGATTGAGCTCAGGGTAGGCACTGGCTCTGTCTGTCCTGTCCGTGATCCATCATTCATCATGGTGGTGACTCTTGGACAGTCACTTATCTCTCTAAATTTCCACACCCTCCACCATAACATATGGGTTACAGCCCCCACTTTGCCCTCCCCTTCACCCCCAAGAGGGCTGGGTGTCAGACATGATAATGGATATTCTCCATGAGCTGTAAAGCATTGTTCCCATGAAAAAGCTGAAGAGTAAGCTTGAATCCCCCTTTACTTGGAGCCGTCAAATCCCTTCTCTCCTTTCAACAGCTACGAAATATCCAGCTTCTTCTTGCCATCATTCAGGATTGAACACTTATAGAGCTTTTTGAAGCACCGGTCCTTTATTTTTCAAACATTTTACCTATATTCAATCATTTTTGGCCCCATGACATAATGCTAAAAGTAGGCCATATTAGCATTCCTACATCTCAGAACAGGGAACTGAGGCAAAGAGGGATCTATATATCTTTCCGAAGTACATGCTTCTTCTAAACGGGATTTGAATCCAGTCCATCAGTCATGGTCCCAATGGTTTGCTGAGTTTCTAGACATTCTCAGTTAAATAAAGATATTTGCCCACAAAACCTGTCTGTTGGGTGTTTTCACTGCATACCAAACTGCAAGATCTTCCTAAGTCCAACTTTGATTCAGGAGGCTCTGCTGGGCCGCTGGTGAGGAAAGGGACCAAAGGATTGAACTGTGAATAAATTATTGCTAATTTCCCCATGGTCTTCTGCCAGCAAGATGTCAATAGTTGTCTCTATTGTAATGCATTTCCCAGGATGCTGCTCCCAGAATGCGAGAAGAAGAAACACTCATCAGAGGTCAAGAATATCAACCCCAGGCTGGCTGAAAAAGATCCGCATCCGGCCACATTTTAGGATGCACCCTATAAATGACCCAGCTGAAGGTACTGTGGAAAATGTCTCATTCGGTTCACTCAAGAATAATTATTCTAGTTGATTCCGTGCCTCATATTGAAGAAAAAGCTATGAAATATTAAGCAGTATTCTTCTTTTATTCCATGTGTTCAAATTGAAACTTAACTAAGCCAGCTGGTACTGTTTTAACCATGGAAGTAAACATGCATTTAAAATTCAACATTTGGTTCATGTTTAAGAGGGAAGATGGTCTCTAGTTATGGTTTAGACATTAGCTGATTTTTGAACGTCAGCAACAACACATCCCGCCCTGAAACCATGTTTTGAGATTTCTTTAAATTATTAGACATTATTTAGAACAGGATTATATTGACATAAAAGTTGTACATGCAATACAGAAAATTCCTGTATCCTGTCACTCCAGTTTCAGCTATTAATAATATATAGCATAGGTGAAGTACATTTGTTACAATTAGTGAAACAATGTAAGTATATTTTTACTAATGAAAAGTCCATAGTTCACCTCAGAGTCACACCTTGTGTTGTTATATTCAATGATATTTGAAATATGTACAATATTATTTGTCACCATTATGGTGCCATACAGAAATGTGTACACTAATGTTCATAGTCGCATTATTCTTAGTAGCCCAAAGATAGAAACAATCCAAAGTCCATGAGGTGATGAATGGATAAATAAAATGTGATATATACACAGAATGGAATAATTTTCAACCATAAAAAGGAATTAAAGATTGACTTATGCTACAAAATGAATGATCCAAATAATATAAAAAATATATTATTGTTAGTGAAATAAGGCAGGCGCAGAAAGACAAATATTATATGATTCCACTTGTATGAGGTACCTAGTGTAGGCAAACTCACAGACACCGGAAGTAGAAATGACCAAGGTCAGGAGGCAGGAGTAAGGTGGATTATGATTTAATGGGTACAGAGGTTACGTTGAAATGATGAAAAAGATTAAGATGTAGATTGTGTTGATGGGTACACAGCATTGTGAAAGTAAGAAATGCTAGTGAACTGTATACTTCAAAATTATGAAAATTATGTAAATATACATATATAAATATGTATATTTCATCACAATAAAATAAGTCAACAATCCAACAGAATGGACGATGAATGAAGGAGCAACATATTTGATTAGAGGGAAGCTGAAAGAGTCTTGTAACATTTCAAGAAGAAGGGGGATTTGGAGGGACTTTCAAATGGGCAGAGGGGCCGTGGGACTCTATACTGAAACATAGTGCAATGTTAGTGTTCAAGCTTTTTCAGACTGACACTTTCAAATTGATTAGGTTCCCTACAGCTAGAAAGCTAAAGGTTCTCTTCCTCATTTCTGAAATGTTCCTCCCCTTTGCCTTCCTCCACCCACCAGGGAGGTTTGTCCAACAGCACCTCAGTCCACACTCAGTAACCACCTGCATCCATACACTCCCACCCTGTGTCCACATTAACGAGGCTCTCTGAGTAATTCCTGAGCAGCATCACCAGTGTCCTGACACTTACTCTGTGTCCTCCTAGAGCCCCCTGAGGACCTGTTGGAGAAACTGCCCCATGTGAGGACAATTAAAGTGGCTCCTGCTACCTCCAGGGTAAGCTCCCCTTATTTATCAGAGATTAAAAGTTTGCTTCATTTCTTTCTTTTCCAATTGATTTCAGATATGAAGATCTACAATGTTCAAGACAGCTGATGTATACAATTTTGCTTGGTTGGATGGATGCTGATTGAAGGTCTTTCCCAACAGATAACTCATTCAAAAGGCCATTTAAAAAATGGCAACATCAGTTAGAAACTGTAGAGTCAGACACACTTTCCTCAGCAGAAAATTTCCCTCCTTGAAATAGACTTTTGTATTTGCTCCTGAAAGTGGACCTGAGAGATCTTCCAGGCAAAGCTCCAGCCTTTCCCACAGCTGTCTTCTCTGGTTTCTTTTGGGGCCATTGGCTCAACAACAGTTTCCCATTTGGTTTTCTGAGGACAAAAAAAGAGATGAAATACCTGTGTCCACAGAGCACAGGATGCTGAGATCCTTACACTGTTTTCTCTTCTCTAATCACAGGTGGATTGGACAGCAAACAAAAACGGTATGTATTCAGAGTTCACCCCTGTGCTGAGGAACAATCTAGATGATGAAGAAGGTGGGACTCTCTTGCTGGCTTTGCTTGGAGAGACACCCTGATTCAGGGTCCCTACAGGGATGAGGGCTGGGGGTGTAGAGCTAGAGAGTGATTTCCCAGTAAAGAGCCATGCCCAAGTTCTATGGCCCTGGAAGTAGCTGCATCATTTAGATGATGTGGGTTTGTGTGTATCAGGGTTGGGGTGGGGTCCATGTGTGAGCCTATGTGGTGTGATTGTGAACCTGCATGCGTGAGCGTGTGTGTGTTTCCTCAGGAGATATTTCCCTCTTACACAGCACAATTCACCTGTCAACAAAGCTCGTCACCACTGCACACTGTCTGTACACTACCTTGTTCTTCCCTCAACACAGCTGTTGCCCAGATTTGGTTAATATTCCTTTTCCTCAGAAGGAGATGGTGCAGAGATAAATGTTCTCAGCTCTTGACCTCCTAAGTGGAAAAGCCAAACTGAGAACCCAGGGGTGGGTCCCAATGTGGGTGCTCTGGATCCCTGACCTGCACTTACCACTCAGCCAAGGGATCCTCAGTCATGGAGCAATGGAGTCCCTGCATCCGTATCCTTGGCTGGAAGTCCTAGCATCTCCAAAGGTCCAGACCTTGCCCATCAGGTGGCATTAGTGGTCACAGAATCCAGGGCAGCTATGGGTGGGCTTATCAGTTGACTTTGGCACAGTCATTAATGTGAAATTCACCTCAGGACCTGCATTCTCCTGGTCAGCTCCCAGATTCTGAGAGGTGTGAGACCCCATGTATACAGTACAGGTCATATCTGTCAGTGCTGGTGTCATTGCTTAAACAAGGCCAAAAGCAGATAAGAATCAGGGAGCTATTTTATTGTATTGGATAACATTATCATAAGCCTTAGAATTGGTCAATTCCTGTAGCCCACACCCAAGGACTCAAAGTGGAACCTGATTGTTAGGCTGTACACTTCTCCTGCACAGCTGGGTTAGAGACAGGCTGTGCTCAGTCTGGGCTCCCTCTTCATAACGAAGCGTCCCACTTATGGAACAGCTCCGTAGAGTATGGACAGCCCCTGACTCAATGGGCATACGTACATTGTATACAAAACAAAGACTGGGAGAAAAATATGATACGATTGATAGTGGCTGTATCTAACTGGTAGGACTTCAGTTTTGTCAAATCTTGTGTATTTGATTTTCTTTAAGACAAGTGATTAGTGAAAAAATGTAGTATTTTTTGTCTCGGATTGAATTCAGTCCTTTAATTGAGGTTGCTATTAATCAAGTATAAAATATCATACAACAGAAGACATGATAAATGCCGTAGCTGGCATTGTGGATGCTGGGGAAAGAGTGATCTGGGAAAAATCAAGCGACAGTGGCAATTTAGCAGAAGCTCAAAACAGGCAGGTTGGGTCATGGGTCTGTGTCATTGAAACAGAGCATGCATTTTAGTGTTTACCATTTTTTAGATCGACCCTTCACTTCTGATTAGGCTCCCCTTAGCTAGAAAGCCAAAGCTCTGTTTTCATTTCCTTCCTCTTGTCCTTTGCCTTCCTTCATCCCCCAAAGAGGATGGCCCAACACCAGCTCAGCCCACACTTACTAACCTCCCACATCCATACACACCACCCCATGTCCTCATCGAGAAGAAAGCCCCTGAGTAATTCCTGAGCCACAGCACCAGTGTCCTGACAGTTACCCTGTGTCCCTCCAGCTCTCCCTGAGGATGTGGCGGATGACTTGCAGCGTCATAGGACAGAAGAAAAGCGTCCGTGGATCATCAGGGTAAGCTGGATTTTTTCTGGTCTGAGATAGAAATATTGCTTTATTTCCCTTTCAATAAAATAAAGTTATGAATATTTGAGGGTATTCCTTCCAGATACATACAATTCCCTTGGTTGGCAGAATGTGGAGTGAGAGTCTATTACCATCTCATGGTGCCTGATTCCACAGGACATTAAAATTGACAGCATCCATTACAGCCTGTAGAGTACGGAGCTCTCTCTCCTGCAGCGATTTTTCCTCTAGGAAAAGAATTCTGTAATTTCCAACCTAAAAGGACTTGGAGGTTCCACCCTCCCAGCAAAGTTCTTGCCTTTCAGCCTGAGTAGGTTTGCTCTGATAACCCTTGCTGGGTTCCCTGGACCACTGTTTCTTATCAGGTTTTCTACTGTCAGCAAATGAACAAAAGACCTGAGCATCACTGTGATTTTATCCTCATAGTGTTTTCTCTTCTGTAATTGCAGGTGGCCTTCCCAGAACGTGAAAACGGTATGTATTGTGGAATCAGTCACTTGGGGAGGAAGAACTTTGAAGATGAGAAAGTGGGACATTCTTGCTGGTTTTAGTGTAGAGGGCAGACTGATTCCAAATTTATGCTGGGAATGAGAGTAGGTGTCCTGGTGACAGAAAGTGATTTACAAGTAATGTGACCAATTACTATAGTCCCAGGAAGAAGCTGTATTACGGTTAGGTGGTGTAGGTTTGTGTGCATAAAACTGGGTGTGTCTGTATGTGAAATGAGTGGTATGATTCTGTGTGTGTATGTGAACTTTTTGTGTTGTGTTTCCCTTGATTTATGTTCCCCTAAAGTTTTGAAATGTCCAGGCAGTCCTGTTGACTATATGCACCTTGTTGTACAGCAAGTGTCTAGAACTTTTCCATTTTGCAAATAACACATTCTAATCTTGAACAGAGACTTCCCATGTCAACCTCCTGCCAGCTCTTGGAACCACCCTTCCACTCTCTGATTCTCGGAGTTTTCTTTCAGTTTTTGACCTTCTGTGACTGGTTTATTTCACTCTTACAAATGTCCTCCAAGTTATTTCGTGTTGCTGCAAATGGCAGGATTTCCTTCTTTTTCAACGACTGAATGACATTCCACTGTATGTTTACACCACATTTTCTTTATTAATTCATCTTCCCATGGACACTAGGCAGTTTTCCTATGTTGTGTATTGTGTATAATGCTGCAATGGACATGAGATTGTAGATATCTCTTGGACATTCTTGTTTTATCTCCTTTGTATATAAACCTAAATGAGTGACTGGTGGATTTTATGATAGTTCTCTTAATAATTTTTGGGGGACCTCCATTCTGTTTTCCATAATGGCTACACCATTTTACATTACTATAGGGTACAAAACAGGGTACAGAAGATCCACTTCTTCACATCTTTGCCAGCATCCATTAATTTTCTTTCTTTTACTTTTTTTTTTTTTGCAGTACACGGGCCTCTGATTGTTGTGGGCTCTCCCGTTGCGGAGCACAGGCTCCAAACACACAGGCTCAGCGGCCATGGCTCATGGGCCCAGCCGCTCAGTGGCATGTGGGATCCTCACAGTCCGGGGCACGAACACGTGTCCCCTGCTTCGGCAGGCGGACTCTCAACCACTGTGCCACCAGGGAAGCCCTAATTGTCTTTTTATAATACACATCCTAACAGTTGTGAGTGATATCTCCTTGTGGCTTGATTTCTATTTCCGTGATGCTTAGCGATGTTGAGCAAATTTTCATATGTAGATTGACCACTTGTATGTCTTTATGGAGAAATGTCTAGTGAAGCTTTTTACCCATTTTTAAACTCAGTTATTTGCCCACTGTTTTTCTGAAATTGACTTGTAGTAGTTTCTTATATATTCTGGATATTGGTCCCTTATTCAGATACAAGGTTTACACATATTTCCTCCCATCCTATAGGTTGCCTTTTCATTCTGTTGATTGTTGAAGAGACTATCCTTTCTTCACTTGGTAATCTTAGAACTTTGGCCAAGATCAGTTGGCCATATATACGTGCATTTATTTGAGGTCTCTCTATTATATTTCATTGGTCTATCTCACTGTCTTGATGCCAGTAGCAGACTGTTTTGACTACTGTGGCATTGTTATGTGTTTTGAGTTCAGGAAGTGTTAATCTCCATCATTGCTCTTTGCTCTCAAGATTGTTTTATCTACTTGGTGCGGTTCCATATGTATTTTAGGATTCTGTCTACTTCTATAATAATGACATGGAATTTTGTAGGTTGTTGCGATATATGTGTACATCACTTTATGTAGTATAGAAATGCCAACAGTATTTAATAATCCAGTCTATGAACATGGTGTGTCATTCCAATTACTTGTCTCTTCTTTAATTTCTTTCCGCAATGTCCTGTAGTTTTCAGTACACAAATTTTTCACCTCCTACGGGGCCTTTTCCACTGCCTTCCTCAGGTCTTCTAGAGTCAGGGTTGAGAAAGATGGACTCATGGAGAGAGTGAAATCCCTCCCTCCCCTCTGCACCTACTCTCTGATTATGTCAAATACAGGTGTACTTGGCCATGCCCTTCACCTCAGTCTACAAGTGGGCCCCTTGCTGGGTATTCCTATTGGATCTGAGTGTTGACTGTACAATTTCAGAGTCCACAAGGACTCTCCCAATGCATGGTGTGTGTCCAAGAGCCCAAGATATACCTACATATGAATGATCAGATCAGGCCATCAAATTTTCTGCAGTAAAGAACAACCAGGGGAAGGGTGGCTGGTTGCCTCTTTCTCATCTTTGGATTTCTTACAGCTGAGCTTTCCAGTGTGGTAGTCACTAACCAAATGTGTCTATTTATAATTAATTTAGTTCAAACAATAATTAACTCATTCTATTAAAAATGCAAAAAACACACAATTGCTTGGTCACACTAGCCATGTTTCAAGTATGTCTGTAACATCTGGAATTTCAGGTTGGTAACGTTGACCGTGAAAGCTATAAATGGGTTTACAGAAGTGAGGGGTCGAAAGGTGATTTTCTCAGCATCTCTCCCTCATTTGAAATTTTCAACTGTGATCAAGATCTTATTGAAGGACTCTGTCTGCACAGAGCACAGGGGAGGTCTGAGAACCTGGAGGGAAGACCAGGGTGATGCTGTGTGAGCCAGCAAGTTGAGTAGAAGAAATGGGTGGGTCAACTTGTATAATAACTTTATGCTCATGGTTGTGTTTGTACAGAATGCATTTTGGAGAGCATACATAGCAGTGATGCTGATGACGATTCACATAGCGAACCACTCTCAGTTAGGATCTAAAGTGAGACAATTCCTAGAACACTTGGGTTCCTCCCACTTCTTTAGAAACTAAGGAAGGTGAATATGAAATCAGGAAGCAGAAGGAAATATGTGTAGAATTCGGATTTGTTCTTTCCAAATTTTAATGATATAATAGAGTTATTGTATCCATGTGCTTTGACTGTACTGTGCTTATAGTCATCTTTTCTTGCTTTGCCATTCAGAAATTTTCTTTCTCACAAGACTACTGTTTCATTGCTTTTTCACTGCCAAAGATGAAAGCTTCATTTCTGTTTGGTACCTGGAGGGTATTTTGCACCAGGGATTTTGGTTTCCTTTTTACATTCACGTATGATGGCCATATCCTAGTGGGAACAAAACTCTCATAGTCACTTGACACTGGAGAACAAGTTCTTATAGTGAGTGTCAGGTGGTGGATGAGACTTGAACTCTCTCCCTCTACACTTTCAGGACTTGTAGCTTCATGTTACTTTTGTCCTCACTGTTTATTCCTCATGGAAAGCGCGCTCCCAGAGATGGATGAGTCACAGAACACATGCTTTGGGATCACTGCATGTACTCAGTCTCCTCATTTCAGCCTCAGCACCTCCCAAGGCTGATGTGCTGACATGCTTCCATTTGAGAGGGCTCCACGTCCAGCTGCCCCTAAAGACCCTTCATGGCCGGCAGGAATTCTAGAGGGCTGTGTGAAGGGGCAGCTGGGCTCGCTTCACACACTAGCTCTCACAGCCCTGCTAACCTGGTCTCCTGGAATTCACCAGGCCCAGGACAGAGCCTCAGTGCAGCAGGACCCACTGCTCTTCTTACAACCCACTGCTCCATCCGGACAGCCCTGCCCCTGCTCCCCACACTCCAGTCCTGCCTAGCCTCGGACCTTTCCTCAGGCCTGCCTTGGTCTTATCCTTCCCAGTTCTTCCAAGACTGGGGTAAACCCTGGCAGGTGCTGTGTGTTTAGCAGGCTTCCCCTGCTGTAGAACTTTTGTTTTAGTATTCCAGACTAAGGGAATTGGTTCAAGTTACTTTAAACTCTAATATTGCTTTCATCCTCTCTAAGGGGCTAAGAGACTTACGGAGTTGTTTTGAAGTACCTAAGGTTAGCTCAGGCACAGGACACTTACTTGTTTTGTGAAGTTGGTTGCATATCCAGGATATTGTGGAGAAAGCTGCAATGAACCTATGTTCATCTCTTTGTGATACTGATTTAATTTCCTTTGGATATATACCCAGAACTGTGATTGCTGAATCATATGATATTTCTGTTTATAATTTTATAAGGAACCCCCATACTCTTTTTCATAATAGCGGCACCATTTTACATTCCCACCAGCAGTGTACAAACTTTGCAATTCCCCACATCTTGGCCTTAAACTGTTAATTTTTTTCTTTATAATACACAGCCTAACAGGTATGAGGTGTTGATTTGCATTGCCCTGATGATTAGTGAGGTTGAAAACCTTTTCCTATATTTGTTAGCCATTTGTATGTCTTTTTCGGGAAATATCTTATTTAAGCCTTTGCACATTTCTGAACCCAGTTATTTGCCCTTTTTAATTTTTTAACTTAGTTTGCATTTGAGTTGTACTGTTTTTCTTAGATGTTTTGGACATTAGCTCCTTTTCTGATATATGTTTGTAATCTTTCTGTAAGTTATATTTTCATCCTATTGACTGTTGAAAAAACTATACTTTCCCTATTTGTTGTCTTAGAAGCTTGGTGAATTTCATTTGGCCATGTATCTATGAATTTTCTTCGGGATTATTTATTCTGGTCTTTAGGGCTATGTATCTGTTTCTATGCCAGTACCATACAGTTTTGATTCCTGTGGCTTTGTAATGTGTTTTTAAGTCAGGAAGTGAGAAGCCTCCATCTATGTTCTTTGTTCTCAGGATTGTGTTGTCTGTTTGGAGTCCTTAGTGGTTCCATATGTATTTTAGGATCTTTTTTTTTCCTATTTCTTTGAAAATGATATTGGGATTTTGATAGGTATTACAATGAATTTATACTTACCTTTGGGTAGTGTAGAAATGTCAACAATAATAAGTCTCCAGTCTATGAATATGATATGTCATTTCAATGATTTGTTCCTTGTTTAATTCTTTTAGCAGTGGTTTGTAGTTTTCAGTGTACAGGCCATTTACCTTCTATGGGCATTTTGTCCCTTCCTTCCCTGGATGTTTCAGAGGCAGTGGTGAGAAGGATGGCCTCATGAAGTGAGTGAATGTCCCTCCCTCCCTTCTGCACCTGCTCGCTGATTATGTCTAGCACAGGTGCACTGGGCCATGCTCATTACCTCTCCCCTCAAGTGGAACACCTGTCGGGAATTCCTCTAGGATCTGGGTGTTGACATTACTGTTTCAGTGTCCCCAAGGTCTCATGAGTGCCTGGCAAGTGTGCATGAGCCTAGGAAACACCTACAAATGAATCATCAAATCTGGCCAGCAAACTGCCCTGCAGAAGGTGTTGGGCTGCACCTCTCACGCCTGCAAACCCTGTACTTGCTCAGCCTCAGGGCTAAGGAAAGAGCCCGAAGTCAGGGACAGAGACATTCATGGTTTAATAGATGGGAGATCTTTCACGTCAGAAGCAAAGTGGTCCTGGAGAGACACCCCACTGTAGATAGCCGATGGCAGGCAGAACGCAGCAGCAGCAGTAGCAGCATGCTTCTCTCTGGGTGGAATAGGCAGGCTACCAGTTAAAGGTGGAGTTGACAGCAGATGGGCTCATCGGTTACCAGGGAAACCAGCAGAGGGACGCATCCCTCTTACCCCTTGGGCTAAGTACTTCACGGGGCAGAGGTTTTCCTTTGGTAAACCATCAGCAAACAGCCATCTTGAATGGGTAGACCATACAGAGGGGAATAACCAGGGGAGCGGTGGTAACATCCTCCATATACTTTATATATATATATACACATATATATATATATATGGAGAGAGAGAGAGAGAGGTTGTTTATTACACTGTGGTAGCCACTGACTAGATGTGCCTCTTATAATTTATTTAATTCAATCAATGATTAACTAAATGTATTAAAATAAAAGAAAATAAAATATCCCATTACTCAGTTACATTAGTCACATTTTAAATGTATCCATAAGACTTGTAAATTCATGTTCGTGTTTCTACAAAATTGACTTTGAATAGCATTTGTGGCCGTGATAAAGAAAAGAATACAGGTAGGAACAACACTTAGGTAGGATCTAATGGCAGAGGGTTCCTGGAACTTTAGGGTTATATCTCCTGCTTTGGATACTGAGAAAGGTGGATATGAAATCAGAAAGAAGAATGAAATATGTGTAGAGTTCTGACTTGTTTTTTCACATTTTAATGATACAATAGAGAGAAATTGTGTCCTTAGACGTGACTGTGCTCTATAATCACCTTTTCTTGATTTGCTCATCAAAACTGATCTTTTGCACATGAGCTGCTCTGTCTTGTGCTTGTCACTGCCTAATATGGAAGTTTGTTTTCTGGTTAGCACATCTAGGATATTGTGCACAGGAGAGTTTGTTTTCTTTTGCATATTGACCTATGATGGACAGAACCTGTGGGTCAAAACTCTCATGCGCCCTTGAAACTTGAGACCAAGTTCTTCTAGAAAGGGTGAGGTGGTGGATGAGAAGTGAACTGTCTCCCTCTGCACTTTCAGGACTTGTAGCTTCACCTCATGTTTTGTGCTCACTCTTTGTTCCTCTTATAAAGGACAGACCCTGAGATGGATGAGTCACAGAACACGTGCTCTGGGATCATTGCATGTGCTCAGTCTCCTTGAGCTCATCTCAGCCTCTGCACTTCCCCAAGGCTGATGTGCTGACATGCTTCCATTTGAGAGGGGTCCACGTTCAGCTGCCCTAGACACCCTCCATGGGCAGCAGAATTTCTAGAGGGCTGTGTGAAGGGGCTGCTGGGCTTCTTCACATACTTGTTTCACAGCCCTTCTGACCTGGTCTCCTGGGCTTTACCAGGCCCAGGACAGAGACTCAGGGCAGCAGGACCCAGGGTCACTGCTCTTCTTACAACCCACTGCTCCGTCCAGACAGCCCTGCCCCTGCTCCCCACACCCCAGTCCTGCCTAACCTCTGACCTTTCCTCAGGCCTGCCTTGTTCTTATCCTTCCCAGTTCTTCCAAGGCTGGGGTAAACCCAGGCAGGTGCTGTGTGTTTATGAGGCTTCCTCTGCTGTAGCTTTTTGTTTCAGTATTCCAGAATAAGGGAATTGGGACAAGTTACTTTTAACTCTAATACTACTTTCATCTGCTCTAAGGGGCTAAGACACTTACGGAGTAGTTTTGAAGTACCTAAGGTTAGCTCAGGCACAGGACCCTAACTTGTTTTGTGAAGTTGTTTGCATGTTCTTCCCTCAACACAGCTGTTGCCCAGATTTGGTTAATATTCCTTTTCCTCAGAAGGAGATGGTGCAGGGATAAATGTTCTAAGCTCTTGACCTCCTAAGTGGAAAAGACATACTGAGAACCCAGGGGTGGGTCCCAGTATGGAGGCTCTGGATCCCTGACCTGCACTTACCACTCAGCCAAGGGATCCTCAGTCATGGAGCAAGGGAGTCCCTGCATCCGTATCCTTGGCTGGAAGTCCTAGCATCTCCAAAGGTTCAGACCTTGCCCATCAGGTGGCCTTAGTGGTCACAGAATCCAGGGCAGCTATGGGTGGACTTATCAGTTGACTTTGGCACAGTCATTAATGTGAAATTCACCTCAGGACCTGCATTCTCCTGGTCAGCTCCCAGATTCTGAGAGGTGTGAGACCCCATGTATACAGTACAGGTCATATCTGTCAGTGCTGGTGTCATTGCTTAAACAAGGCCAAAAGCAGATAAGAATCAGGGAGCTATTTTATTGTATTGGATAATGTTACCATAAGCCTTAGCATTGGTCAATTCCTGTAGCCCACACCCAAGGACTCAAAGTGGAACCTGACTGTTAGCCTGTACACTTCTCCTGCACAGCTGGGTTAGAGACAGGCTGTGCTCAGTCTGGGCTCCCTCTTCATAACGAAGTGTCCCACTTATGGAACAGCTCCGTAGAGTATGGACAAACCCTGACTCTGTGGGCATATGTACATTGTATAGAAAACAAAGACTGGGAGAAAAATATGATACGATTGATAGTGGCGGTATCTAAATGGTAGGATTTCAGTTTTGTCAAATCTTGTGTATTTGATTTTCTATAAGACAAGTGATTAGTGAATAAATATAGCATATTTTGTCTAGGATTGAATTCAGTCCTTTAATGGAGGTTGCTGTTAATCAAGTATAAAATATCATGCAATAGAAGACATGATAAATGCAGTAGCTGGCATTGTGGATGCCGGGGAAAGAGTGATCTGGGAAAAATCAAGCGACAGTGGCAATCTAGCAGAAGCTCAAAAGAGGCAGGATGGGTCATGGGTCTGTGTCATTGAAACAGAGCATGCATTTTAGTGTTTACCTTTTTTTAGATCGACCCTTCCCTTCTGATTAGGCTCCCCTTAGCTAGAAAGCCAAAGCTCTGTTTTCATTTCCTTCCTCTTGTCCTTTGCCTTCCTTCATCCCCCAAAGAGGATGGCCCAACACCAGCTCAGCCCACACTTACTAGCCTCCCACATCCATACACACCACCCCATGTCCTCCTCGAGAAGAAAGCCCCTGAGTAAACCCTGAACCGCAGCACCAGTGTCCTGACAGTTACTCTGTGTCCCTCCAGCTCTCCCTGAGGATGTGGCGGATGACCTGCACCATGATAGGACAGGAGAAAAGCCTCCGTGGATCCCCAAGGTAAGCTGCATTGTTTCTGGTCTGAGATAGAAATATTGCTTTATTTCCCTTTCAATAGAATTAAGTTATGAATATTTGAGGGTATTCCTTCCAGATACATACAATTCCCTTGGTTGGGAGAATGTGGAGTGAGAGTCTATTACCAACTCATGGAGCCTGATTCCACAGGACATTACAATTGACAGCATCCATTACAGCCTGTAGAGTACGGAGCTCTCTCTCCTGCAGCGATTTTTCCTCTAGGCAAAGAATTCTGTAATTTCCAACCTAAATGGTCTTGGAAGTTCCAACCTCCCAGCAATGTTCTTGCCTTTCAGCCTGAGTTGGTTTGCTCTGATAACCCTTGCTGGGTTCCCTGGACCACTGTTTCTTATGAGGTTTTCTACTGTCAGCAAATGAACAAAAGACCTGAGCATCACTGTGATCTTATCCTCATAGTGTTTTCTCTTCTGTAATTGCAGGTGGCCTTCCCAGAACGTGAAAACGGTATGTATTGTGGAATCAGTCACTTGGGGAGGAAGAACTTTGAAGATAAGAAAGTGGGACATTCTTGCTGGTTTTAGTGTAGAGGGCAGACTGATTCCAAATTTGTGCTGGGAATGAGAGTAGGTGTCCTGGTGATAGAAAGTGATCTACAAGTAATGTGACCAATTACTATAGTCCCAGGAAGAAGCTGTATTACGGTTAGGTGGTGTAGGTTTGTGTGCATGAGACTGGGTGTGTCTGTATGTGAAATGAGTGGGATGATTCTGTGTGTGTAAGTGAACTTTTTGTGTTGTGTTTCCCTTGATTTATGTTCCCCTAAACATCACTGTTACTGGTGCCAACTTTCTAGAAAATATTCCCATCACCACTGCATCATGAATGGGTATGGATATAAAAGTAAATAAACTGTATACTTTCAGTGTGTGCATTGATTTTATACCAAGTGAGCCTCATTTAACCTGGAAAACAAATCCTATCACCACCCAGGCAAATGTTTACTGGATTATTATTATTATTTTTTTTTTGGCTGTGTTGTGTCTTTGTTGCAGTGTGCGGGCTTCTCATTTCGGTGGCTTCTGTTGTTCCAGAGCACGGGCTCTAGGTGCATGGGCTTCAATAGTTGTGGCACGTGGGCTCAGTAGTTGTGACTTGCAGGTTCTACGGCACAGGCTTAGTAGTTGTGGTGCATGGACTTAGTTGCTCCATGGCTGGATTCTTAATGAACAAAGCTGGGTTTCAGCATCCCTACTACTGGGTCAATTACAACTTCATTTAATAAGAAATCTCATCTCTTAGTAGGTCTCATAGCATTCTGAATGGTTATGATACATCTCTCTGCCACTTCCCTCATTCTAACTGTTTCCTATTAGAGCCTCGGGATGAGTCCTCCCCCCTTACCTGAAGCACCTAGTGCTAGGCAGGCCTCCTTCCTTTTGCAGGGAGCCCATGCCACACCCAGTTCTGGAGGAGTCCGAGAAAGAAGGAGCCTCCAGGAGTAGATGGAGGAAATTCACTCCACCATTCTCCTTTGAGGCTAATATTCACTATCGGATTCTGTGCTAAGGAAACGAAATGTCCTTCTCCTGTGGAAAGTCTGTCTTCCATCACTTGTGCCGGCCCTGTTTCTGTGTGCTGGGCAAGACACACTGCATACAATGAAGACAGAACCAAGAAATCTACCCCAGGGATTGAGTTCTGGGTGGGCACTGGCTCCCATCACAGGAGGGCAGACAGGAGGTTGTGCTTTGCAAGGTAGGATGGAGAAACCAAGGAGTGTGACAAGAGCATCTCCACTCATGTTGCGGTGCAAACTGCCAGATGAAGTAGGTTCTTGGTATTTTCTGAAGGCTTTTGCAAGCAAACAAGTCTGGGAGTAAAGTCAATTAAAACATGGAAAGTTATAGTTAAAATTTTTTTTCGATAGTGAGTCCTTTGAGAAATACATACTTTAATAGAATATGATTGCCTTATATGTGTCAATATTTTCCCCACCAAAGAAAACACTGAAAATGCTTGATTGTAAAATGTCACTTGTTTACCCAAGAGACTGTGTATGAGTAAAGTTGTTCTAGAAATCCTCAATCCCTAGGTGGTAGTTTGCTGATGGTGCTGAGGGGAACCCTGGTGTGCGATTCAGTGCCTGCTACTCACAGGGAGGCTCTTAAGAACACAGAGACCTGCCCAGTGGACCCCACGAGTGAGGACAGGATTGGCGCCTCGGGCTGCACTTGAAGAGGGAAATGCTTTAGAGAAGTGGAAGGAGATACAGGAAGGGCACCTGAGCCATGGGGAATCAGGGGTGTTTGGTTTAGTGATCAAGGAAAAGTGTACACCTGAGCACAGCCTGGGCCCCACTTAGGATGCTATTGGCGCTTCTGGTTGAATGGGGAAGAGAAGGGACATGCCCCTCTTGCTGGAGTGAACTGTGGAGAGATGTCTTCTTTAAAGCCTGGGGAGAGGAGCTTCTCTCCCATTATCTCCTGATACCTGTGTACATTCGAGACCCTTCCTGCTTTCTTCTTTCCCTCTGTTGGCTCCCGTTCCTTATTTTTCTTCTTTTTTCCCCTTTTTCCACTTTGTATTTCTTTTACATATGTGTATTTTATTGTTGTAAAAGTACACATACGATGAAATCCAACGTCTTAACAAGTTTTGAAATGTCCAGTCAGTCCTGTTGACTACATGCACCTTGTTGTACAGCATGTGTCTAGAACTTTTACATTTTGCAAATAACACATGCTAACCATTGAACACAGACTTCCCATGTCAACCTCTTGCCAGCTCTTGGAACCACCCTACTATTCTCTGCTTCTCGGAGTTTTCTTTCAGTTTTTGACCTTCTGTGACTGGCTTATGTCACTCTTACAAATGTCCTCCAAGTTCTTTCGTGTTGCTGCAAATGGCAGGATTTCCTTCTTTTTCAACGACTGAATGACATTCCACTGTATGTTTACACCACATTTTCTTTATTAATTCATCTTCCCATGGACACTAGGCAGTTTTCCTATGTTGTGTATTGTGTATAATGCTGCAATGGACATGAGATTGTACATATCTCTTGGACATTCTTGTTTTATCTCCTTTGTATATAAACCTAAATGAGTGATTGTGGATTTTATGATAGTTCTCTTAATAATTTTTGGGGGACCTCCATTCTGTTTTCCATAATGGCTACACCATTTTACATTACAACAGGTTACCAAACAGGGTACAGGAGTTCCTATTCTTCACATCTTTGCCAGCATCCATTAATTTTCTTTCTTTTTTCTTTTCTTTTTTTTTTTTTTTTTTGCAGTACACGGGCCTCTCATTGTTGTGGGCTCTCCCGTTGTGGAGCACAGGCTCCAAACGCACAGGCTCAGCGGCCATGGCTCATGGGCCCAATCGCTCAGCGGCATGTGGGATCCTCCCAGACCAGTGCATGAACAGTTGTACCCTACATCGGCAGGCAGACTCTCAACCACTGTGCCAACAGGGAAGCCCTAATTGTCTTTTTATAATGCACATCCTAACAGGTGTGAGTGATATCTCCTTGTGGCTTGATTTCCATTTCCCTGATGCTTAGCGATGTTGAGCAAATTTTCATATGTAGATTGACTACTTGTATGTCTTTATGGATAAATGTCTAATGAAGCTTTTTACCCATTTTTAAACTCAGTTATTTGCCCGCTCTTTTTCTGAAATTGACTTGTAGTAGTTTCTTATATATTCTGGATATTGGTCCCTTATTCAGATACAAGGTTTACACATATTTCCTCTCATCCGATAGGTTGCCTTTTCATGCTGTTGATTGTTGAACAGACTATCCTTTCTTCACTTGGTAATCTTAGAACCTTGGCCAAGATCAGTTGGCCATATATATGTGCGTTTATTTGGGGTCTCTCTATTATATTTCATTGATCTATCTCACTGTCTTGATGCCACTAGCAGACTGTGTTGACTACTGTGGCATTGTTATGTGTTTTGAGTTCAGGAAGTGTTAATCTCCATCATTGCTCTTTGCTCTCAGGATTGTTTTATCTACTTGTGGGGGGTTACATATGTATTTTAGGATTCTGTCCACTTCTATAATAATGACATGGAATTTTGTGGGTTGTTGCGATATATGTGTACATCACTTTATGTAGTATAGAAAATGCCAACAGTATTTAATAATCCAGTCTATGAACATCTTATATCATTCCAATTATTTGTCTCTTCTTTAATTTCTTTCCGCAATGTCCTGTAGTTTTCAGTATACAAATTTTTCACCTCCTACGGGGCCTTTTCCACTGCCTTCCTCAGGTCTTCTAGAGTCAGGGGTGAGAAGGATGGACTCATGGAGAGAGTGAAATCCCTCCCTCCCCTCTGCACCTACACTCTGATTATGTCTAATACAGGTGTACTGGGCCATGCCCTTCACCTCTGTCTACAAGTGGGCCCCTTGCTGGGAATTCCTCTTGAATCTGAGTGTTGACTGTACTATTTCAGTGTCCACCAGGACTCTTGCAATGCCTAGCGTGGGTCCAAGAGCCCAAGATATACCTACATACGAATGATCAGATCAGGCCATCAAATTTTCTGCAGTAAAGAACAACCAGGGGAGGGGTGGCTGTTTGCCTCTTTCTCATCTTTGGATTTCTTAGAGCTGAGCTTTCCAGTGTGGTAGCCACGAACCAAATGTGTCTATTTATAATTAATTTAGTTCAAACAATAATTAACTCATTCTATTAAAAAATGCAAAAACCGCACAAGTGCTTGGTCACACTAGCCATGTTTCAAGTACGTCTGTAACATCTGAAATTTCAGGTTGGTAAGGTTGACGGTGAAAGCTATAAATGGGTCAATAGAAGTGAGTGGTTGAAAGGTGATTTTCTCAGCATCTCTCCCTCATTTGCAATTTTCAACTGTGATCAAGATCCTATTGAAGGACTCTGTCTGCACAGAGCACAGGGGAGGTCTGAGAACCTGGAGGGAATACCAGGGTGATGCTGTGTGAGCCAGCAAGTCGAGTAGGAGAAATGGGTGGGTCAACTTGTATAATAACTTTATGCTCATGGTTGTGTTCATACAGAATGGATCTTGGAGAGCATACATAGCAGTGATGCTGAGGACGATTCACATAGGGAACAACTCTCAGGTAGGATCTAAAGCGAGACAATTCCTAGAACACTTGGGTTCCACGCGGTTCTTTAGAAACTAAGGAAGGTGAATAGGAAATCAGGAAGAAGGAAATATGTGTAGAATTCTGATTTGTTCTTTCCAAACTTTAATGATATAATAGAGTTATTGTGTCCATGTCCTTTGACTGTACTGTGCTTCTTTTCATGCTTTGCCATTCAGAAATTTTCTTTCTCAAAGACTACTCTTTCATTGCTTTGTCACTGCCAAAAATGAAAGGTTCGTTTCTGTTCGGTACCTGGAGGGTATTTTGCACCAAGGATTTTGGTTTCCTTTTTACATTCACGTATGATGGCCATGTCCTAGTGGGAACAAAACTCTCATAGTCACTTGACACTGGAGAAACAAGTTCTTATACTTTGTGTCAGGTGGTGGATGAGAGTTGAACTCTCTCCTTCTACACTTTCAGGACTTGTAGCTTCATCTTACTTTTGTCCTCACTGTTTATTCCTCATGGAAAGCACGCTCCCAGAGGTGGAAGAGTCACAGAACACTTGATTTGGGATCACTGCATGTGCTCAGTCTCCTCATTTCAGCCTCAGCACCTCCTAAGGCTGATGTGCTGACATGC
The DNA here is from genome assembly GCF_964165515.1 of Mesoplodon bidens. NCBI lineage: Eukaryota > Metazoa > Chordata > Mammalia > Artiodactyla > Ziphiidae > Mesoplodon > Mesoplodon bidens. The sequence continues at coordinate 160,403 of NW_027672697.1, read as the reverse complement.
TTCCATTTGAGAGCGGTCCACGTCCAGCTGATCCTAAAGACCCTTCATGGCCGGCAGGAATTCTAGAGGACTGTGTGAAGGGGCTGCTGGGCTTCTTCACACACTGGCTCTCACAGCCCTGCTAACCTGGTCTCCTGGAATTGAAGAGGCCCAGGACAGAGACTCAGGGCAGCAGGACCCAGGGTCACTGCTCTTCTTACAACCCACTGCTCCGTCCAGACAGCCCTGCCCCTGCTCCCCACTCCCCAGTCCTGCCTACCCTCTGACCTTTCCTCAGGCCTGCCTTGGTCTTATCCTTCCCAGTTCTTTCAAGGCCTGGGTAAACCCTGGCAGGAGTTGTGTGTTTATGAGGCTTCCTCTGCTGTAGCTTTTTGTTTCAGTATTGCAGAATAAGGGAATTGGGACAAGTTACTTTTAACTCTAATATTACTTTCATCTGCTCTAAGGGGCTAAGACACTTACGGTGTAGTTTTGAAGTACCTAAGGTTAGCTCAGGCACAGGACCCTAACTTGTTTTGTGAAGTTGTTTGCATGTTCTTCCCTCAACACAGCTGTTGCCCAGATTTGTTTAATATTCCTTTTCCTCAGAAGGAGATGCTGCAGAGATAAATGTTCTAAGCTCTTGACCTCCTAAGTGGAAAAGCCATACTGAGAACCCAGGGGTGGGTCCCAGTATGGATGCTCTGGATCCCTGAGCTGCACTTACCACTCAGCCAAGGGATCCGCAGTCATGGAGCAAGGGAGTGCCTGCATCCGTATCCTGGCTGGAAGTCCTAGCATCTCTAAAATTCCAGACCTTGCCCATCAGGTGGCCTTAGTGGTCACAGAATCCAGGGCAGCTATGGGTGGACTTATCAGTTGACTTTGGCACAGTCATTAATGTGAAATTCACCTCAGGACCTGCGTTCTCCTGGTCAGCTCCCAGATTCAGAGAGGTGTGAGACCCCATGTATACAGTACAGGTCATATCTGTCAGTGCTGGTGTCATTGCTTAAACAAGGCCAAAAGAAGATAAGAATCAGGGAGCTATTTTATTGTATTGGATAATGTTACCATAAGCCTTAGCATTGGTCAATTCCTGTAGCCCACACCCAAGGACTCAAAGTGGAACCTGACTGTTAGACTGTACACTTCTCCTGCACAGCTCGGTTAGAGACAGGCTGTGCTCAGTCCGGGTTCCCTCTTCATAACGAAGTGTCCCACTTATGGAACAGCTCCCTAGAGTATGGACAACCCCTGACTCAGGGGGCATACATACATTGTATGGAAAACAAAGATTGGGAGAAAAATATGACACGATTGAGAGTGGCTGTATCTAAATGGTAGGATTTCAGTTTTGTCAAATCTTGTGTATTTGATTTTCCTTAAGACAAGTGATTAGTGAATAAATATAGCATATTTTGTCTAGGATTGAATTCAGTCCTTTAATAGAGGTTGTTGTTAATCAAGTATAAAATATTATACATTAGAAGACATGATAAATGCAGTAGCTGGCATTGTGGATGCTGGGGAAAGAGTGATCTGGGAAAAATCAAGAGACAGTGGCAATTTAGCAGAAGCTCAAAAGAGGCAGGGTGGGTCATGGGTCTGTGTCATTGAAACAGAGCATGCATTTTAGTGTTTACCATTTTTTAGATCGACCCTTCCCTTCTGATGAGGCTCCCCTTAGCTAGAAAGCCAAAGCTCTGTTTTCATTTCCTTCCTCTTGTCCTTTGCCTTCCTTCATCCCCCAAAGAGGATGGCCCAACACCAGCTCAGCCCACACTTACTAACCTCCCACATCCATACACACCACCCCATGTCCTCATCGAGAAGAAAGCCCCTGAGTGATTCCTGAGTCGCAGCACCAGTGTCCTGACAGTTACTCTGTGTCCCTCCAGCTCTCCCTGAGGATGTGGCGGATGACCTGCACCATGATAGGACAGGAGAAAAGCCTCCGTGGATCCCCAAGGTAAGCTGGATTGTTTCTGGTCTGAGATAGAAATATTGCTTTATTTCTCTTTGAATAGAATTAAGTTATGAATATTTGAGGGTATTCCTTCCAGATACATACAATTCCCTTGGTTGGGAGAATGTGGAGTGAGAGTCTATTACCAACTCATGCAGCCTGATTCCACAGGACATTACAATTGACAGCATCCATTACAGACTGTAGAGTACGGAGCTCCCTCTCCTGCAGCGATTTTTCCTCTAGGCAAAGAATTCTGTAATTTCCAACCTAAATAGACTCGGAAGTTCCATCCTCCCAGCAATGTTCCTGCCTTTCAGCCTGAGGAGGTTTGCTCTGATAACCCTTGCTGGGTTCCCTGGACCACTGTTTCTTATGAGGTTTTCTACTGTCAGCAAATGAACAAAAGACCTGAGCATCACTGTGATCTTATCCTCATAGTGTTTTCTCTTCTGTAATTGCAGGTGGCCTTCCCAGAACGTGAAAACGGTATGTATTGTGGAATCAGTCACTTGGGGAGGAAGAACTTTGAAGATAAGAAAGTGGGACATTCTTGCTGGTTTTAGTGTAGAGGGCAGACTGATTCCAAATTTGTGCTGGGAATGAGAGTAGGTGTCCTGGTGATAGAAAGTGATTTACAAGTAATGTGACCAATTACTATAGTCCCAGGAAGAAGCTGTATTACGGTTAGGTGGTGTAGGTTTGTGTGCATGAGACTGGGTGTGTCTGTATGTGAAATGAGTGGGATGATTCTGTGTGTGTAAGTGAACTTTTTGTGTTGTGTTTGCCTTGATTTATGTTCCCCTAAACATCACTGTTACTGGTGGCAACTTTCTAAAAATTATTCCCATCACCACTGCATCATGAATGGGTATGGATATAAAAGTAAATAAACTGTATACTTTCAGTGTGTGCATTGATTTTATACCAAGTGAGCCTCATTTAACCTGGAAAACAAATCCTATCACCACCCAGGCAAATGTTTACTGGATTATCATTATTATTATTCTTTTGGCTGTGTTGTGTCTTCGTTGCAGTGTGCGGGCTTCTCATTTCAGTGGCTTCTGTTGTTCCAGAGCACGGACTCTAGGTGCATGGGCTTCAATAGTTGTGGCACGTGGGCTCAGTAGTTGTGACTTGCAGGCTCTACGGCACAGGCTTAGTAGTTGTGGTGCACGGACTTAGTTGCTCCATGGCTGGATTCCTAATGAACAAAGCTGGGTTTCAGCATCCCTACTACTGGGTCAATTACAACTTCATTTAATAAGAAATCTCATCTCTTAGTAGGTCTCATAGCATTCTGAATGGTTATGATACATCTCTCTGCCACTTCCCTCATTCTAACTGTTTCCTATTAGAGCCTCGGGATGAGTCCTCCCCCCTTACCTGAAGCACCTAGTGCTAGGCAGGCCTCCTTCCTTTTGCAGGGAGCCCATGCTTGTACCCACATGCCACACCCAGTTCTGGAGGAGTCCGAGAAAGAAGGAGCCTCCAGGAGTAGATGGAGGAAATTCACTCCACCTTTCTCCTTTGAGGCTAATATTCACTATCGGATTCTGTGCTAAGGAAACGAAATGTCCTTCTCCTGTGGAAAGTCTGTCTTCCATCACTTGTGCCGGCCCTGTTTCTGTGTGCTGGGCAAGACACACTGCATACAATGAAGACAGAACCAAGAAATCTACCCCAGGGATTGAGCTCAGGGTGGGCACTGGCTCCCATCCCAGGAGGGCAGATAGGAGGTTGTGCTTTGCAAGGTAGGACAGAGAAACCAAGCAGTGTGACAAGAGCATCTCCACTCATTTTTCTCTGCAAACTGCCAGATGAAGTAGGTTCTTGGTATTTTCTGAAGGCTTTTGCAAGCAAACAAGTCTGGGAGTAAAGTTAATTAAAACATGGAAAGTTATAGTTAAAAATTTATTTTCGATAGTGAGTCCTTTGAGAAATACATACTTTAATAGAATATGATTGCCTTATATGTGTCAATATTTTCCCCACCAAAGAAAACACTGAAAATGCTTGACTGTAAAATGTCACTTGTTTACCCAAGAGACTGTGTATGAGTAAAGTTGTTCTAGAAATCCTCAGTCCCTAGGTGGTAGTTTGCTGATGGTGCTGAGGGGAACCCTGGTGTGCGATTCAGTGCCTGCTACTCACAGGGAGGCTCTTAAGAACTCAGAGACCCGCCCAGTGGACAACACGTGTGAGGACAGGATTGGCGCCTCGGGCTGCACTTGAAGAGGGAAATGCTTTAGTGAAGTGGAAGGAGATACAGGAAGGGCACCTGAGCCATGGGGAGTCAGGGGTGTTTGGTTTAGAGATCAAGGAAAAGTGTACACCTGAGCACAGCCTGGGCCACACTTAGGATGCTATTGGCACTTCTGCTTGAATGGGGAAGAGAAAGGACATCCCCCTCTTGCTGGAGTGAACTCTGGAGAGATGTCTTCTTTAAAGCCTGGGGAGAGGAGCTTCTCTCCCATTATCTCCTGATACCTGTGTACATTCGAGACCCTTCCTGCTTTCTTCTATCCCTCTGTTGACTCCCGTTCCTTATTTTTCTTCTTTTTTCCCCTTTTTCCACTTTGTATTTATTTTACATATGTGTATTTTATTGTTGTAAAAGTACACATACGATGAAATCCAACATCTTAACAAGTTTTGAAATGTCCAGGCAGTCCTGTTGACTACATGCACCTTGTTGTACAGCATGTGTCTAGAACTTTTCCATTTTGCAAATAACAAATGCTAACCATTGAACACAGACTTCCCATGTCAACCTCTTGCTAGCTCTTGGAAGCACCCTACTACTCTCTGCTTCTCGGAGTTTTCTTTCAGTTTTTCACCTTCTGTGACTGGCTTCTGTCACTCTTACAAATGTCCTCCAAGTTCTTTCGTGTTGCTGCAAATGGCAGGATTTCCTTCTTTTTCAACGACTGAATGCCATTCCACTGTATGTTTACAGCACATTTTCTTTATTAATTCATCTTCCCATGGACACTAGGCAGTTTTCCTATGTTGTGTATTGTGTATAATGCTGCAATGGACATGAGATTGTAGATATCTCTTGGACATTCTTGTTTTATCTCCTTTATATATAAACCTAAATGAGTGATTGTGGATTTTATGATAGTTCTCTTAATAATTTTTGGGGGACCTCCATTCTGTTTTCCATAATGCCTACACCATCTTACATTACAACAGGGTACAAAACAGGGTACAGGAGTTCGTATTCTTCACATCTTTGCCAGCATCCATTAATTTTCTTTCTTTTTCCTTTTTTCGTTTTTTTTTTTTTTTCAGTACACGGGCCTCTCATTGTTGTGGGCTCTCCCGTTGCAGAGCACAGGCTCCAAACGCACAGGCTCAGCGGCCATGGCTCATGGGCCCAGCCGCTCAGTGGCATGTGGGATCCTCCCAGACCAGTGCACGAACACTTGTTCCCTGCAATGGCAGGCAGACTCTCAACCACTGTGCCATCAGGGAAGCCCTAATTGTCTTTTTATAATACACATCCTAACAGGTGTGAGTGATATCTCCTTGTGGCTTGATTTCCATTTCCCTGATGCTTAGCGATGTTGAGCAAATTTTCATATGTAGATTGACCACTTGTATGTCTTTATGGAGAAATGTCTAATGAAGCTTTTTACCCATTTTTAAACTCAGTTATTTGCCCGCTCTTTTTCTGAAATTGACTTGTAGTAGTTTCTTATATATTCTGGATATTGGTCCCTTATTCAGATACAAGGTTTACACATATTTCCTCTCATCCTATAGGTTGCCTTTTCATGCTGTTGATTGTTGAACAGACTATCCTTTCTTCAGTTGGTAATCTTAGAACCTTGGCCTAGATCAGTTGGCCATATATATGTGCATTTATTTGGGGTCTCTTTATTATATTTCATTGGTCTATCTCACTGTCTTGATGCCACTAGCAGACTGTTTAGACTACTGTGGCATTGTTATGAGTTTTGAGTTCAGGAAGTGTTAATCTCCATCATTGCTCTTTGCTCTCAAGATTGTTTTATCTGCTTGTGGGGGGTTCCATAAGTATTTTAGAATTCTGTCCACTTCTATAATAATGACATGGAATTTTGTGGGTTGTTGCGATATATGTGTACATCACTTTATGTAGTATAGAAAATGCCAACAGTATTTAATAATCCAGTCTGTGAACATCTTATATCATTCCAATTATTTGTCTCTTCTTTAATTTGTTTCCGCAATGTCCAGTAGTTTTCAGTATACAAATTTTTCACCTCCTATGGGGCCTTTTCCACTGCCTTCCTCATGTCTTCTAGAGTCAGGGGTGAGAAGGATGGACTCATGGAGAGAGTGAAATCCCTCCCTCCCCTCTGCACCTACTCTCTGATTATGTCTAATACAGGTGTACTGGGCCATGCCCTTCACCTCTGTCTACAAGTGGGCCCCTTGCTGGGAATTCCTTTTGAATCTGAGTGTTGACTGTACTACTTCAGTGTCCACAAGGACTCTCCCAATGTGTGGCGTGGGTCAAAGAGCCCAAGATATACCTACATACGAATGATCAGATCAGGCCATCAAATTTTCTGCAGTAAAGAACAACCAGGGGAGGGGTGGCTGTTTGCCTCTTTCTCATCTTTGGATTTCTTAGAGCTGAGCTTTCCAGTGTGGTAGCCACGAACCAAATGTGTCTATTTATAATTAATTTAGTTCAAACAATAATTAACTCATTCTATTAAAAAATGCAAAAACCACACAAGTGCTTGGTCACACTAGCCATGTTTCAAGTGTGTCTGTACCATCTGGAATTTCAGGTTGGTAAGGTTGACGGTGAAAGCTATAAATGGGTCTATAGAAGTGAGGGGTCAAAAGGTGATTTTCTCAGCATCTCTCCCTCATTTGCAATTTTCAACTGTGATCAAGATCTTATTGAAGGACTCTGTCTGCACAGAGCACAGGGGAGGTCTGAGAACCTGGAGGGAAGACCAGGGTGATGCTGTGTGAGCCAGCAAGTCGAGTAGGAGAAATGGGTGGGTCAACTTGTATAATAACTTTATGCTCATGGTTGTGTTCATACAGAATGGATCTTGGAGAGCATACATAGCAGTGATGCTGAGGACGATTCACATAGGGAACAACTCTCAGGTAGGATCTAAAGCGAGACAATTCCTAGAACACTTGGGTTCCACCCGGTTCTTTAGAAACTAAGGAAGGTGAATATGAAATCAGGAAGAAGAAGGAAATATGTGTAGAATTCTGATTTGTTCTTTCCAAACTTTAATGACATAATAGAGTTATTGTGTCCATGTCCTTTGACTGTACTGTGCTTCTTTACATGCTTTGCCATTCAGAAATTTTCTTTCTCACAAGACTACTCTTTCATTGCTTTGTCACTGCCAAAAATGAAAGGTTCGTTTCTGTTCGGTACCTGGAGGGTATTTTGCACCAAGGATTTTGGTTTCCTTTTTACATTCACGTATGATGGCCATGTCCTAGTGGGAACAAAACCCTCATAGTCACTTGACACTGGAGAACAAGTTCTTATACTTTGTGTCAGGTGGTGGATGAGAGTTGAACTCTCTCCCTCTACACTTTCAGGACTTGTAGCTTCATCTTACTTTTGTCCTCACTGTTTATTCCTCATGGAAAGCACGCTCCCAGGCGTGGAAGAGTCACAGAACACTTGATTTGGGATCACTGCACGTGCTCAGTCTCCTCATTTCAGCCTCAGCACCTCCCAAGGCTGATGTGCTGACATGCTTCCATTTGAGAGGGGTCCACGTCCAGCTGATCCTAAAGACCCTTCATGGCCGGGAGGAATTCTAGAGGACTGTGTGAAGGGGCTGCTGGGCTTCTTCACACACTGGCTCTCACAGCCCTGCTAACCTGGTCTCCTGGAATTGATGAGGCCCAGGACAGAGACTCAGGGCAGCAGGACCCAGGGTCACTGCTCTTCTTACAACCCACTGCTCCGTCCAGACAGCCCTGCCCCTGCTCCCCACTCCCCAGTCCTGCCTAACCTCTGACCTTTCCTCAGGCCTGCCTTGGTCTTATCCTTCCCAGTTCTTCCAAGGCTGGGGTAAACCATGGCAGGTGCTGTGTGTTTATGAGGCTTCCTCTGCTGTAGCTTTTTGTTTCAGTATTCCAGAATAAGGGAATTGGTACAAGTTTCTTTTAACTCTAATATTACTTTCATCGGCTCTAAGGGGCTAAGACACTTACGGAGTAGTTTTGAAGTACCTAAGGTTAGCTCAGGCACAGGACCCTAACTTGTTTTGTGAAGTTGTTTGCATGTTCTTCCCTCAACACAGCTGTTGCCCAGATTTGTTTAATATTCCTTTTCCTCAGAAGGAGATGCTGCAGAGATAAATGTTCTAAGTTCTTGACCTCCTAAGTGGAAAAGCCATACTGAGAACCCAGGGGTGGGTCCCAGTATGGATGCTCTGGATCCCTGACCTGCACTTACCACTCAGCCAAGGGATCCTCAGTCATGGAGCAATGGAGTCCCTGCATCCGTATAATTGGCTGGAAATACTAGCATCTCTAAAGGTCCAGACCTTGCCCATCAGGTGGCCTTAGTGGTCACAGAATCCAGGGCAGCTATGGGTGGACTTATCAGTTGACTTTGGCACAGTCATTCATGTGAAATTCACCTCAGGACCTGCATTCTCCTGGTCAGCTCCCAGATTCTGAGAGGTGTGAGACCCCATGTATACAGTACAGGTCATATCTGTCAGTGCTGGTGTCATTGCATAAACAAGGCGAAAAGCAGATAAGAATCAGGGAGCTATTTTATTGTATTGGATAATGTTACCATAAGCCTTAGCATTGGTCAATTCCTGTAGCCCACGCCCAAGGACTCAAAGTGGAACCTGACTGTTAGCCTGTACACTTCTCCTGCACAGCTGGGTTAGAGACAGGCTGTGCTCAGTCTGGGCTCCCTCTTCATAACGAAGTGTCCCACTTATGGAACAGCTCCCTAGAGTATGGACAACCCCTGACTCAGGGGGCATACATACATTGTATGGAAAACCAAGATTGGGAGAAAAATATGACACGATTGAGAGTGGCTGTATCTAAAGGGTAGGATTTCAGTTTTGTCAAATCTTGTGTATTTGAATTTCCTTAAGACAAGTGATTAGTGAATAAATATAGCATATTTTGTCTAGGATTGAATTCAGTCCTTTAATAGAAGTTGTTGTTAATCAATTATAAAATATTATACATTAGAAGACATGATAAATGCAGTAGCTGGCATTGTGGATGCTGGGGAAAGAGTGATCTGGGAAAAATCAAGAGACAGTGGCAATTTAGCAGAAGCTCAAAAGAGGCAGGGTGGGTCATGGGTCTGTGTCATTGAAACAGAGCATGCATTTTAGTGTTTACCATTTTTTAGATCGACCCTTCCCTTCTGATGAGGCTCCCCTTAGCTAGAAAGCCAAAGCTCTGTTTTCAATTCCTTCCTCTTGTCCTTTGCCTTCCTTCATCCCCCAAAGAGGATAGCCCAACACCAGCTCAGCCCACACTAACTAACCTCCCACATCCATACACACCACCCCATGTCCTCATCGAGAAGAAAGCCCCTGAGTAATTCCTGAGTCGCAGCACCAGTGTCCTGACAGTTACTCTGTGTCCCTCCAGCTCTCCCTCACTATGTGGCGGATGACCTGAACCGTGATAGGAGAGAAGAAAAGCCTCCGTGGAAAATCAAGGTTAGCTGGATTTTTTCTGGTCTGAGATAGAAATATTGCTTTATTTCTCTTGCAATAGAATTCAGTTATGAATATTTGAGGGTACTCCTTCCAGATACATACAGTTTGCTTGGTTGGGAGAATGTGGAGTGAGAGTCTTTTACCAACTCATGGTGCCTGATTCCACAGGACATTAAAATTGACAGCATCCATTGCAGCCTGTAGAGCATGGAGCTCTCTCTCCTGAGCGATTTTTCCTCTAGGCAAAGAATTCTGTAATTTCCAACGTAAATGGACTTGGAAGTTCCATCCTCCCAGCAAAGTTCTTGCCTTTCAGCCTGAGTAGGTTTGCTCTGATAACCCTTGCTGGGTTCCCTGGACCACTCTTTCTTATGAGGTTTTCTACTGTCAGCAAATGAACAAAAGGCTTGAGCATCACTGTGATCTTATCCTCATAGTGTTTTCTCTTCTGTAATTGCAGGTGGCCTTCACAGAACGTGTAAACAGTATGTATTCCGGAATCAGTCACTTGGGGAGGAAGAACTTTGAAGATGAGAAAGTGGGACATTCTTGCTGGTTTTAGTGTAGAGGGCAAACTGATTCCAAATTTGTGCTGGGAAAGAGAGTAGGGGCCCTGGTGATAGAAAGTGATTTACAAGTAATGTGACCAATTACTATAGTCCCAGGCAGAAGCTGTATTACGGTTAGGTGGTGTAGGTTTGTGTGCATGAGACTGGGTGTGTCTGTATGTGAAATGAGTGGTATGATTCTGTGTGTCTATGTGAACATTTTGTGTTGTGTTTGCCTTGATTTATGTTCCCCTAAATATCACTGTTACTGGTGCCAACTTTCTAAAAAATATTCTCATCACCACTGCATCATGAATGGGTATGGATATAAAAGTAAATAAACCGTACACTTTCAGGGTGTGCATTGGATTTATACCAATTGAGCCTCATTTAACCTGGAAAACAAATCCTATCACCACCCAGGCAAATGTTTACTGGATTCTTTTTTTTTTTTCTTTTGGCTGTGTTGGGTCTTCGTTGCAGTACGAGGGCTTCTCATTTCGGTTGCTACTGTTGTTCCAGAGCACGGGCTCTAGGTGCATGGGCTTCAGTAGTTGTGGCACGTGGGCTCAGCAGTTGTGACTTGCGGGCTCTAGAGCACAGGCTTAGTAGTTGTGGTGCACGGGCTTAGTTGCTCCATGGCTGGATTCTTAGTGAACAAAACTGGGTTTCAGCATCCCTACTACTGGGTCAATTACAACTTCATTTAATAAGAAATCTCATCTCTCAGTACGTGTCATAGCATTCTGAATGGTTATGATACATCTATCTGGACTTCCCTCATTCTAAATGTTTCCTATTAGAGCCTCGGGATGAGTCCTGCCCCTTACCTGAAGCACCTTGTGCTAGGCAGACCTCCTTCTTTTTGCAGGGAGCCCATGCTTGTACCCACATGCCACACCCAGTTCTGGAGGAGCCCGAGAAAGAAGGGGCCTCCAGGAGTAGATGGAGGAAATTCATTCCACCTTTCTCCTTTGAGGCTAATATTCACTATCGGATTCTGTGCTAAGGAAACGAAATGTCCTTCTCCTGTGGAAAGTCTGTCTTCCATCACTTGTGCCGGCCCTGTTTCTGTGTGCTGGGCAAGAAACACTGCATACAGTGAAGACGGAACCAAGAAATCTACCCCAGGGACTGAGCTCAGGGTGGGCACTGGCTCCCTTCCCAGGAGGTTGGAGAGGAGGTTGTGCTTTGCCAGGTGGGATAGAGAAACCAAGCATTGTGACAAGAGCATCTGCACTCATGTTGCTGTGCAAACTGCCAGGTGAAGTAGGTTCTTGGTATTTTCTGAAGGCTTTTGCAAGCAAATAAGACTGGGAGTAAAGTCAATTAAAACATGGAAAGTTATATATAAAAATTTTTTTCGATAGTGAGTCCTTTGAGAAATACATACTTTAATAGAATATGATTGCCATATATGTGTCAATATTTTCCCCACCAAAGAAAACCCTGAAAATGCTTGATTGTAAAATGTCACTTGTTTACCCAAGAGACTGTGTATGAGTAAAGTTGTTCTAGAAATCCTCAATCCCTAGGTGGTAGTTTGCTGATGGTGCTGAGGGGAACCCTGGTGTGCGATTCAGTGCCTGCTACTCACAGGGAGGCTCTTAAGAACTCAGAGACCCACCCTGTGGACCCCACGTGTGAGGAAAGGATTGGAGCCTCGGGCTGGAGTTGAAGAGGGAAATGCTTTAGAGAAGTGGAAGGAGATACAGGAAGGGCACCTGAGCCATGGGGTGTCAGGGGTGGTTGGTTTAGAGATCAAGCAAAAGTGTACATCTGAGCACAGCCTGGGCCACACTTAGGATGCTATTGGCCCTTCTGGTTGAATGGGGAAGGGAAAGGACATCCCCCTCCTGCTGGAGTGAACTCTGGAGAGATGTCTTCTTTAAAGCCTGGGGAGAGGAGCTTCTCTCCCATTATCTCCTGATACCTGTGTACATTCTAGACCCTTCCTGCTTTCTTCTTTCCCTCTGTTGACTCCCTTTCCTTATTTTTCTTCTTTTTTCCCCTTTTTCCACTTTGTATTTATTTTACATATGTATATTTTATTGTTGTAAAAGTACGCATACAATGAAATCCAACGTCTTAACAAGTTTTGAAATGTCCAGTCAGTCCTGTTGACTACATGCACCTTGTTGTACAGCATGTGTCTAGAACTGTTCCATTTTGCAAATAACACATGGTATCAATTGAACAGAGACTTCCCATGTCAACCTCCTGCCAGCTCTTGGAACCACCCTTCTACTCTCTGCTTCTCGGAGTTTTCTTTCAGTTTTTGACCTTCTGTGACTGGCTTATGTCACTCTTACAAATGTCCTCCAAGTTCTTTCGTGTTGCTGCAAATGGCAGGATATCCTTCTTTTTCAAAGACTGAATGACATTCCATTCTATGTATACACCACATTTTCTTTATTAATTCATCTTCCCATGGACACTAGGCAGTTTTCCTATGTTGTGTATTGTGTATAATGCTGCAATGGACATGAGATTGTAGATATCTCTTGGACATTCTTGTTTTATCTCCTTTGTATATAAACCTAAATGAGTGATTGCTGGATCTTATGATACGTCTCTTAATAATTTTTGGGGGACCTCCATTCTGTTTTCCATAATGGCTACACTATTTTCCATTACTACAGGGTACAAAACAGGGTACAGAAGTTCCACTTCTTCACATCGTTGCCAGCATCCATTAATTTTCTTTCTTTTCTCTCTTTTTTTTTTTTTTTTGCAGTACACGGGCCTCTCATTGTTGTGGGCTCTCCCGTTGCAGAGCACAGGCTCCAAACACAGAGGCTCAGCAGCCATGGCTCATGGGCCCAGCCGCTCAGTGTCATGTGGGATCCTCCCAGACTGGGGCACGAACACATGTCCCCTGCATCAGCAGGCGGACTCTCAACCACTGTGCCACCAGGGAAGCCCTAATTGTCTTTTTATAATACACATCCTAACAGGTGTGAGTGATATCTCCTTGTGGCTTGATTTCCATTTCCCTGATGCTTAGCGATGTTGTGCAAATATTCATATGTAGATTGACCACTTGTATGTCTTTATGGAGGAATGTCTAGTGAAGCTTTTTACCCATTTTTAAACTCAGTTATTTGCCTGCTGTTTTTCTGAAATTCACTTCTGGTAGTTTCTTATATATTCTGGATATTGGTCCCTTATTCAGATACAAGGTTTACACATATTTCCTCTCATCCTATAGGTTGCCTTTTCATGCTGTTGATTGTTGAACAGACCATCCTTTCTTCACTTGGTAGTCTTAGAACCTTGGCCAAGATCAGTTGGCCATATATATGTGCGTTTACTTGAGGTCTCTCTATTATATTTCATTGGTCTATCTCACTGTCTTGATGCCACTAGCAGACTGTGTTGACTACTGTGGCATTGTTATGTGTTTTGAGTTCAGGAAGTGTTAATCTCCTTCATTGCTCTTTGCTCTCAAGATTGTTTTGTCTACTTGTGGGGGTTCCATATGTATTTTAGGATTCTGTCCACTTCTATAATAATGACATGGAATTTTGTGGGTTGTTGCGATATATGTGTACATCACTTTATGTAGTATAGAAATGCCAACAGTATTTAATAATCCAGTCTATGAACATCGTATGTCATTCCCTTTACTTGTCTCTTCTTTAATTTCTTTTCGCAATGTCCAGTAGTTTTCAGTATACAAATTTTTCACCTCCTACGGGGCCTTTTCCACTGCCTTCCTCAGGTCTTCTAGATTCAGGGGGGTGACGGATGGAGTCACGGAGAGAGTGAAATCCCTCCCTCCCCTCTGCACCTACTCTCTGATTATGTCTAATACAGGTGTACTTGGCCATGCCCTTCACCGCTGTCTACAAGTCTGCCCCTTGCTGGGAATACCTCTTGGATCTGAGTGTTGACTGTACTATTTCAGTGTCCACAAGGACTCTCCCAATGCGTGGCGTGGGTCCAAGAGCCCAAGATATACCTACATATGAATGATCAGATCAGGCCATGAAATTTTCTGCAGTAAAGAACAACTAGGGGAAGGGTGGCTGGTTGCCTCTTTCTCATCTTTGGATTTCTTACAGCTGAGCTTTCCAGTCTCGTAGTCACGAACCAAATGTGTCTATTTATAATTAATTTAGTTCAAACAATAATTAACTCATTCTATTAAAAAATGCACAAAACACACAATTGCTTGGTCATACTATCCATGTTTCAAGTGTGTCTGTAACATCTGGAATTTCAGGTTGGTAAGGTTGACGGTGAAAGCTATAAATGGGTCTATAGAAGTGAGGGGTCGAAAGGTGATTTTCTCAGCATCTCTCCCTCATTTGAAATTTTCAACTGTGATCAAGATCTTATTGAAGGACTCTGTCTGCACAGAGCACAGGGGAGGTCTGAGAACCTGGAGGGAAGACCAGGGTGATGCTGTGTGAGCCAGCAAGTCGAGTAGGAGAAATGGGTGCGTCAACTTGTATAATAACTTTATGCTCATGGTTGTGTTTGTACAGAATGGATCGTGGAGAGCATACATAGCAGTGATGCTGATGACGATTCACGTAGGGAACAACTCTCAGGTAGGATCTAAAGGGAGACAATTCCTAGAACACTTGGGTTCCACCCGGTTCTTTAGAAACTAAGGGAGGTGAATATGAAATCAGGAAGAAGAAGGAAATATGTGTAGAATTCTGATTTGTTCTTTCCAAATTAATGATATAGTTGAGTTATTGTGTCCATGTCCTTTGACTGTACTGTGCTTATAGTCATCTTTTCTTGCTTTGCCATTCAGAAATTTTCTTTCTCACAAGACTACTCTTTCATTGCTTTTTCACTGCCAAAGATGAATGGTTCGTTTCTGTTTGGTACCTGGAGGGTATTTTGCACCAGGGATTTTGGTTTCCTTTTTACATTCACGTATGATGGCCATATCCTAGTGGGAACAAAAGTCTCATAGTCAGTTGACACTGGAGAACAAGTCCTTATAGTTAGTGTCAGGTGGTGGATGAGAGTTGAACTCTCTCCCTCTACACTTTCAGGACTTGTAGCTTCATCTTACTTTTGTCCTCACTGTTTATTCCTCATGGAAAATGCGCTCCCTGAGGTGGATGAGTCACAGAACACATGCTTTGGGATCACTGCATGTGCTCCGTCTCCTCATTTCAGCCTCAGCACCTCCCAAGGCTGCTGTGCTGACATGCTTCCGTTTGAGAGGGCTCCACGTGCAGCTGCCCCTAAAGACCCTTCATGCCTGGCAGCAATTCTTAGAGGACTGTGTGAAGGGGCTGCTGGGCTTCTTCACACACTGGCTCTCACAGCCCTGCTAACCTGGTCTCCTGGAATTGAAGAGGCCCAGGACAGAGACTCAGGGCAGCAGGACCCAGGGTCACTGCTCTTCTTACAACCCACTGCTCCATCCGGCCAGCCCTGCCCCTGCTCCCCACACTCCAGTCCTGCCTACCCTCTGACTTTCCCTCAGGCCTGCCTTGGTCTTATCCTTCCCAGTTCTTCCAAGGCTGGGGTAAACCCTGTCAGGTGCTGTGTTTTTATAAGGCTTCCTCTGATGTAGAATTTTGTTTCAGTATTCCAGACTAAGGGAATTGGAACAAGTTACTTTTAACTCTAATATTGCTTTCATCCTCTCTAAGGGCCTAAGAGACTTACGGACTTGTTTTGAAGTACCTAAGGTTAGCTCAGGCACAGGACACTTACTGGTTTCGTGAAGTTGGTTGCATATCTAGGCCATTTTGGAGAATGCTGCAATGAACCTAAGTTCATCTCATTGTGATATTGATTTAATTTCCTTTGGATATATACCCAGAACTGTGATTGCTGAATCATATGATATTTCTGTTTATAATTTTATAAGGAACCCCCATACTCTTTTTCATAATAGCTGATCCATTTTACATTCCCACCAGCAGTGTACAATGTTTCCAATTTCCGACATCTTGGCCTTGACCTGCGGGGTCTAGAGCACAGGCTTAGTAGTTGTTGTGCACGGGCTTAGTTGCTCCATGGGTGGATTCTTAGTGAACAAAACTGGGTTTCAGTATGCCTACTACTGGGCCAGTTACAACTTCATTTAATAAGAAATCTCATCTCTTAGTACGTCTCATAGCATTCTGAATGGTTATGATACATCTCTCTGCCACTTCACTCATTCTAACTATTTCCTATTAGAGCCTCGGGATGAGTCCTCCCCTCTTACGTGAAGCAACTAGTGCTAGGCAGGCCTCCTTCATTTTTCAGGGAGCCCATGCTTGTACCCATATGCCACACCCAGTTCTGGAGGATTCCGAGAAAGAAGGAGCCTCCAGGAGTAGAAGGAGGAAATTCACTCCACCTTTCTCCTTTGAGGCTAATATTCACTATCGGATTCTGTGCTAAGGAAACGAAATGTCCTTCTCCTGTGGAAAGTTTGTTTTCCATCAGTTGTGCTGGCCCTGTTTCTGTGTGCTGTGCAAGAAACACTGCATACAGGGAAGACAGAACCAAGAGATCTACCCCAGGGATTGAGCTCAGGGTGGGCACTGGCTCCCTTCCCAGCAGAGCGGACAGGAGGTTGTGCTATACAAGCTGGGACCGAGAGACCAAGCAGTGTGACAAGAGCATCTCCACTCATGTTGCTGTGCAAACTGCTAGGTGAAGTAGGTTCTTGGTATTTTCTGAAGGCTTTTGCAAGCAAACAAGTCTGGGAGTAAAGTCAATTAAAACAAGGAAAGTTATACTTAAAATTTTTTTTTCGATAGGAGTCCTTTGAGAAATACATACTTTAATAGAATATGATTGCCTTATATGTGTCAATATCTTCCGCACCAAAGAAAAAACAGAAAATGCTTGATTGTAAAATGTCACTTGTTTACCCAAGAGACTGTGTATGAGTAAAGTTGTTCTAGAAATCCTCAATCCCTAGGTCATAGATTCCTGATGGTGCTGAGTGAAACCCTGGTGTGTGATTCAGTGCCTGCTACTCACAGGGAGGCTCTTAAGAACTTAGAGACGCGCCCAGTGGACCCCACATGTGAGGACAGGATTAGAGCCTCGGGCTGGACTTGAAGAGGGAAATGCTTTAGAGAAGTGGAAGGAGATACAGGAAGGGCACCTGAGCCATGGGGAGTCAGGGGTGTTTGGTTTAGAGATCAAGGAAAAGTGTACACCTGAGCACAGCCTGGGCCACACTTAGGATGCTATTGGCGCTTCTGGTTGAATGGGGAAGAGAAAGGACATCCCCCTCTTGCTGGAGTGAACTCTGGAGAGATGTCTTCTTTAAAGCCTGGGGAGAGGAGCTTCTCTCCCATTATCTCCTGATACCTGTGTACATTCGAGACCCTTCCTGCTTTCTTCTTTCCCTCTGTTGACTCCCTTTCCTTATTTTTCTTCTTTTTTCCCCTTTTTCCACTTTGTATTTATTTTACATATGTATATTTTATTGTTGTAAAAGTACACATACAGTGAAATCCAACGTCTTAACAAGTTTTGAAATGTCCAGGCAGTCCTGTTGACTACATGCACCTTGTTGTACAACATGTGTCTAGAACTTTTCCATTTTGCAAATAACACAAGCTAACCATTGAACACAGACTTCCCATATCAACCTCTTGCCAGCTCTTGAAACCACCCTTCTACTCTCTGCTTCTCGGAGTTTTCTTTCAGTTTTTGACCTTCTGTGACTGGCTTATGTCACTCTTACAAATGTCCTCCAAGTTCTTTCGTGTTGCTGCAAAAGGCAGGATTTCCTTCTTTTTCAAAGACTGAATGACATTCCACTGTATGTATACACCACATTTTCTTTATTAATTCATCTTCCCATGGACACTAGGCAGTTTTCCTATGTTTTGTATTGTGTATATTGCTGCCATAGGCATGAAATTGTAGATATCTCTTGGACATTCTTGTTTCATCTCCTTTGTATATAAACCTAAATGAGTGATTCCTGGATTTTATAATAGTTCTCTTAATAATTTTGGGGGGACCAACATTGTGTTTTCCATAGTGGCTATACCATTTTACATTACTAAAGTGTACAAAACAGGGTACAGAAGTTTCACTTCTTCACATCTTTGCGAACATCCATGAATTTTATTTCTTTTTTTTTTTTTTTGCAGTACATAGGCCTCTCATGGTTGTGGGCTCTACCGTTGTGGATCACAGGATCCAAATGCACAAGCTCAGCGGCCATGGCTCATGGGCCCAGCCGCTCAGCGGCCTGTGGGATCCTCCCAGACTGGGGCACAAACACGTATCCCCTGCCTCGGCAGGCAGAGTCTCAACCACTGTGCCACCACGGAAGCCCTAATAGTCTTTTTATACAGCACATCCTAACAGTTGTGAGTGATATCTCCTTGTGGCTTGACTTCCATTACCCTGATGCTTAGCAATGTTGAGCAAATTTTCATATGTAGATTGACCACTTGTATGTCTTTATGGAGAAATGTCTAGTGAAGCTTTTTACCCATTTTGAAACTCAGTTATTTGCCCGCTGTTTTTCTATAATTGACTTCTTGTAGTTTCTTATATATTCCGGATATTGGACCCTTAGTCAGATTCAAGGTTTACACATATTTCCTCTCATCCTATAGGTTGCCTTTTCATTCTGTTGATTGTTGAAGAGACCATCCTTTCTTCACTTGGTAATCTTAGAACCTTGGCAAAGATCAGTTGGCCATATATATGTGCGTTTATTTGAGGTCTCTCTATTATATTTCATTGGTCTATCTCACTGTCTTGATGCCAGTAGCAGACTGTTTTGACTACTGTGGCATTGTTACGAGTTTTGAGTTCAGGAAGTGTTAATCTCCATCATTGCTCTTTGCTCTCAAGATTGCTTTATCTACTTGTGGCGGTTCCATATGTATTTTAGGATTCTGTCCACTTCTATAATAATGTCATGGAATTATACGGGTTGTTGCGATATATGTGTACATCCCTTTATGTAGTATAGAAATGCCAACAGTATTTAATAATCCAGTCTATGAATATGGTATGTCATTCCAATTACTTGTCTCTTCTTTAAATTCTTTCCACAATGTCCTGTACTTTTCAGTATACAAATTTTTCACCTCCGATGGGGCCTTTTCCACGGCCTTCCTCAGGTCTTCTAGAGTCAGGGATGTGAAGGTTGGACTCATGAAGAGAGTGAAATCCCTCCCTCCCCTCTGCACCTACTCTCTGATTATGTCTAATACAGGTGTACTGGGCCATGCCCTTCACCTCTGTCTACAAGTGGGCCCCTTGCTGGGAATTTCTCTTGCATCTGAGTGTTGACTATACTATTTCAGTGTCCACAAGGACTCTCCCAATGTCTGGCATGGGTTCAAGAGCCAAAGGTATACCTACATACGAATGATCAGATCAGGCCATCAAATTTTCTGCAGTAAAGAACAACCAGGGGAGGGTTGGCTGATTGCCTCTTTCTCATCTTTGGATTTCTTAGAGCCGAGCTTTCCAGTGTGGTAGCCACTAACCAAATGTGTCTATTTATAATTAATTTAGTTCAAACAAT
Source organism: Mesoplodon bidens (assembly GCF_964165515.1). Taxonomy (NCBI): domain Eukaryota; kingdom Metazoa; phylum Chordata; class Mammalia; order Artiodactyla; family Ziphiidae; genus Mesoplodon; species Mesoplodon bidens. The sequence goes on along the minus strand of NW_027672697.1, from coordinate 140,735 downwards.
TAACTCATTCTATTAAAAAATGCAAAAAACACACAAATTCTCGGTCACACTAGCCATGTTTCAAGTGTGTCTGTAACATCTGGAATTTCAGGTTGGTAAGGTTGACGGTGAAAGCTATAAATGGGTCTACAGAAGTGAGGGGTCGAAAGGTGATTTTCTCAGCATCTCTCCCTCATTTGAAATTTTCAACTGTGATCAATATCTTATTGAAGGACTCTGTCTGCACAGAGCACAGGGGAGGTCTGAGAACCTGGAGGGAAGACCTGGGTGATGTTGTGTGAGCCAGCAAGTCGAGTAGGAGAAATCGGTGGGTCAACTTGTATAATAACCTTATGCTCATGGTTGTGTTTGTACAGAATGCATGGTGGAGAGCATACATAACAGTGATGCTGATGACGATTCACGTAGCGAACAACTCTCAGGTAGGATCTAAAGGGAGACAATTACTAGAACACTTGGGTTCCACCCGGTTCTTTAGAAACTAAGGAAGGTGAATATGAAATCAGGACGAAGAAGGAAATATGTGTAGAATTCTGATTTGTTCTTTCCAAATTTTAATGATACAATAGAGTTATTGTGTCCATGTCCTTTGACTGTACTGTGCTTATAGTCATCTTTTCTTTCTTTGCCATTCAGAAATTTTCTTTCTCACAGGACTACTGTTTCATTGCTTTTTCACTGCCAAAGATGAATAGTTCATTTCTACTTGGTACCTGGAGGGTATTTTGCACCAGGGATTTTGGTTTCCTTTTTACATTCACGTATGATGACCATATCCTAGTGGGAACAAAGCTCTCATAGTCACTTGACATTGGAGAACAAGTTCTTATAGTGAGTGTCAGGTGGTGGATGAGACTTGAACTATCTCCCTCTACACTTTCAGGACTTGTAGCTTCACCTTACTTTTGTCCTCACTGTTTATTCCTCAAGGAAACTGCACTCCCAGAGGTGGATGAGTCACAGAACACATGCTTTGGGATCACTGCATGTGCTCAGCCTCCTCATTTCAGCCTCAGCACCTCCCAAGGCTGATGTGCTGACATGCTTCCATTTGAGAGGGCTCCACGTCCAGCTGCCCCTACAGACGCTTCATGGCCAGCAGGAATTCTAGAGGACTGTGTGAAGGGGCTGCTGGGCTCGCTTCACACACTGGCTCTCATAGCCCTGCTAACCTGGTCTCCTGGAATTCACCAGGCACAGGACAGAGACTCAGGGCAGCAGGACCCAGGGTCACTGCACTTATTACAACGCACGGCTCTATCCGGACAGCCCTGTTCCTGCTCCCCACACTCCAGTCCTGCCTACCCTCTGACCTTTCCTCAGGCCTGCCTTGGTCTTATCCTTCCCAGTTCTTCCAAGGCTGGGGTAAACCCTGGCAGGTGCTGTGAGTTTATGAGGCTTACCCTGCTGTAGAACTTTTGTTTCAGTATTCCAGACTAAGGGAATTGGTACAAGTTAGTTTTAACTCTAATATTGCTCTCATCCTCTCTAAGGGGCTAAGAGACTTACGGAGTTGTTTTGAAGTACCTAAGGTTAGCTCAGGCACAGGACACTTACTTCTTTTGTGAAGTTGGTTGCATATCTAGGCTATTTTGGAGAATGCTGCAATGAACCTAAGTTCATCTCATTGTGATACTGATTTAATTTCCTTTGGCTATATACCCAGAACTGTGATTGCTGAATCATATGATATTTCTGTTTATAATTTTATAAGGAACCCCCATACTCTTTTTCATAATAGCGGCACCATTTTACCTTCCCACCAGCAGTGTACAAAGTTTCCAATTCCCCACATCTTGGCCTTAAACTGTTAATTATTTTCTTTATAATACACAGCCTAACAGGTATGAGGTGTTGATTTGCATTGCCCTGATGATTAGTGAGGTTGAGAACCTTTTCCTATATTTGTTATCCATTTGTATGTCTTTTTTAGGAAATGTCTTATTTAAGACTTTGCACATTTCTGAACCCAGTTATTTGCCCTTTTTAATTTTTTAACTTAGTTTACATTTGAGTTGTAGTGTTTTTCTTTGATGTTTTGTATATTAGCTCCTTTTCTGATATATGTTTGTAATCTTTCTGTAAGTTATATTTTCATCCTATTGACTGTTGAGAAAACTATACTTTCCCTATTTGTTGTCTTAGAAGCTTGGTGAATTTCATTTGGCAATGTATCTATGAGTTTTCTTGGGGGTTATTTATTCTCATCTTTAGGCCTATGTATCTGTTTCTATGTCAGTACCGTACAGTTTTGATTCCTGTGGCTTTGTAATGTGTTTTGAAGTCAGGAAGTGAGAAGCCTCCATCTATGTTCTTTGTTCTCAGGATTGTGTTGTCTGTTTGGAGTCCTTAGTGGTTCCATATGTATTTTAGGATCCTTTTTTTTTTCTATTTCTTTGAAAATGACATTGGGATTTTGATAGGTATTACAATGAATTTATATTTACCTTTGGGTAGTGTAGAAATGTCAACAATAATAAGTCTCCAGTCTATGAATATGATATGTCGTTTCAATGATTTGTTCCTTGTTTAATTCTTTCAGCAGTGGTTTGTAGTTTTCAGTGTACAGGCCATTTACCTTCTAAGGGCATTTTGTCCCTTCCTTCCCTGGATTTTTCAGAGGCAGTGGTGAGAAGGATGGCCTCATAAAGTGAGTGAATGTCCCTCCCTCCCTTCTGCACCTGCTCGCCGATTATGTCTAGCACAGGTGCACTGGGCCATGCTCATTACCTCTCCCCTCAAGTGGAACACCTGTCGGGAATTCCTCTAGGATCTGGGTGTTGACATTACTGTTTCAGTGTCCCCAAGGTCTCATGGGTGCCTGGCAAGTGTGCATGAGCCTAGGAAACACCTACAAATGAATCATCAAATCTGGCCAGCAAACTGCCCTGCAGAAGGTGTTGGGCCGCACCTCTCACGCCTGCAAGCCCTGTACTTGCTCAGCCTCAGGGCTAAGGAAAGAGCCCGAAGTCAGGGACAGAGACATTCATGGTTTAATAGATGGGAGATCTTTCATGTCAGAAGCAAAGTGGTCCTGTAGAGACATCCCACTGTAGATAGCCGATGGCAGGCAGAACGCAGCAGCAGCAGTAGCAGCATGCTTCTCTCTGGGCGGAATAGGCAGGCGACCAGTTAAAGGGGGCATTGACAGCAGATGGGCTCATCGGTTACCAGGGAGACCAGCAGAGGGACGCATCCCTCTTACCCCTTGGGCTACGTACTTCACGGGGCAGAGGTTTTCCTTTGGTAAACCATCAGCAAACAGCCATCTTGAATGGGTAGACCATACAGAGGGGAATAACCAGGGGAGCGGTGGTAACATCCTCCATATACTTTATATATATATATACACATATATATGGAGAGAGAGAGAGAGAGGGTTGTTTATTACACTATGGTAGCCACTAGCTAGATGTGCCTGTTATAATTTATTTAATTCAATCAATGATTCACTAAGTGTATTGAAATAAAAGAAAATAAAATATCCCATTACTCAGTCACATTAGTCACATTTTAAATGTATCCATAAGACTTGTAAATTCATGTTCGTGTTTCTACAGAATTGACTTTGAATAGCATTTGTGGCCGTGATAAAGAAAAGGATACAGGTAGGAACAACACTTAGGTAGGATCTAATGGCAGAAGGTTCCTGGAACTTTAGGGTTATATCTCCTGCTTTGCAGACTGAGGAAGGTGGATATGAAATCAGAAAGACGAATGAAATATGTGTAGAGTTCTGACTTGTTTTTTTCACATTTTAATGATACAATAGAGAGAAATTGTGTCCTTAGACGTGACTGTGCTCTATAATCACCTTTTCTTGATTTGCTCATCTAAACTGATCTTTTGCACATGAGCTGCTCTTTCTTGTGCTTGTCACTGCCTAATATGGAAGTTTGTGCTCTGGTTAGCACATCTAGGGTATGGTGCACAGTAGAGATTTTTTCTTTTGCATATTGACCTATGATGGACAGAACCTGTGGGTCAAAACTCTCATGGGCCATTGAAACTTGAGACCAAGTTCTTCTAGAAAGGGTGAGGTGGTGGATGAGAAGTGAACTGTCTCCCTCTGCACTTTCAGGACTTGTGGCTTCACCTCATATTTTGTGCTCACTGTTAGTTCCTCTTGTAAAGGACAGTCCCAGAGATGGATGAGTCACAGAACACGTGCTCTGGGATCACTGCATGTGGTCAGTCTCCTTGAGCTCATCCCAGCCTCTACACTTCCCCAAGGCTGAGGTGCTGACATGCTTCCATTTCAGAGGGGTCCACGTCCAGCTACCCTAGAGACCCTCCATGGGCGGCAGAAATTCTAGAGGGCTGTGTGAAGGGGCTGCTGGGCTTCTTTACACCCTTGCTTTCACAGCCCTGCTGACCTGGTCTCCTGGGGTTGACTAGCCCCAGGACAGAGACTCAGGGCAGCAGGACCCAGGTTCAGTGCTCTTCTTACAACCCACTGCTCCGTCCAGACAGCCCTGCCCCTGCTCCCCACTCCCCAGTCCTGCCTACCCTCTGACCTTTCCTCAGGCCTGCCTTGGTCTTATCCTTCCCAGTTCTTCCAAGGCTGGGGTAAACCCTGGCAGGTGCTGTGTGTTTATGAGACTTCCTCTTCTGTAGAATTTTGTTTCTGTGTTCCAGACTAAGGGAATTGGGACAAGTTACTTTTAACTCTAATATTGCTTTCATCCGCTCTAAGGGGCTAAGAGACGTACGGAGTTGATTTGAAGTACCTAAGGTTAGCTCAGGCACAGGACCCTTATTTGTTTGTGAAGTTGTTTGCATGTTCTTCCCTCAACACAGCTGTTGCCCAGATTTGGTTAATATTCCTTTTCCTCAGAAGGAGATGGTGCAGAGATAAATGTTCTAAGCTCTTGACCTCCTAAGTGGAAAAGCCATACTGAGGACCCAGGGGTGGGTCCCAATGTGGATGCACTTGATCACTGACCTGCACTTACCACTCAGCCAAGGGGTCCTCAGTCATGGAGCAAGGGAGTCCCTGCATCCGTATCCTTGGCTGGAAGTCCTAGAATCTCCAAAGGTCCAGACCTTGCCCATCAGGTGGCCTTAGTGGTCACAGAATCCAGGGCAGCTATGGGTGGACTTATCAGTTGACTTTGGCACAGTCATTAAGGTGAAATTCACCTCAGGACCTGCATTCTCCTGGTCAGCTCCCAGATTCTGAGAGGTGTGAGACCCCATGTATACAGTAGAGGTCATATCTGGCAGTGCTGGTGTCACTGCTTAAACAACGCCAAAAGCAGATGAGAATCAGGGAGCTATTTTATTGTATTGGATAACATTACCATAAGCCTTAGCATTGGTCAATTCCTGTAGCCCACACCCAAGGACTCAAAGTGGAACCTGACTGTTAGCCTGTACACTTCTCCTGCGCAGCTGGGTTAGAGACAGGCTGTGCTCAGTCCGGGCTCCCTCTTCATAACGAAGTGTCCCACTTATGGAACAGCTCCCTAGAGTATGGACAACCCCTGACTCAGTGGGCATACGTACAATGTATAGAAAACAAAGACTGGGAGAAAAATATGATACGATTGATAGTGGCTGTATCTAAATGGTAGGATTTCAATTTTGTCAAATCTTGTGTATTTGATTTTCTTTAAGACAAGTGATTAGTGAATAAATATAGCATATTTTGTCTAGGATTGAATTCAGTCCTTTAATGGAGGTTGCTGTTAATCAAGTATAAAATATCATACAACAGAAGACATGATAAATGCCGTAGCTGGCATTGTGGATGCTGGGGAAAGAGTGATCTGGGAAAAATCAAGCGACAGTGGCAATTTAGCAGAAGCTCAAAAGAGGCAGGATGGGTCATGGGTCTGTGTCATTGAAACAGAGCATGCATTTTAGTGTTTACCATTTTTTAGATCGACCCTTCCCTTCTGATTAGGCTCCCCTTAGCTAGAAAGCCAAAGCTCTGTTTTCATTTCCTTCCTCTTGTCCTTTGCCTTCCTTCATCCCCCAAAGAGGATGGCCCAACACCAGCTCAGCCCACACTTACTAACCTCCCACATCCATACACACCACCCCATGTCCTCATCGAGAAGAAAGCCCCTGAGTAATTCCTGAGCCGCAGCACCAGTGTCCTGACAGTTACTCTGTGTCCCTCCAGCTCTCCCTGAGGATGTGGCGGATGACCTGCACCATGATAGGACAGGAGAAAAGCCTCCGTGGATCCCCAAGGTAAGCTGGATTGTTTCTGGTCTGAGATAGAAATATTGCTTTATTTCTCTTTGAATAGAATTAAGTTATGAATATTTGAGGGTATTCCTTCCAGATACATACAATTCCCTTGGTTGGGAGAATGTGGAGTGAGAGTCTATTACCAACTCATGCAGCCTGATTCCACAGGACATTACAATTGACAGCATCCATTATAGCCTGTAGAGTACGGAGCTCTCTCTCCTGCAGCGATTTTTCCTCTAGACAAAGAATTCTGTAATTTCAAACCTAAATGGACTTGGAAGTTCCATCCTCCCAGCAAAGTTCTTGCCTTTCAGCCTGAGTAGGTTTTGCTCGGATAACCCTTGCTGGGTTCCCTGGACCACTGTTTCTTATGAGGTTTTCTACTGTCAGCAAATGAACAAAAGACCTGAGCATCACTGTGATCTTATCCTCATAGTGTTTTCTCTTCTGTAATTGCAGGTGGCCTTCCCAGAACGTGAAAACGGTATGTATTGTGGAATCAGTCACTTGGGGAGGAAGAACTTTGAAGATAAGAAAGTGGGACATTCTTGCTGGTTTTAGTGTAGAGGGCAGACTGATTCCAAATTTGTGCTGGGAATGAGAGTAGGTGTCCTGGTGATAGAAAGTGATCTACAAGTAATGTGACCAATTACTATAGTCCCAGGAAGAAGCTGTATTACGGTTAGGTGGTGTAGGTTTGTGTGCATGAGACTGGGTGTGTCTGTATGTGAAATGAGTGGGATGGATCTGTGTGTGTAAGTGAACTTTTTGTGTTGTGTTTGCCTTGATTTATGTTCCCCTAAACATCACTGTTACTGGTGGCAACTTTCTAAAAATTATTCCCATCACCACTGCATCATGAATGGGTATGGATATAAAAGTAAATAAACTGTATACTTTCAGTGTGTGCATTGATTTTATACCAAGTGAGCCTCATTTAACCTGGAAAACAAATCCTATCACCACCCAGGCAAATGTTTACTGGATTATCATTATTATTATTCTTTTGGCTGTGTTGTGTCTTCGTTGCAGTGTGCGGGCTTCTCATTTCAGTGGCTTCTGTTGTTCCAGAGCACGGGCTCTAGGTGCATGGGCTTCAATAGTTGTGGCACGTGGGCTCAGTAGTTGTGACTTGCAGGCTCTACGGCACAGGCTTAGTAGTTGTGGTGCATGGACTTAGTTGCCCAATGGCTGGTATCTTAATGAACCAAACTGGGTTTCAGCATCCCTACTACTGGGTCAATTACAACTTCATTTAATAAGAAATCTCATCTCTTAGTAGGTCTCATAGCATTCTGAATGGTTATGATACATCTCTCTGCCACTTCCCTCATTCTAACTGTTTCCTATTAGAGCCTCGGGATGAGTCCTCCCCTCTTCCCTGAAGCACCTAGTGCTAGGCAGGCCTCCTTCCTTTTGCAGGGAGCCCATGCCACACCCAGTTCTGGAGGAGTCCGAGAAAGAAGGAGCCTCCAGGAGTAGATGGAGGAAATTCACTCCACCATTCTCCTTTGTGGCTAATATTCACTATCGGATTCTGTGCTAAGGAAACGAAATGTCCTTCTCCTGTGGAAAGTCTGTCTTCCATCACTTGTGCCGGCCCTGTTTCTGTGTGCTGGGCAAGACACACTGCATACAATGAAGACAGAACCAAGAAATCTACCCCAGGGATTGAGTTCTGGGTGGGCACTGGCTCCCATCACAGGAGGGCAGACAGGAGGTTGTGCTTTGCAAGGTAGGATAGAGAAACCAAGGAGTGTGACAAGAGCATCTCCACTCATGTTGCGGTGCAAACTGCCAGATGAAGTAGGTTCTTGGTATTTTCTGAAGGCTTTTGCAAGCAAACAAGTCTGGGAGTAAAGTCAATTAAAACATGGAAAGTTATAGTTAAAATTTTTTTTTCGATAGTGAGTCCTTTGAGAAATACATACTTTAATAGAATATGATTGCCTTATATGTGTCAATATTTTCCCCACCAAAGAAAACACTGAAAATGCTTCATTGTAAAATGTCACTTGTTTACCCAAGAGACTGTGTATGAGTAAAGTTGTTCTAGAAATCCTCAATCCCTAGGTCGTAGTTTGCTGATGGTGCTGAGGGGAACCCTGGTGTGCGATTCAGTGCCTGCTACTCACAGGGAGGCTCTTAAGAACACAGAGACCCGCCCAGTGGACCCCACGAGTGAGGACAGGATTGGCGCCTCGGGCTGCACTTGAAGAGGGAAATGCTTTAGAGAAGTGGAAGGAGATACAGGAAGGGCACCTGAGCCATGGGGAGTCAGGGGTGTTTGGTTTAGAGATCAAGGAAAAGTGTACACCTGAGCACAGCCTGGGCCCCACTTAGGATGCTATTGGCGCTTCTGGTTGAATGGGGAAGAGAAGGGACATGCCCCTCTTGCTGGAGTGAACTGTGGAGAGATGTCTTCTTTAAAGCCTGGGGAGAGGAGCTTCTCTCCCATTATCTCCTGATACCTGTGTACATTCGAGACCCTTCCTGCTTTCTTCTTTCCCTCTGTTGGCTCCCGTTCCTTATTTTTCTTCTTTTTTCCCCTTTTTCCACTTTGTATTTCTTTTACATATGTGTATTTTATTGTTGTAAAAGTACACATACGATGAAATCCAACGTCTTAACAAGTTTTGAAATGTCCAGTCAGTCCTGTTGACTACATGCACCTTGTTGTACAGCATGTGTCTAGAACTTTTACATTTTGCAAATAACACATGCTAACCATTGAACACAGACTTCCCATGTCAACCTCTTGCCAGCTCTTGGAACCACCCTACTATTCTCTGCTTCTCGGAGTTTTCTTTCAGTTTTTGACCTTCTGTGACTGGCTTATGTCACTCTTACAAATGTCCTCCAAGTTCTTTCGTGTTGCTGCAAATGGCAGGATTTCCTTCTTTTTCAACGACTGAATGACATTCCACTGTATGTTTACAGCACATTTTCTTTATTAATTCATCTTCCCATGGACACTAGGCAGTTTTCCTATGTTGTGTATTGTGTACAATGCTGCAATGGACATGAGATTGTAGATATCTCTTGGACATTCTTGTTTTATCCCCTTTATATATAAACCTAAATGAGTGATTGTGGATTTTATGATAGTTCTCTTAATAATTTTTGGGGGACCTCCATTCTGTTTTCCATAATGGCTACACCATTTTACATTACTAAAGGGTACAAAACAGGGTACAGGAGTTCCAATTCTTCACATCTTTGCCAGCATCCATTAATTTTCTTTCTTTTTCCTTTTTCCTTTTCTTTTCTTTTTTCTTTTTTTTTTTTTTTGCAGTACACGGGCCTCTCATTGTTTTGGGACCTTCCGTTGTGGAGCACAGGCTCCAAACGCACAGGCTCAGCGGCCATGGCTCATGGGCCCAACCGCTCAGCGGCATGTGGGATCCTCCCAGACCAGTGCACAAACACTTGTACCCGACATCGGCAGGCAGACTCTCAACCACTGTGCCACCAGGGAAGCCCTAATTGTCTTTTTATAATGCACATCCTAACAGGTGTGAGTGATATCTCCTTGTGGCTTGATTTCCATTTCCCTGATGCTTAGCGATGTTGAGCAAATTTTCATATGTAGATTGACTACTTGTATGTCTTTATGGAGAAATGTCTAATGAAGCTTTTTACCCATTTTTAAACTCAGTTATTTGCCCGCTCTTTTTCTGAAATTGACTTGTAGTAGTTTCTTATATATTCTGGATATTGGTCCCTTATTCAGATACAAGGTTTACAAATATTTCCTCTCATCCGATAGGTTGCCTTTTCATGCTGTTGATTGTTGAACAGACTATCCTTTCTTCACTTGGTAATCTTAGAACCTTGGCCAAGATCAGTTGGCCATATATATGTGCATTTATTTGGGGTCTGTCTATTATATTTCATTGGTCTATCTCACTGTCTTGATGCCACTAGCAGACTGTGTTGACTACTGTGGCATTGTTATGTGTTTTGAGTTCAGGAAGTGTTAATCTCCATCATTGCTCTTTGCTCTCAAGATTGTTTTATCTGCTTGTGGGGGGTTCCATATGTATTTTAGGATTTTGTCCACTTCTATAATAATGACATGGAATTTTGTGGGTTGTTGCGATATATGTGTACATCACTTTATGTAGTATAGAAATGCCAACAGTATTTAATAATCCAGTCTATGAACATCTTATATAATTCCAATTATTTGTCTCTTCTTTAATTTCTTTCCGCAATGTCCTGTAGTTTTCAGTATACAAATTTTTCACCTCCTGTGGGGCCTTTTCCACTGCCTTCCTCAGGTCTTCTAGAGTCAGGGGTGAGAAGGATGGACTCATGGAGAGAGTGAAATCCCTCCCTCCCCTCTGCACCTACTCTCTGATTATGTCTAATACAGGTGTACTGGGCCATGCCCTTCACCTCTGTCTACAAGTGGGCCCGTTGCTGGGAATTCCTCTTGAATCTGAGTGTTGACTGTACTATTTCAGTGTCCACAAGGACTCTCCCAATGTGTCGCGTGGGTCCAAGAGCCCAAGATATACCTACATACGAATGATCAGATCAGGCCATCAAATTTTCTGCAGTAAAGAACAACCAGGGGAGTTGTGGCTGGTTGCCTCTTTCTCATCTTTGGATTTCTTACAGCTGAGCTTTCCAGTGTGGTAGCCACGAACCAAATGTGTCTATTTATAATTAATTTAGTTCAAACAATAATTAACTCATTCTATTAAAAAATGCAAAAACCACACAAGTGCTTGGTCACACTAGCCATGTTTCAAGTGTGTCTGTACCATCTGGAATTTCAGGTTGGTAAGGTTGACGGTGAAAGCTATAAATGGGTCTATAGAAGTGAGGGGTCGAAAGGTGATTTTCTCAGCATCTCTCCCTCGTTTGCAATTTTCAACTGTGATCAAGATCTTATTGAAGGACTCTGTCTGCACAGAGCACAGGGGAGGTCTGAGAACCTGGAGGGAAGACCAGGGTGATGCTGTGTGAGCCAGCAAGTCGAGTAGGAGAAATGGGTGCGTCAACTTGTATAATAACTTTATGCTCATGGTTGTGTTTGTACAGAATGGATCTTGGAGAGCATACATAGCAGTGATGCTGAGGACGATTCACATAGGGAACAACTCTCAGGTAGGATCTAAAGCGAGACAATTCCTAGAACACTTGGGTTCCACACGGTTCTTTAGAAACTAAGGAAGGTGAATAGGAAATCAGGAAGAAGGAAATATGTGTAGAATTCTGATTTGTTCTTTCCAAACTTTAATGATATAATAGAGTTATTGTGTCCATGTCCTTTGACTGTACTGTGCTTCTTTTCATGCTTTGCCATTCAGAAATTTTCTTTCTCACAAGACTACTCTTTCATTGCTTTGTCACTGCCAAAAATGAAAGGTTCGTTTCTGTTCAGTACCTGGAGGGTATTTTGCACCAAGGATTTTGGTTTCCTTTTTACATTCATGTATGATGGCCATGTCCTAGTGGGAACAAAACTCTCATAGTCACTTGACACTGGAGAACAAGTTCTTATACTTTGTGTCAGGTGGTGGATGAGAGTTGAACTCTCTCCCTCTACACTTTCAGGACTTGTAGCTTCATCTTACTTTTGCCCTCACTGTTTATTCCTCATGGAAAGCACGCTCCCAGAAGTGGAAGAGTCACAGAACACTTGATTTGGGATCACTGCATGTGCTCAGTCTCTTCATTTCAGCCTCAGCACCTCCCAAGGCTGATGTGCTGACATGCTTCCATTTGAGAGGGGTCCACGTCCAGCTGATCCTAAAGACCCTTCATGGCCGGCAGGAATTTTAGAGGACTGTGTGAAGGGGCTGCTGGGCTTCTTCACACACTGGCTCTCACAGCCCTGCTAACCTGGTCTCCTGGAATTGAAGAGGCCCAGGACAGAGACTCAGGGCAGCAGGACCCAGGGTCACTGCTCTTCTTACAACCCACTGCTCCGTCCAGACAGCCCTGCCCCTGCTCCCCACTCCCCAGTCCTGCCTACCCTCTGACCTTTCCTCAGGCCTGCCTTGGTCTTATCCTTCCCAGTTCTTCCAAGGCTGGGGTAAACCCTGGCAGGAGTTGTGTGTTTATGAGGCTTCCTCTGCTGTAGAACTTTTGTTTCAGCATTCCAGACTAAGGGAATTGGTACAAGTTACTTTTAACTCTAATATTGCTTTCATCCTCTCTAAGGGGCTAAGGCACTTACGGAGTAGTTTGGAAGTACCTAAGGTTAGCTCAGGCACAGGACCCTTACTTGTTTTGTGAAGTTGTTTGCATGTTCTTCCCTCAACACAGCTGTTGCCCAGATTTGGTTAATATTCCTTTTCCTCAGAAGGAGATGGTGCAGAGATAAATGTTCTAAGCTCTTGACCTCCTAAGTGGAAAAGCCATTCTGAGAACCCAGGGTTGGTTACCAGTATGGATGCTCTGGATCCCTGACCTGCACTTACCACTCAGCCAAGGGATCCTCAGTCATGGAGCAAGGGAGTCCCTGCATCCGTATCCTTGGCTGGAAGTCCTAGCATCTCTAAAGTTCCAGACCTTGCCCATCAGGTGGCCTTAGTGGTCACAGAATCCAGGGCAGCTATGGGTGGACTTATCAGTTGACTTTGGCTCAGTCATTAATGTAAAATTCTCCTCAGGACCTGCATTCTCCTGGTCAGCTCCCAGATTCTGAGAGGTGTGAGACCCCATGTATACAGTACAGGTCATATCTGTCAGTGCTGGTGTCATTGCTTAAACAAGGCCAAAAGCAGATAAGAATCAGGGAGCTATTTTATTGTATTGGATAACATTACCATAAGCCGTAGCATTGGTCAATTCCTGTAGCCCACACCCAAGGACTCAAAGTGGAACCTGACTGTTAGCCTGTACACTTCTCCTGCGCAGCTGGGTTAGAGACAGACTGTGCTCAGTCTGGGCTCCCTCTTCATAACGAAGTGTCCCATTTATGGAACAGCTCCCTAGAGTATGGACAACCCCTGACTCTGTGGGCATATGTATATTGTATAGAAAACAAAGAGTGGGAGAAAAATATGATACGATTGATAGTGGCTGTATCTAAATGGTGGGATTTCAGTTTTGTCAAATCTTGTGTATTTGATTTTCTTTAAGACAAGTGATTAGTGAATAAATATAGCATATTTTGTCTAGGATTGAATACAGTCCTTTAATGGAGGTTGCCGTTAATCAAGTATAAAATATCACACAACAGAAGACATGATAAATGCAGTAGCTGGCATTGTGGATGCTGGGGAAAGAGTGATCTGGGAAAAATTAAGAAGCAGTGGCAATTTAGCAGAAGCTCAAAAGAGGCAGGATGGGTCATGGGTCTTTGTCATTGAAACAGAGCATGCATTTTAGTGTTTACCATTTTTTAGATCGACCCCTCCCTTCTGATTAGGCTCCCCATAGCTAGAAAGCCAAAGCTCTGTTTTCATTTCCTTCCTCTTGTCCTTTGCCTTCCTTCATCCCCTAAAGAGGATGGCCCAACACCAGATCAGCCCACACTTACTAACCTCCCACATCCATACACACCACCCACCCCATGTCCTCATTGAGAAGAAAGGCCCTGAGTAATTCCTGAGTCGCAGCACCAGTGTCCTGACAGTTACTCTGTGTCCCTCCAGCTCTCCCTGAGGATGTGGCGGATGACCTGCACCATGATAGGACAGGAGAAAAGCCTCCGTGGATCCCCAAGGTAAGCTGGATTGTTTCTGGTCTGAGATAGAAATATTGCTTTATTTCTCTTTCAATAGAATTAAGTTATGAATATTTGAGGGTATTCCTTCCAGATACATACAATTCCCTTGGTTGGGAGAATGTGGAGTGAGAGTCTATTACCAACTCATGCAGCCTGATTCCACAGGACATTACAATTGACAGCATCCATTACAGCCTGTAGAGTACGGAGCTCTCTCTCCTGCAGCGATTTTTCCTGTAGACAAAGAATTCTGTAATTTCCAACCTAAATGGACTTGGAAGTTCCATCCTCCCAGCAAAGTTCCTGCCTTTCAGCCTGAGTAGCTTTGCTCTGATAACCCTTGCTGGGTTCCCTGGACCACTGTTTCTTATGAGGTTTTCTACTGTCAGCAAATGAACAAAAGACCTGAGCATCACTGTGATCTTATCCTCATAGTGTTTTCTCTTCTGTAATTGCAGGTGGCCTTCCCAGAACGTGAAAACGGTATGTATTGTGGAATCAGTCACTTGGGGAGGAAGAACTTTGAAGATAAGAAAGTGGGACATTCTTGCTGGTTTTAGTGTAGAGGGCAGACTGATTCCCAATTTGTGCTGGGAATGAGAGTAGGTGTCCTGGTGATAGAAAGTGATCTACAAGTAATGTGACCAATTACTATAGTCCCAGGAAGAAGCTGTATTACGGTTAGGTGGTGTAGGTTTGTGTGCATGAGACTGGGTGTGTCTGTATGTGAAATGAGTGGGATGATTCTGTGTGTGTAAGTGAACTTTTTGTGTTGTGTTTCCCTTGATTTATGTTCCCCTAAACATCACTGTTACTGGTGCCAAGTTTCTAAAAAATATTCCCATCACCACTGCATCATGAATGGGTATGGATATAAAAGTAAATAAACTGTATACTTTCAGTGTGTGCATTGATTTTATACCAAGTGAGCCTCATTTAACCTGGAAAACAAATCCTATCACCACCCAGGCAAATGTTTACTGGATTATTATTATTATTTTTTTTTTGGCTGTGTTGTTTCTTCGTTGCAGTGTGCGGGCTTCTCATTTCGGTGGCTTCTGTTGTTCCAGAGCACGGGCTCTAGGTGCATGGGCTTCAATAGTTGTGGCACGTGGGCTCAGTAGTTGTGACTTGCAGGCTCTACGGCACAGGCTTAGTAGTTGTGGTGCACTAGCTTAGTTGCCCAATGGCTGGTATCTTAATGAACCAAACTGGGTTTCAGCATCCCTACTACTGGGTCAATTACAACTTCATTTAATAAGAAATCTCATCTCTTAGTAGGTCTCATAGCATTCTGAATGGTTATGATACATCTCTCTGCCACTTCCCTCATTCTAACTGTTTCCTATTAGAGCTTCGGGATGAGTCCTCCCCCCTTACCTGAAGCACCTAGTGCTAGGCAGGCCTCCTTCCTTTTGCAGGGAGCCCATGCTTGTACCCACATGCCACACCCAGTTCTGGAGGAGTCCGAGAAAGAAGGAGCCTCCAGGAGTAGATGGAGGAAATTCACTCCACCTTTCTCCTTTGAGGCTAATATTCACTATCGGATTCTGTGCTAAGGAAACGAAATGTCCTTCTCCTGCGGAAAGTCTGTCTTCCATCACTTGTGCCGGCCCTGTTTCTGTGTGCTGGGCAAGAAACACTGCATACAGTGAAGACAGAACCAAGATATCTACCCCACGGATTGAGCTCAGTGTGGGCACTGGCCCCCTTCCCAGGAGGGCGGACAGGAGGTTGTGCTTTGCAGGGTGGGACAGAGAAACCAAGGAGTGTGACAAGAGCATCTCCACTCATGTTGCTGTGCAAACTGCCAGATGAAGTAGGTTCTTGGTATTTTCTGAAGGCTTTTGCAAGCAAACAAGTCTGGGAGTAAAGTCAATTAAAACTTTTAAAGATATACTTAAAATTTTTTTCGATAGTGAGTCCTTTGAGAAATACATATTTGAATAGAATATGATTGCCTTATATGTGTCAATATTTTCCCCACCAAAGAATACACTGAATATGCTTGATTGTAATATGTCACTTGTTTACCCAAGAGACTGTGTATGAGTAAAGTTGTTCTAGAAATCCTCAATCCCTAGGTCGTAGTTTGCTGATGGTGCTGAGGGGAACCCTGGTGTGCGATTCAGTGCCTGCTACTCACAGGGAGGCTCTTAAGAACTCAGAGGCCCACCCAGTGGACCCCACGTGTTAGGACAGGATCGGCGCCTCGGACCGCACTTGAAGAGGGACATGCTTTAGGGAAGTGGATGGAGATACAGGAAGGGCACCTGAGCCATGGGGAGTCAGGGGTTGTTGGTTTAGAGATCAAGGAAAAGTGTACAACTGAGCAGAGCCTGGGCCACACTTAGGATGCTATTGGCACTTCTGGTGGAATGGGGAAGAGAAAGGACATCCCCCTCCTGCTGGAGTGAACTCTGGAGAGATGTCTTCTTTAAAGCCTGGGGAGAGGAGCTTCTCTCCCATTATCTCCTGATACCTGTGTACATTAGAGACCCTTCCTGCTTTCTTCTTTCCCTCTGTTGACTCCCGTTCCTTATTTTTCTTCTTCTTTCCCCTTTTTCCACTTTGTGTTTATTTTACATATGTGTATTTTATTGTTGTAAAAGTACACATATGATGAAATCCAACGTCTCAACAAGTTTTGAAATGTCCAGGCAGTCCTGTTGACTACATGCACCTTGTTGTACAGCATGTGTCTAGAACTTTTCCATTTTGAAATAACACATACTAACCATTGAACAGAGACTTACCATGTCAACCTCCTGCCAGCTCTTGGAACCACCCTTCTACTCTCTGCTTCTCAGAGTTTTCTTTCAGGTTTTGACCTTCTGTGACTGGCTTATTTCACTCTTACAAATGTCCTCCAAGTTCTTTCGTGTTGCTGCAAATGGCAGGATTTCCTTCCTTTTCAACGACTGAATGACATTCCACTGTATGTTTACACCTCATTTTCTTTATTAATTCATCTTCCCATGGACACTAGGCAGTTTTCCTATGCTGTGTATTGTGTATAATGCTGCAATGGACATGAGATTGTAGATATCTCTTGGACATTCTTGTTTTATCTCCTTTGTATATAAACCTAAATGAGTGATTGTGGATTTTATGATAGTTCTCTTAATAATTTTTGGGGGACCTCCATTCTGTTTTTCATAATGGCTACACCATTTTACATTACAACAGGGTACAAAACAGGGTACAGGAGTTCCTATTCTTCACATCTTTGCCAGCATCCATTAATTTTCTTTCTTTTTTCTTTTCTTTTTTTTTTTTTTTTTTTTTTTTTTTTTTTTGCAGTACACGGGCCTCTCATTGTTGTGGGCTCTCCCGTTGTGGAGCACAGGCTCCAAACGCACAGGCTCAGCGGCCATGGCTCATGGGCCCAATCGCTCAGCGGCATGTGGGATCCTCCCAGACCAGTGCATGAACAGTTGTACCCTACATCGGCTGGCAGACTCTCAACCACTGTGCCAACAGGGAAGCCCTAATTGTCTTTTTATAATGCACATCCTAACAGGTGTGAGTGATATCTCCTTGTGGCTTGATTTCCATTTCCCTGATGCTTAGCGATGTTGAGCAAATTTTCATATGTAGATTGACTACTTGTATGTCTTTATGGATAAATGTCTAATGAAGCTTTTTACCCATTTTTAAACTCAGTTATTTGCCCGCTCTTTTTCTGAAATTGACTTGTAGTAGTTTCTTATATATTCTGGATATTGGTCCCTTATTCAGATACAAGGTTTACACATATTTCCTCTCATCCGATAGGTTGCCTTTTCATGCTGTTGATTGTTGAACAGACTATCCTTTCTTCACTTGGTAATCTTAGAACCTTGGCCAAGATCAGTTGGCCATATATATGTGCGTTTATTTGGGGTCTCTCTATTATATTTCATTGATCTATCTCACTGTCTTGATGCCACTAGCAGACTGTGTTGACTACTGTGGCATTGTTATGTGTTTTGAGTTCAGGAAGTGTTAATCTCCATCATTGCTCTTTGCTCTCAGGATTGTTTTATCTACTTGTGGGGGGTTCCATATGTATTTTAGGATTCTGTCCACTTCTATAATAATGACATGGAATTTTGTGGGTTGTTGCGATATATGTGTACATCACTTTATGTAGTATAGAAAATGCCAACAGTATTTAATAATCCAGTCTATGAACATCTTATATCATTCCAATTATTTGTCTCTTCTTTAATTTCTTTCCGCAATGTCCTGTAGTTTTCAGTATACAAATTTTTCACCTCCTGTGGGGCCTTTTCCACTGCCTTCCTCAGGTCTTCTAGAGTCAGGGGTGAGAAGGATGGACTCATGGAGAGAGTGAAATCCCTCCCTCCCCTCTGCACCTACACTCTGATTATGTCTAATACAGGTGTACTGGGCCATGCCCTTCACCTCTGTCTACAAGTGGGCCCCTTGCTGGGAATTCCTCTTGAATCTGAGTGTTGACTGTACTATTTCAGTGTCCACAAGGACTCTTGCAATGCCTAGCGTGGGTCCAAGAGCCCAAGATATACCTACATACGAATGATCAGATCAGGCCATCAAATTTTCTGCAGTAAAGAACAACCAGGGGAGGGGTGGCTGTTTGCCTCTTTCTCATCTTTGGATTTCTTAGAGCTGAGCTTTCCAGTGTGGTAGCCACGAACCAAATGTGTCTATTTATAATTAATTTAGTTCAAACAATAATTAACTCATTCTATTAAAAAATGCAAAAACCACACAAGTGCTTGGTCACACTAGCCATGTTTCAAGTACGTCTGTAACATCTGAAATTTCAGGTTGGTAAGGTTGACGGTGAAAGCTATAAATGGGTCTATAGAAGTGAGTGGTTGAAAGGTGATTTTCTCAGCATCTCTCCCTCATTTGCAATTTTCAACTGTGATCAAGATCTTATTGAAGGACTCTGTCTGCACAGAGCACAGGGGAGGTCTGAGAACCTGGAGGGAAGACCATGGTGATGCTGTGTGAGCCAGCAAGTCGAGTAGGAGAAATGGGTGGGTCAACTTGTATAATAACTTTATGCTCATGGTTGTGTTTGTACAGAATGGATCTTGGAGAGCATACATAGCAGTGATGCTGAGGACGATTCACATAGGGAACAACTCTCAGGTAGGATCTAAAGCGAGACAATTCCTAGAACACTTGGGTTCCACCCGGTTCTTTAGAAACTAAGGAAGGTGAATAGGAAATCAGGAAGAAGGAAATATGTGTAGAATTCTGATTTGTTCTTTCCAAACTTTAATGATATAATAGAGTTATTGTGTCCATGTCCTTTGACTGTACTGTGCTTCTTTTCATGCTTTGCCATTCAGAAATTTTCTTTCTCAAGGCTACTCTTTCATTGCTTTGTCACTGCCAAAAATGAAAGGTTCGTTTCTGTTCGGTACCTGGAGGGTATTTTGCACCAAGGATTTTGGTTTCCTTTTTACATTCACGTATGATGGCCATGTCCTAGTGGGAACAAAACTCTCATAGTCACTTGACACTGGAGAACAAGTTCTTATACTTTGTGTCAGGTGGTGGATGAGAGTTGAACTCTCTCCTTCTACACTTTCAGGACTTGTAGCTTCATCTTACTTTTGTCCTCACTGTTTATTCCTCATGGAAAGCACGCTCCCAGAGGTGGAAGAGTCACAGAACACTTGATTTGGGATCACTGCATGTGCTCAGTCTCCTCATTTCAGCCTCAGCAGCTCCTAAGGCTGATGTGCTGACATGCTTCCATTTGAGAGGGGTCCACGTCCAGCTGAACCTAAAGACCCTTCATGGCCGGCAGGAATTCTAGAGGACTGTGTGAAGGGGCTGCTGGGCTTCTTCACACACTGGCTCTCACAGCCCTGCTAACCTGGTCTCCTGGAATTGAAGAGGCCCAGGACAGAGACTCAGGGCAGCAGGACCCAGGGTCACTGCTCTTCTTACAACCCACTGCTCCGTCCAGACAGCCCTGCCCCTGCTCCCCACTCCCCAGTCCTGCCTACCCTCTGACCTTTCCTCAGGCCTGCCTTGGTCTTATCCTTCCCAGTTCTTTCAAGGCCTGGGTAAACCCTGGCAGGAGTTGTGTGTTTATGAGGCTTCCTCTGCTGTAGCTTTTTGTTTCAGTATTGCAGAATAAGGGAATTGGGACAAGTTACTTTTAACTCTAATATTACTTTCATCTGCTCTAAGGGGCTAAGACACTTACGGTGTAGTTTTGAAGTACCTAAGGTTAGCTCAGGCACAGGACCCTAACTTGTTTTGTGAAGTTGTTTGCATGTTCTTCCCTCAACACAGCTGTTGCCCAGATTTGTTTAATATTCCTTTTCCTCAGAAGGAGATGCTGCAGAGATAAATGTTCTAAGCTCTTGACCTCCTAAGTGGAAAAGCCATACTGAGAACCCAGGGGTGGGTCCCAGTATGGATGCTCTGGATCCCTGAGCTGCACTTACCACTCAGCCAAGGGATCCGCAGTCATGGAGCAAGGGAGTGCCTGCATCCGTATCCTGGCTGGAAGTCCTAGCATCTCTAAAATTCCAGACCTTGCCCATCAGGTGGCCTTAGTGGTCACAGAATCCAGGGCAGCTATGGGTGGACTTATCAGTTGACTTTGGCACAGTCATTAATGTGAAATTCACCTCAGGACCTGCGTTCTCCTGGTCAGCTCCCAGATTCAGAGAGGTGTGAGACCCCATGTATACAGTACAGGTCATATCTGTCAGTGCTGGTGTCATTGCTTAAACAAGGCCAAAAGAAGATAAGAATCAGGGAGCTATTTTATTGTATTGGATAATGTTACCATAAGCCTTAGCATTGGTCAATTCCTGTAGCCCACACCCAAGGACTCAAAGTGGAACCTGACTGTTAGACTGTACACTTCTCCTGCACAGCTCGGTTAGAGACAGGCTGTGCTCAGTCCGGGTTCCCTCTTCATAACGAAGTGTCCCACTTATGGAACAGCTCCCTAGAGTATGGACAACCCCTGACTCAGGGGGCATACATACATTGTATGGAAAACAAAGATTGGGAGAAAAATATGACACGATTGAGAGTGGCTGTATCTAAATGGTAGGATTTCAGTTTTGTCAAATCTTGTGTATTTGATTTTCCTTAAGACAAGTGATTAGTGAATAAATATAGCATATTTTGTCTAGGATTGAATTCAGTCCTTTAATAGAGGTTGTTGTTAATCAAGTATAAAATATTATACATTAGAAGACATGATAAATGCAGTAGCTGGCATTGTGGATGCTGGGGAAAGAGTGATCTGGGAAAAATCAAGAGACAGTGGCAATTTAGCAGAAGCTCAAAAGAGGCAGGGTGGGTCATGGGTCTGTGTCATTGAAACAGAGCATGCATTTTAGTGTTTACCATTTTTTAGATCGACCCTTCCCTTCTGATGAGGCTCCCCTTAGCTAGAAAGCCAAAGCTCTGTTTTCATTTCCTTCCTCTTGTCCTTTGCCTTCCTTCATCCCCCAAAGAGGATGGCCCAACACCAGCTCAGCCCACACTTACTAACCTCCCACATCCATACACACCACCCCATGTCCTCATCGATAAGAAAGCCCCTGAGTGATTCCTGAGTCGCAGCACCAGTGTCCTGACAGTTACTCTGTGTCCCTCCAGCTCTCCCTGAGGATGTGGCGGATGACCTGCACCATGATAGGACAGGAGAAAAGCCTCCGTGGATCCCCAAGGCAAGCTGGATTGTTTCTGGTCTGAGATAGAAATATTGCTTTATTTCTCTTTGAATAGAATTAAGTTATGAATATTTGAGGGTATTCCTTCCAGATACATACAATTCCCTTGGTTGGGAGAATGTGGAGTGAGAGTCTATTACCAACTCATGGAGCCTGATTCCACAGGACATTACTATTGACAGCATCCATTACAGACTGTAGAGTATGGAGCTCTCTCTCCTGCAGCGATTTTTCCTCTAGGCAAAGAATCCTGTAATTTCCAACCTAAATAGACTCGGAAGTTCCATCCTCCCAGCAATGTTCTTGCCTTTCAGCCTGAGTAGGTTTGCTCTGATAACCCTTGCTGGGTTCCCTGGACCACTGTTTCTTACCAGGTTTTCTACTGTCAGCAAATGAACAAAAGACCTGAGCATCACTGTGATCTTATCCTCATAGTGTTTTCTCTTCTGTAATTGCAGGTGGCCTTCCCAGAACGTGAAAACGGTATGTATTGTGGAATCAGTCACTTGGGGAGGAAGAACTTTGAAGATAAGAAAGTGGGACATTCTTGCTGGTTTTAGTGTAGAGGGCAGACTGATTCCAAATTTGTGCTGGGAATGAGAGTAGGTGTCCTGGTGATAGAAAGTGATTTACAAGTAATGTAACCAATTACTATAGTCCCAGGAAGAAGCTGTATTACGGTTAGGTGGTGTAGGTTTGTGTGCATGAGACTGGGGGTGTCTGTATGTGAAATGAGTGGGATGATTCTGTGTGTGTAAGTGAACTTTTTGTGTTGTGTTTGCCTTGATTTATGTTCCCCTAAACATCACTGTTACTGGTGGCAACTTTCTAAAAATTATTCCCATCACCACTGCATCATGAATGGGTATGGATATAAAAGTAAATAAACTGTATACTTTCAGTGTGTGCATTGATTTTATACCAAGTGAGCCTCATTTAACCTGGAAAACAAATCCTATCACCACCCAGGCAAATGTTTACTGGATTATCATTATTATTATTCTTTTGGCTGTGTTGTGTCTTCGTTGCAGTGTGCGGGCTTCTCATTTCAGTGGCTTCTGTTGTTCCAGAGCACGGGCTCTAGGTGCATGGGCTTCAATAGTTGTGGCACGTGGGCTCAGTAGTTGTGACTTGCAGGCTCTACGGCACAGGCTTAGTAGTTGTGGTGCACGGACTTAGTTGCTCCATGGCTGGATTCCTAATGAACAAAGCTGGGTTTCAGCATCCCTACTACTGGGTCAATTACAACTTCATTTAATAAGAAATCTCATCTCTTAGTAGGTCTCATAGCATTCTGAATGGTTATGATACATCTCTCTGCCACTTCCCTCATTCTAACTGTTTCCTATTAGAGCCTCGGGATGAGTCCTCCCCCCTTACCTGAAGCACCTAGTGCTAGGCAGGCCTCCTTCCTTTTGCAGGGAGCCCATGCTTGTACCCACATGCCACACCCAGTTCTGGAGGAGTCCGAGAAAGAAGGAGCCTCCAGGAGTAGATGGAGGTAATTCACTCCACCTTTCTCCTTTGAGGCTAATATTCACTATCGGATTCTGTGCTAAGGAAACGAAATGTCCTTCTCCTGTGGAAAGTCTGTCTTCCATCACTTGTGCCGGCCCTGTTTCTGTGTGCTGGGCAAGACACACTGCATACAATGAAGACAGAACCAAGAAATCTACCCCAGGGATTGAGCTCAGGGTGGGCACTGGCTCCCATCCCAGGAGGGCAGATAGGAGGTTGTGCTTTGCAAGGTAGGACAGAGAAACCAAGCAGTGTGACAAGAGCATCTCCACTCATTTTTCTCTGCAAACTGCCAGATGAAGTAGGTTCTTGGTATTTTCTGAAGGCTTTTGCAAGCAAACAAGTCTGGGAGTAAAGTTAATTAAAACATGGAAAGTTATAGTTAAAAATTTATTTTCGATAGTGAGTCCTTTGAGAAATACATACTTTAATAGAATATGATTGCCTTATATGTGTCAATATTTTCCCCACCAAAGAAAACACTGAAAATGCTTGACTGTAAAATGTCACTTGTTTACACAAGAGACTGTGTATGAGTAAAGTTGTTCTAGAAATCCTCAATCCCTAGGTGGTAGTTTGCTGATGGTGCTGAGGGGAACCCTGGTGTGCGATTCAGTGCCTGCTACTCACAGGGAGGCTCTTAAGAACTCAGAGACCCGCCCAGTGGACAACACGTGTGAGGACAGGATTGGCGCCTCGGGCTGCACTTGAAGAGGGAAATGCTTTAGTGAAGTGGAAGGAGATACAGGAAGGGCACCTGAGCCATGGGGAGTCAGGGGTGTTTGGTTTAGAGATCAAGGAAAAGTGTACACCTGAGCACAGCCTGGGCCACACTTAGGATGCTATTGGCACTTCTGCTTGAATGGGGAAGAGAAAGGACATCCCCCTCTTGCTGGAGTGAACTCTGGAGAGATGTCTTCTTTAAAGCCTGGGGAGAGGAGCTTCTCTCCCATTATCTCCTGATACCTGTGTACATTCGAGACCCTTCCTGCTTTCTTCTATCCCTCTGTTGACTCCCGTTCCTTATTTTTCTTCTTTTTTCCCCTTTTTCCACTTTGTATTTATTTTACATATGTGTATTTTATTGTTGTAAAAGTACACATACGATGAAATCCAACATCTTAACAAGTTTTGAAATGTCCAGGCAGTCCTGTTGACTACATGCACCTTGTTGTACAGCATGTGTCTAGAACTTTTCCATTTTGCAAATAACAAATGCTAACCATTGAACACAGACTTCCCATGTCAACCTCTTGCTAGCTCTTGGAAGCACCCTACTACTCTCTGCTTCTCGGAGTTTTCTTTCAGTTTTTCACCTTCTGTGACTGGCTTCTGTCACTCTTACAAATGTCCTCCAAGTTCTTTCGTGTTGCTGCAAATGGCAGGATTTCCTTCTTTTTCAACGACTGAATGCCATTCCACTGTATGTTTACAGCACATTTTCTTTATTAATTCATCTTCCCATGGACACTAGGCAGTTTTCCTATGTTGTGTATTGTGTATAATGCTGCAATGGACATGAGATTGTAGATATCTCTTGGACATTCTTGTTTTATCTCCTTTATATATAAACCTAAATGAGTGATTGTGGATTTTATGATAGTTCTCTTAATAATTTTTGGGGGACCTCCATTCTGTTTTCCATAATGCCTACACCATCTTACATTACAACAGGGTACAAAACAGGGTACAGGAGTTCGTATTCTTCACATCTTTGCCAGCATCCATTAATTTTCTTTCTTTTTCCTTTTTTCGTTTTTTTTTTTTTTCAGTACACGGGCCTCTCATTGTTGTGGGCTCTCCCGTTGCAGAGCACAGGCTCCAAACGCACAGGCTCAGCGGCCATGGCTCATGGGCCCAACCGCTCAGTGGCATGTGGGATCCTCCCAGACCAGTGCACGAACACTTGTTCCCTGCAATGGCAGGCAGACTCTCAACCACTGTGCCACCAGGGAAGCCCTAATTGTCTTTTTATAATACACATCCTAACAGGTGTGAGTGATATCTCCTTGTGGCTTGATTTCCATTTCCCTGATGCTTAGCGATGTTGAGCAAATTTTCATATGTAGATTGACCACTTGTATGTCTTTATGGAGAAATGTCTAATGAAGCTTTTTACCCATTTTTAAACTCAGTTATTTGCCCGCTCTTTTTCTGAAATTGACTTGTAGTAGTTTCTTATATATTCTGGATATTGGTCCCTTATTCAGATACAAGGTTTACACATATTTCCTCTCATCCTATAGGTTGCCTTTTCATGCTGTTGATTGTTGAACAGACTATCCTTTCTTCAGTTGGTAATCTTAGAACCTTGGCCAAGATCAGTTGGCCATATATATGTGCATTTATTTGGGGTCTGTCTATTATATTTCATTGGTCTATCTCACTGTCTTGATGCCACTAGCAGACTGTGTTGACTACTGTGGCATTGTTATGTGTTTTGAGTTCAGGAAGTGTTAATCTCCATCATTGCTCTTTGCTCTCAAGATTGTTTTATCTGCTTGTGGGGGGTTCCATAAGTATTTTAGAATTCTGTCCACTTCTATAATAATGACATGGAATTTTGTGGGTTGTTGCGATATATGTGTACATCACTTTATGTAGTATAGAAAATGCCAACAGTATTTAATAATCCAGTCTGTGAACATCTTATATCATTCCAATTATTTGTCTCTTCTTTAATTTGTTTCCGCAATGTCCTGTAGTTTTCAGTATACAAATTTTTCACCTCCTACGGGGCCTTTTCCACTGCCTTCCTCATGTCTTCTAGAGTCAGGGGTGAGAAGGATGGACTCATGGAGAGAGTGAAATCCCTCCCTCCCCTCTGCACCTACTCTCTGATTATGTCTAATACAGGTGTACTGGGCCATGCCCTTCACCTCTGTCTACAAGTGGGCCCCTTGCTGGGAATTCCTTTTGAATCTGAGTGTTGACTGTACTACTTCAGTGTCCACAAGGACTCTCCCAATGTGTGGCGTGGGTCCAAGAGCCCAAGATATACCTACATACGAATGATCAGATCAGGCCATCAAATTTTCTGCAGTAAAGAACAACCAGGGGAGGGGTGGCTGGTTGCCTCTTTCTCATCTTTGGATTTCTTACAGCTGAGCTTTCCAGTGTGGTAGCCACGAACCAAATGTGTCTATTTATAATTAATTTAGTTCAAACAATAATTAACTCATTCTATTAAAAAATGCAAAAACCACACAAGTGCTTGGTCACACTAGCCATGTTTCAAGTGTGTCTGTACCATCTGGAATTTCAGGTTGGTAAGGTTGACGGTGAAAGCTATAAATGGGTCTATAGAAGTGAGGGGTCGAAAGGTGATTTTCTCAGCATCTCTCCCTCATTTGCAATTTTCAACTGTGATCAAGATCTTATTGAAGGACTCTGTCTGCACAGAGCACAGGGGAGGTCTGAGAACCTGGAGGGAAGACCAGGGTGATGCTGTGTGAGCCAGCAAGTCGAGTAGGAGAAATGGGTGCGTCAACTTGTATAATAACTTTATGCTCATGGTTGTGTTTGTACAGAATGGATCTTGGAGAGCATACATAGCAGTGATGCTGAGGACGATTCACATAGGGAACAACTCTCAGGTAGGATCTAAAGCGAGACAATTCCTAGAACACTTGGGTTCCACCCGGTTCTTTAGAAACTAAGGAAGGTGAATATGAAATCAGGAAGAAGAAGGAAATATGTGTAGAATTCTGATTTGTTCTTTCCAAACTTTAATGACATAATAGAGTTATTGTGTCCATGTCCTTTGACTGTACTGTGCTTCTTTTCATGCTTTGCCATTCAGAAATTTTCTTTCTCAAAGACTACTCTTTCATTGCTTTGTCACTGCCAAAAATGAAAGGTTCGTTTCTGTTCGGTACCTGGAGGGTATTTTGCACCAAGGATTTTGGTTTCCTTTTTACATTCACGTATGATGGCCATGTCCTAGTGGGAACAAAACTCTCATAGTCACTTGACACTGGAGAACAAGTTCTTATACTTTGTGTCAGCTGGTGGATGAGAGTTGAACTCTCTCCCTCTACACTTTCAGGACTTGTAGCTTCATCTTACTTTTGTCCTCACTGTGTATTCCTCATGGAAAGCACGCTCCCAGGCGTGGAAGAGTCACAGAACACTTGATTTGGGATCACTGCACGTGCTCAGTCTCCTCATTTCAGCCTCAGCACCTCCCAAGGCTGATGTGCTGACATGCTTCCATTTGAGAGGGGTCCACGTCCAGCTGATCCTAAAGACCCTTCATGGCCGGCAGGAATTCTAGAGGACTGTGTGAAGGGGCTGCTGGGCTTCTTCACACACTGGCTCTCACAGCCCTGCTAACCTGGTCTCCTGGAATTGAAGAGGCCCAGGACAGAGACTCAGGGCAGCAGGACCCAGGGTCACTGCTCTTCTTACAACCCACTGCTCCGTCCAGACAACCCCGCCCCTGCTCCCCACTCCCCAGTCCTGCCTAACCTCTGACCTTTCCTCAGGCCTGCCTTGGTCTTATCCTTCCCAGTTCTTCCAAGGCTGGGGTAAACCATGGCAGGTGCTGTGTGTTTATGAGGCTTCCTCTGCTGTAGCTTTTTGTTTCAGTATTCCAGAATAAGGGAATTGGAACAAGTTTCTTTTAACTCTAATATTACTTTCATCGGCTCTAAGGGGCTAAGACACTTACGGAGTAGTTTTGAAGTACCTAAGGTTAGCTCAGGCACAGGACCCTAACTTGTTTTGTGAAGCTGTTTGCATGTTCTTCCCTCAACACAGCTGTTGCCCAGATTTGTTTAATATTCCTTTTCCTCAGAAGGAGATGCTGCAGAGATAAATGTTCTAAGCTCTTGACCTCCTAAGTGGAAAAGCCATACTGAGAACCCAGGGTTGGGTCCCAGTATGGATGCTCTGGATCCCTGACCTGCACTTACCACTCAGCCAAGGGATCCTCAGTCATGGAGCAATGGAGTCCCTGCATCCGTATAATTGGCTGGAAATACTAGCATCTCTAAAGGTCCAGACCTTGCCCATCAGGTGGCCTTAGTGGTCACAGAATCCAGGGCAGCTATGGGTGGACTTATCAGTTGACTTTGGCACAGTCATTAATGTAAAATTCTCCTCAGGACCTGCATTCTCCTGGTCAGCTCCCAGATTCTGAGAGGTGTGAGACCCAATGTATACAGTACAGGTCATATCTGTCAGTGCTGGTGTCATTGCATAACCAAGGCGAAAAGCAGATAAGAATCAGGGAGCTATTTTATTGTATTGGATAATGTTACCATAAGCCTTAGCATTGGTCAATTCCTGTAGCCCACACCCAAGGACTCAAAGTGGAACCTGACTGTTAGCCTGTACACTTCTCCTGCACAGCTGGGTTAGAGACAGGCTGTGCTCAGTCTGGGCTCCCTCTTCATAACGAAGTGTCCCACTTATGGAACAGCTCCCTAGAGTATGGACAACCCCTGACTCAGTGGGCATACATACATTGTATGGAAAACCAAGATTGGGAGAAAAATATGACACGATTGAGAGTGGCTGTACCTAAAGGGTAGGATTTCAGTTTTGTCAAATCTTGTGTATTTGAATTTCCTTAAGACAAGTGATTAGTGAATAAATATAGCATATTTTGTCTAGGATTGAATTCAGTCCTTTAATAGAAGTTGTTGTTAATCAATTATAAAATATTATACATTAGAAGACATGATAAATGCAGTAGCTGGCATTGTGGATGCTGGGGAAAGAGTGATCTGGGAAAAATCAAGAGACAGTGGCAATTTAGCAGAAGCTCAAAAGAGGCAGGGTGGGTCATGGGTCTGTGTCATTGAAACAGAGCATGCATTTTAGTGTTTACCATTTTTTAGATCGACCCTTCCCTTCTGATGAGGCTCCCCTTAGCTAGAAAGCCAAAGCTCTGTTTTCAATTCCTTCCTCTTGTCCTTTGCCTTCCTTCATCCCCCAAAGAGGATAGCCCAACACCAGCTCAGCCCACACTAACTAACCTCCCACATCCATACACACCACCCCATGTCCTCATCGAGAAGAAAGCCCCTGAGTAATTCCTGAGTCGCAGCACCAGTGTCCTGACAGTTACTCTGTGTCCCTCCAGCTCTCCCTCACTATGTGGCGGATGACCTGAACCGTGATAGGAGAGAAGAAAAGCCTCCGTGGAAAATCAAGGTTAGCTGGATTTTTTCTGGTCTGAGATAGAAATATTGCTTTATTTCTCTTGCAATAGAATTCAGTTATGAATATTTGAGGGTACTCCTTCCAGATACATACAGTTTGCTTGGTTGGGAGAATGTGGAGTGAGAGTCTATTACCAACTCATGGTGCCTGATTCCACAGGACATTAAAATTGACAGCATCCATTACAGCCTGTAGAGCATGGAGCTCTCTCTCCTGAGCGATTTTTCCTCTAGGCAAAGAATTCTGTAATTTCCAACGTACATGGACTTGGAAGTTCCATCCTCCCAGCAAAGTTCTTGCCTTTCAGCCTGAGTAGGTTTGCTCTGATAACCCTTGCTGGGTTCCCTGGACCACTGTTTCTTATGAGGTTTTCTGCTGTCAGCAAATGAACAAAAGGCTTGAGCATCACTGTGATCTTATCCTCATAGTGTTTTCTCTTCTGTAATTGCAGGTGGCCTTCACAGAACGTGTAAACAGTATGTATTCCGGAATCAGTCACTTGGGGAGGAAGAACTTTGAAGATGAGAAAGTGGGACATTCTTGCTGGTTTTAGTGTAGAGGGCAAACTGATTCCAAATTTGTGCTGGGAAAGAGAGTAGGGGCCCTGGTGATAGAAAGTGATTTACAAGTAATGTGACCAATTACTATAGTCCCAGGAAGAAGCTGTATTACGGTTAGGTGGTGTAGGTTTGTGTGCATGAGACTGGGTGTGTCTGTATGTGAAATGAGTGGTATGATTCTGTGTGTCTATGTGAACATTTTGTGTTGTGTTTGCCTTGATTTATGTTCCCCTAAATATCACTGTTACTGGTGGCAACTTTCTAAAAAATATTCTCATCACCACTGCATCATGAATGGGTATGGATATAAAAGTAAATAAACCGTACACTTTCAGGGTGTGCATTGGATTTATACCAATTGAGCCTCATTTAACCTGGAAAACAAATCCTATCACCACCCAGGCAAATGTTTACTGGATTCTTTTTTTTTTTTCTTTTGGCTGTGTTGGGTCTTCGTTGCAGTACGAGGGCTTCTCAGTTCGGTTGCTACTGTTGTTCCAGACCACGGGCTCTATGTGCATGGGCTTCAGTAGTTGTGGCACGTGGGCTCAGCAGTTGTGACTTGCGGGCTCTAGAGCACAGGCTTAGTAGTTGTGGTGCACGGGCTTAGTTGCTCCATGGCTGGATTCTTAGTGAACAAAACTGGGTTTCAGCATCCCTACTACTGGGTCAATTACAACTTCATTTAATAAGAAATCTCATCTCTTAGTACGTGTCATAGCATTCTGAATGGTTATGATACATCTATCTGGACTTCCCTCATTCTAAATGTTTCCTATTAGAGCCTCGGGATGAGTCCTGCCCCTTACCTGAAGCACCTTGTGCTAGGCAGACCTCCTTCTTTTTGCAGGGAGCCCATGCTTGTACCCACATGCCACACCCAGTTCTGGAGGAGCCCGAGAAAGAAGGGGCCTCCAGGAGTAGATGGAGGAAATTCATTCCACCTTTCTCCTTTGAGGCTAATATTCACTATCGGATTCTGTGCTAAGGAAACGAAATGTCCTTCTCCTGTGGAAAGTCTGTCTTCCATCACTTGTGCCGGCCCTGTTTCTGTGTGCTGCGCAAGAAACACTGCATACAGTGAAGACGGAACCAAGAGATCTACCCCAGGGACTGAGCTCAGGGTGGGCACTGGCTCCCTTCCCAGGAGGTTGGAGAGGAGGTTGTGCTTTGCCAGGTGGGATAGAGAAACCAAGCATTGTGACAAGAGCATCTCCACTCATGTTGCTGTGCAAACTGCCAGGTGAAGTAGGTTCTTGGTATTTTCTGAAGGCTTTTGCAAGCAAATAAGACTGGGAGTAAAGTCAATTAAAACATGGAAAGTTATATATAAAAATTTTTTTCGATAGTGAGTCCTTTGAGAAATACATACTTTAATAGAATATGATTGCCATATATGTGTCAATATTTTCCCCACCAAAGAAAACCCTGAAAATGCTTGATTGTAAAATGTCACTTGTTTACCCAAGAGACTGTGTATGAGTAAAGTTGTTCTAGAAATCCTCAATCCCTAGGTGGTAGTTTGCTGATGGTGCTGAGGGGAACCCTGGTGTGCGATTCAGTGCCTGCTACTCACAGGGAGGCTCTTAAGAACTCAGAGACCCACCCTGTGGACCCCACGTGTGAGGAAAGGATTGGAGCCTCGGGCTGGACTTGAAGAGGGAAATGCTTTAGAGAAGTGGAAGGAGATACAGGAAGGGCACCTGAGCCATGGGGTGTCAGGGGTGGTTGGTTTAGAGATCAAGGAAAAGTGTACATCTGAGCACAGCCTGGGCCACACTTAGGATGCTATTGGCCCTTCTGGTTGAATGGGGAAGGGAAAAGACATCCCCCTCCTGCTGGAGTGAACTCTGGAGAGATGTCTTCTTTAAAGCCTGGGGAGAGGAGCTTCTCTCCCATTATCTCCTGATACCTGTGTACATTCTAGACCCTTCCTGCTTTCTTCTTTCCCTCTGTTGACTCCCTTTCCTTATTTTTCTTCTTTTTTCCCCTTTTTCCACTTTGTATTTATTTTACATATGTATATTTTATTGTTGTAAAAGTACGCATACAATGAAATCCAACGTCTTAACAAGTTTTGAAATGTCCAGTCAGTCCTGTTGACTACATGCACCTTGTTGTACAGCATGTGTCTAGAACTGTTCCATTTTGCAAATAACACATGGTATCAATTGAACAGAGACTTCCCATGTCAACCTCCTGCCAGCTCTTGGAACCACCCTTCTACTCTCTGCTTCTCGGAGTTTTCTTTCAGTTTTTGACCTTCTGTGACTGGCTTATGTCACTCTTACAAATGTCCTCCAAGTTCTTTCGTGTTGCTGCAAATGGCAGGATTTCCTTCTTTTTCAAAGACTGAATGACATTCCATTCTATGTATACACCACATTTTCTTTATTAATTCATCTTCCCATGGACACTAGGCAGTTTTCCTATGTTGTGTATTGTGTATAATGCTGCAATGGACATGAGATTGTAGATATCTCTTGGACATTCTTGTTTTATCTCCTTTGTATATAAACCTAAATGAGTGACTGCTGGATCTTATGATACTTCTCTTAATAATTTTTGGGGGACCTCCATTCTGTTTTCCATAATGGCTACACTATTTTCCATTACTACAGGGTACAAAACAGGGTACAGAAGTTCCACTTCTTCACATCGTTGCCAGCATCCATTAATTTTCTTTCTTTTCTCTCTTTTTTTTTTTTTTTTAAATTACACGGGCCTCTCATTGTTGTGGGCTCTCCCGTTGCAGAGCACAGGCTCCAAACACAGAGGCTCAGCAGCCATGGCTCATGGGCCCAGCCGCACAGTGTCATGTGGGATCCTCCCAGACTGGGGCACGAACACATGTCCCCTGCATCAGCAGGCGGACTCTCAACCACTGTGCCACCAGGGAAGCCCTAATTGTCTTTTTATAATACACATCCTAACAGGTGTGAGTGATATCTCCTTGTGGCTTGATTTCCATTTCCCTGATGCTTAGCGATGTTGAGCAAATTTTCATATGTAGATTGACCACTTGTATGTCTTTATGGAGGAATGTCTAGTGAAGCTTTTTACCCATTTTTAAACTCAGTTATTTGCCTGCTGTTTTTCTGAAATTCACTTCTGGTAGTTTCTTATATATTCTGGATATTGGTCCCTTATTCAGATACAAGGTTTACACATATTTCCTCTCATCCTATAGGTTGCCTTTTCATGCTGTTGATTGTTGAACAGACTATCCTTTCTTCACTTGGTAGTCTTAGAACCTTGGCCAAGATCAGTTGGCCATATATATGTGCGTTTACTTGAGGTCTCTCTATTATATTTCATTGGTCTATCTCACTGTCTTGATGCCACTAGCAGACTGTGTTGACTACTGTGGCATTGTTATGTGTTTTGAGTTCAGGAAGTGTTAATCTCCTTCACTGCTCTTTGCTCTCAAGATTGTTTTGTCTACTTGTGGGGGTTCCATATGTATTTTAGGATTCTGTCCACTTCTATAATAATGACATGGAATTTTGTGGGTTGTTGCGATATATGTGTACATCACTTTATGTAGTATAGAAATGCCAACAGTATTTAATAATCCAGTCTATGAACATCGTATGTCATTCTCTTTACTTGTCTCTTCTTTAATTTCTTTTCGCAATGTCCAGTAGTTTTCAGTATACAAATTTTTCACCTCCTACGGGGCCTTTTCCACTGCCTTCCTCAGGTCTTCTAGATTCAGGGGGGTGACGGATGGAGTCACGGAGAGAGTGAAATCCCTCCCTCCCCTCTGCACCTACTCTCTGATTATGTCTAATACAGGTGTACTTGGCCATGCCCTTCACCGCTGTCTACAAGTCTGCCCCTTGCTGGGAATACCTCTTGGAGCTGAGTGTTGGCTGTACTATTTCAGTGTCCACAAGGACTCTCCCAATGCGTGTCGTGGGTCCAAGAGCCCAAGATATACCTACATATGAATGATCAGATCAGGCCATGAAATTTTCTGCAGTAAAGAACAACTAGGGGAAGGGTGGCTGGTTGCCTCTTTCTCATCCTTGGATTTCTTACAGCTGAGCTTTCCAGTCTCGTAGTCACGAACCAAATGTGTCTATTTATAATTAATTTGGTTCAAACAATAATTAACTCATTCTATTAAAAAATGCACAAAACACACAACTGCTTGGTCATACTATCCATGTTTCAAGTGTGTCTGTAACATCTGGAATTTCAGGTTGGTAAGGTTGACGGTGAAAGCTATAAATGGGTCTATAGAAGTGAGGGGTCGAAAGGTGATTTTCTCAGCATCTCTCCCTCATTTGCAATTTTCAACTGTGATCAAGATCTTATTGAAGGACTCTGTCTGCACAGAGCACAGGGGAGGTCTGAGAACCTGGAGGGAAGACCAGGGTGATGCTGTGTGAGCCAGCAAGTCGAGTAGGAGAAATGGGTGCGTCAACTTGTATAATAACTTTATGCTCATGGTTGTGTTTGTACAGAATGGATCGTGGAGAGCATACATAGCAGTGATGCTGATGACGATTCACGTAGGGAACAACTCTCAGGTAGGATCTAAAGGGAGACAATTCCTAGAACACTTGGGTTCCACCCGGTTCTTTAGAAACTAAGGGAGGTGAATATGAAATCAGGAAGAAGAAGGAAATATGTGTAGAATTCTGATTTGTTCTTTCCAAATTAATGATATAGTTGAGTTATTGTGTCCATGTCCTTTGACTGTACTGTGCTTATAGTCATCTTTTCTTGCTTTGCCATTCAGAACTTTTCTTTCTCACAAGACTACTCTTTCATTGCTTTTTCACTGCCAAAGATGAATGGTTCGTTTCTGTTTGGTACCTGGAGGGTATTTTGCACCAGGGATTTTGGTTTCCTTTTTACATTCACGTATGATGGCCATATCCTAGTGGGAACAAAAGTCTCATAGTCAGTTGACACTGGAGAACAAGTCCTTATAGTTAGTGTCAGGTGGTGGATGAGAGTTGAACTCTCTCCCTCTACACTTTCAGGACTTGTAGCTTCATCTTACTTTTGTCCTCACTGTTTATTCCTCATGGAAAATGCGCTCCCTGAGGTGGATGAGTCACAGAACACATGCTTTGGGATCACTGCATGTGCTCCGTCTCCTCATTTCAGCCTCAGCACCTCCCAAGGCTGCTGTGCTGACATGCTTCCGTTTGAGAGGGCTCCACGTGCAGCTGCCCCTAAAGACCCTTCATGCCTGGCAGGAATTCTTAGAGGACTGTGTGAAGGGGCTGCTGGGCTTCTTCACACACTGGCTCTCACAGCCCTGCTAACCTGGTCTCCTGGAATTGAAGAGGCCCAGGACAGAGACTCAGGGCAGCAGGACCCAGGGTCACTGCTCTTCTTACAACCCACTGCTCCATCCGGCCAGCCCTGCCCCTGCTCCCCACACTCCAGTCCTGCCTACCCTCTGACTTTCCCTCAGGCCTGCCTTGGTCTTATCCTTCCCAGTTCTTCCAAGGCTGGGGTAAACCCTGTCAGGTGCTGTGTTTTTATAAGGCTTCCTCTGATGTAGAATTTTGTTTCAGTATTCCAGACTAAGGGAATTGGAACAAGTTACTTTTAACTCTAATATTGCTTTCATCCTCTCTAAGGGCCTAAGAGACTTACGGACTTGTTTTGAAGTACCTAAGGTTAGCTCAGGCACAGGACACTTACTGGTTTCGTGAAGTTGGTTGCATATCTAGGCCATTTTGGAGAATGCTGCAATGAACCTAAGTTCATCTCATTGTGATATTGATTTAATTTCCTTTGGATATATACCCAGAACTGTGATTGCTGAATCATATGATATTTCTGTTTATAATTTTATAAGGAACCCCCATACTCTTTTTCATAATAGCTGATCCATTTTACATTCCCACCAGCAGTGTACAATGTTTCCAATTTCCGACATCTTGGCCTTGACCTGCGGGGTCTAGAGCACAGGCTTAGTAGTTGTTGTGCACGGGCTTAGTTGCTCCATGGGTGGATTCTTAGTGAACAAAACTGGGTTTCAGTATGCCTACTACTGGGCCAGTTACAACTTCATTTAATAAGAAATCTCATCTCTTAGTACGTCTCATAGCATTCTGAATGGTTATGATACATCTCTCTGCCACTTCACTCATTCTAACTATTTCCTATTAGAGCCTCGGGATGAGTCCTACCCTCTTACCTGAAGCAACTAGTGCTAGGCAGGCCTCCTTCATTTTTCAGGGAGCCCATGCTTGTACCCATATGCCACACCCAGTTCTGGAGGAGTCCGAGAAAGAAGGAGCCTCCAGGAGTAGAAGGAGGAAATTCACTCCACCTTTCTCCTTTGAGGCTAATATTCACTATCGGATTCTGTGCTAAGGAAACGAAATGTCCTTCTCCTGTGGAAAGTTTGTTTTCCATCAGTTGTGCTGGCCCTGTTTCTGTGTGCTGTGCAAGAAACACTGCATACAGGGAAGACAGAACCAAGAGATCTACCCCAGGGATTGAGCTCAGGGTGGGCACTGGCTCCCTTCCCAGCAGAGCGGACAGGAGGTTGTGCTATACAAGCTGGGACCGAGAGACCAAGCAGTGTGACAAGAGCATCTCCACTCATGTTGCTGTGCAAACTGCTAGGTGAAGTAGGTTCTTGGTATTTTCTGAAGGCTTTTGCAAGCAAACAAGTCTGGGAGTAAAGTCAATTAAAACAAGGAAAGTTATACTTAAAATTTTTTTTTCGATAGGAGTCCTTTGAGAAATACATACTTTAATAGAATATGATTGCCTTATATGTGTCAATATCTTCCGCACCAAAGAAAAAACAGAAAATGCTTGATTGTAAAATGTCACTTGTTTACCCAAGAGACTGTGTATGAGTAAAGTTGTTCTAGAAATCCTCAATCCCTAGGTCATAGATTCCTGATGGTGCTGAGTGAAACCCTGGTGTGTGATTCAGTGCCTGCTACTCACAGGGAGGCTCTTAAGAACTTAGAGACGCGCCCAGTGGACCCCACATGTGAGGACAGGATTAGAGCCTCGGGCTGGACTTGAAGAGGGAAATGCTTTAGAGAAGTGGAAGGAGATACAGCAAGGGCACCTGAGCCATAGGGAGTCAGGGGTGTTTGGTTTAGAGATCAAGGAAAAGTGTACACCTGAGCACAGCCTGGGCCACACTTAGGATGCTATTGGCGCTTCTGGTTGAATGGGGAAGAGAAAGGACATCCCCCTCTTGCTGGAGTGAACTCTGGAGAGATGTCTTCTTTAAAGCCTGGGGAGAGGAGCTTCTCTCCCATTATCTCCTGATACCTGTGTACATTCGAGACCCTTCCTGCTTTCTTCTTTCCCTCTGTTGACTCCCTTTCCTTATTTTTCTTCTTTTTTCCCCATTTTCCACTTTGTATTTATTTTACATATGTATATTTTATTGTTGTAAAAGTACACATACAGTGAAATCCAACGTCTTAACAAGTTTTGAAATGTCCAGGCAGTCCTGTTGACTACATGCACCTTGTTGTACAACATGTGTCTAGAACTTTTCCATTTTGCAAATAACACAAGCTAACCATTGAACACAGACTTCCCATATCAACCTCTTGCCAGCTCTTGAAACCACCCTTCTACTCTCTGCTTCTCGGAGTTTTCTTTCAGTTTTTGACCTTCTGTGACTGGCTTATGTCACTCTTACAAATGTCCTCCAAGTTCTTTCGTGTTGCTGCAAAAGGCAGGATTTCCTTCTTTTTCAAAGACTGAATGACATTCCACTGTATGTATACACCACATTTTCTTTATTAATTCATCTTCCCATGGACACTAGGCAGTTTTCCTATGTTTTGTATTCTGTATATTGCTGCCATAGGCATGAAATTGTAGATATCTCTTGGACATTCTTGTTTCATCTCCTTTGTATATAAACCTAAATGAGTGATTCCTGGATTTTATAATAGTTCTCTTAATAATTTTGGGGGGACCAACATTGTGTTTTCCATAGTGGCTATACCATTTTACATTACTAAAGTGTACAAAACAGGGTACAGAAGTTTCACTTCTTCACATCTTTGCGAACATCCATGAATTTTATTTCTTTTTTTTTTTTTTGCAGTACATAGGCCTCTCATGGTTGTGGGCTCTACCGTTGTGGATCACAGGATCCAAATGCACAAGCTCAGCGGCCATGGCTCATGGGCCCAGCCGCTCAGCGGCCTGTGGGATCCTCCCAGACTGGGGCACAAACACGTATCCCCTGCCTCGGCAGGCAGAGTCTCAACCACTGTGCCACCACGGAAGCCCTAATAGTCTTTTTATACAGCACATCCTAACAGTTGTGAGTGATATCTCCTTGTGGCTTGACTTCCATTACCCTGATGCTTAGCAATGTTGAGCAAATTTTCATATGTAGATTGACCACTTGTATGTCTTTATGGAGAAATGTCTAGTGAAGCTTTTTACCCATTTTGAAACTCAGTTATTTGCCCGCTGTTTTTCTATAATTGACTTCTTGTAGTTTCTTATATATTCCGGATATTGGACCCTTAGTCAGATTCAAGGTTTACACATATTTCCTCTCATCCTATAGGTTGCCTTTTCATTCTGTTGATTGTTGAACAGACCATCCTTTCTTCACTTGGTAATCTTAGAACCTTGGCAAAGATCAGTTGGCCATATATATGTGCGTTTATTTGAGGTCTCTCTATTATATTTCGTTGGTCTATCTCACTGTCTTGATGCCAGTAGCAGACTGTTTTGACTACTGTGGCATTGTTATGTGTTTTGAGTTCAGGAAGTGTTAATCTCCATCATTGCTCTTTGCTCTCAAGATTGCTTTATCTACTTGTGGCGGTTCCATATGTATTTTAGGATTCTGTCCACTTCTATAATAATGTCATGGAATTATACGGGTTGTTGCGATATATGTGTACATCCCTTTATGTAGTATAGAAATGCCAACAGTATTTAATAATCCAGTCTATGAATATGGTATGTCATTCCAATACTTGTCTCTTCTTTAAATTCTTTCCACAATGTCCTGTACTTTTCAGTATACAAATTTTTCACCTCCGATGGGGCCTTTTCCACGGCCTTCCTCAGGTCTTCTAGAGTCAGGGATGTGAAGGTTGGACTCATGAAGAGAGTGAAATCCCTCCCTCCCCTCTGCACCTACTCTCTGATTATGTCTAATACAGGTGTACTTGGCCATGCCCTTCACCTCTGTCTACAAGTGGGCCCCTTGCTGGGAATTTCTCTTGCATCTGAGTGTTGACTATACTATTTCAGTGTCCACAAGGACTCTCCCAATGTCTGGCATGGGTTCAAGAGCCAAAGGTATACCTACATACGAATGATCAGATCAGGCCATCAAATTTTCTGCAGTAAAGAACAACCAGGGGAGGGTTGGCTGATTGCCTCTTTCTCATCTTTGGATTTCTTAGAGCCGAGCTTTCCAGTGTGGTAGCCACTAACCAAATGTGTCTATTTATAATTAATTTAGTTCAAACAATTAACTCATTCTATTAAAAAATGCAAAAAACACACAATTGCTCGGTCACACTAGCCATGTTTCAAGTGTGTCTGTAACATCTGGAATTTCAGGTTGGTAAGGTTGACGGTGAAAGCTATAAATGGGTCTACAGAAGTGAGGGGTCGAAAGGTGATTTTCTCAGCATCTCTCCCTCATTTGAAATTTTCAACTGTGATCAATATCTTATTGAAGGACTCTGTCTGCACAGAGCACAGGGGAGGTCTGAGAACCTGGAGGGAAGACCTGGGTGATGTTGTGTGAACCAGCAAGTCGAGTAGGAGAAATCGGTGGGTCAACTTGTATAATAACCTTATGCTCATGGTTGTGTTTGTACAGAATGCATGGTGGAGAGCATACATAACAGTGATGCTGATGACGATTCACGTAGCGAACAACTCTCAGGTAGGATCTAAAGGGAGACAATTACTAGAACACTTGGGTTCCACCCGGTTCTTTAGAAACTAAGGAAGGTGAATATGAAATCAGGACGAAGAAGGAAATATGTGTAGAATTCTGATTTGTTCTTTCCAAATTTTAATGATACAATAGAGTTATTGTGTCCATGTCCTTTGACTGTACTGTGCTTATAGTCATCTTTTCTTGCTTTGCCATTCAGAAATTTTCTTTCTCACAAGACTACTGTTTCATTGCTTTTTCACTGCCAAAGATGAATAGTTCATTTCTACTTGGTACCTGGAGGGTATTTTGCACCAGGGATTTTGGTTTCCTTTTTACATTCACGTATGATGACCATATCCTAGTGGGAACAAAGCTCTCATAGTCACTTGACATTGGAGAACAAGTTCTTATAGTGAGTGTCAGGTGGTGGATGAGACTTGAACTATCTCCCTCTACACTTTCAGGACGTGTAGCTTCACCTTACTTTTGTCCTCACTGTTTATTCCTCAAGGAAACTGCACTCCCAGAGGTGGATGAGTCACAGAACACATGCTTTGGGATCACTGCATGTGCTCAGCCTCCTCATTTCAGCCTCAGCACCTCCCAAGGCTGATGTGCTGACATGCTTCCATTTGAGAGGGCTCCACGTCCAGCTGCCCCTACAGACGCTTCATGGCCAGCAGGAATTCTAGAGGACTGTGTGAAGGGGCTGCTGGGCTCGCTTCACACACTGGCTCTCATAGCCCTGCTAACCTGGTCTCCTGGAATTCACCAGGCACAGGACAGAGACTCAGGGCAGCAGGACCCAGGGTCACTGCACTTATTACAACGCACGGCTCTATCCGGACAGCCCTGTTCCTGCTCCCCACACTCCAGTCCTGCCTACCCTCTGACCTTTCCTCAGGCCTGCCTTGGTCTTATCCTTCCCAGTTCTTCCAAGGCTGGGGTAAACCCTGGCAGGTGCTGTGAGTTTATGAGGCTTACCCTGCTGTAGAACTTTTGTTTCAGTATTCCAGACTAAGGGAATTGGTACAAGTTAGTTTTAACTCTAATATTGCTCTCATCCTCTCTAAGGGGCTAAGAGACTTACGGAGTTGTTTTGAAGTACCTAAGGTTAGCTCAGGCACAGGACACTTACTTCTTTTGTGAAGTTGGTTGCATATCTAGGCTATTTTGGAGAATGCTGCAATGAACCTAAGTTCATCTCATTGTGATACTGATTTAATTTCCTTTGGCTATATACCCAGAACTGTGATTGCTGAATCATATGATATTTCTGTTTATAATTTTATAAGGAACCCCCATACTCTTTTTCATAATAGCGGCACCATTTTACATTCCCACCAGCAGTGTACAAAGTTTCCAATTCCCCACATCTTGGCCTTAAACTGTTAATTATTTTCTTTATAATACACAGCCTAACAGGTATGAGGTGTTGATTTGCATTGCCCTGATGATTAGTGAGGTTGAGAACCTTTTCCTATATTTGTTAGCCATTTGTATGTCTTTTTCAGGAAATGTCTTATTTAAGACTTTGCACATTTCTGAACCCAGTTATTTGCCCTTTTTAATTTTTTAACTTAGTTTACATTTGAGTTGAAGTGTTTTTCTTTGATGTTTTGTATATTAGCTCCTTTTCTGATATATGTTTGTAATCTTTCTGTAAGTTATATTTTCATCCTATTGACTGTTGAAAAAACTATACTTTCCCTATTTGTTGTCTTAGAAGCTTGGTGAATTTCATTTGGCAATGTATCTATGAGTTTTCTTGGGGGTTATTTATTCTCATCTTTAGGCCTATGTATCTGTTTCTATGTCAGTACCGTACAGTTTTGATTCCTGTGGCTTTGTAATGTGTTTTGAAGTCAGGAAGTGAGAAGCCTCCATCTATGTTCTTTGTTCTCAGGATTGTGTTGTCTGTTTGGAGTCCTTAGTGGTTCCATATGTATTTTAGGATCCTTTTTTTTTTCTATTTCTTTGAAAATGACATTGGGATTTTGATAGGTATTACAATGAATTTATATTTACCTTTGGGTAGTGTAGAAATGTCAACAATAATAAGTCTCCAGTCTATGAATATGATATGTCGTTTCAATGATTTGTTCCTTGTTTAATTCTTTCAGCAGTGGTTTGTAGTTTTCAGTGTACAGGCCATTTACCTTCTAAGGGCATTTTGTCCCTTCCTTCCCTGGATTTTTCAGAGGCAGTGGTGAGAAGGATGGCCTCATAAAGTGAGTGAATGTCCCTCCCTCCCTTCTGCACCTGCTCGCCGATTATGTCTAGCACAGGTGCACTGGGCCATGCTCATTACCTCTCCCCTCAAGTGGAACACCTGTCGGGAATTCCTCTAGGATCTGGGTGTTGACATTACTGTTTCAGTGTCCCCAAGGTCTCATGAGTGCCTGGCAAGTGTGCATGAGCCTAGGAAACACCTACAAATGAATCATCAAATCTGGCCAGCAAACTGCCCTGCAGAAGGTGTTGGGCCGCACCTCTCACGCCTGCAAGCCCTGTACTTGCTCAGCCTCAGGGCTAAGGAAAGAGCCCGAAGTCAGGGACAGAGACATTCATGGTTTAATAGATGGGAGATCTTTCACGTCAGAAGCAAAGTGGTCCTGGAGAGACACCCCACTGTAGATAGCCGATGGCAGGCAGAACGCAGCAGCAGCAGTAGCAGCATGCTTCTCTCTGGGCGGAATAGGCAGGCTACCAGTTAAAGGGGGACTTGACAGCAGATGGGCTCATCGGTTACCAGGGAAACCAGCAGAGGGACGCATCCCTCTTACCCCTTGGGCTAAGTACCTTCACGGGGCAGAGGTTTTCCTTTGGTAAACCATCAGCAAACAGCCATCTTGAATGGGTAGACCATACAGAGGGGAATAACCAGGGGAGCGGTGGTAACATCCTCCATATACTTTATATATATATATACACATATATATATATATATGGAGAGAGAGAGAGAGAGGTTGTTTATTACACTGTGGTAGCCACTAGCTAGATGTGCCTGTTATAATTTATTTAATTCAATCAATGATTCACTAAGTGTATTAAAATAAAAGAAAATAAAATATCCCATTACTCAGTCACATTAGTCACATGTTAAATGTATCCATAAGACTTGTAAATTCATGTTCGTGTTTCTACAGAATTGACTTTGAATAGCATTTGTGGCCGTGATAAAGAAAAGGATACAGGTAGGAACAACACTTAGGTAGGATCTAATGGCAGAAGGTTCCTGGAACTTTAGGGTTATATCTCCTGCTTTGCAGACTGAGGAAGGTGGATATGAAATCAGAAAGACGAATGAAATATGTGTAGAGTTCTGACTTGTTTTTTTCACATTTTAATGATACAATAGAGAGAAATTGTGTCCTTAGACGTGACTGTGCTCTATAATCACCTTTTCTTGATTTGCTCATCTAAACTGATCTTTTGCACATGAGCTGCTCTTTCTTGTGCTTGTCACTGCCTAATATGGAAGTTTGTGCTCTGGTTAGCACATCTAGGGTATGGTGCACAGTAGAGTTTTTTTCTTTTGCATATTGACCTATGATGGACAGAACCTGTGGGTCAAAACTCTCATGGGCCATTGAAACTTGAGACCAAGTTCTTCTAGAAAGGGTGAGGTGGTGGATGAGAAGTGAACTGTCTCCCTCTGCACTTTCAGGACTTGTGGCTTCACCTCATATTTTGTGCTCACTGTTAGTTCCTCTTGTAAAGGACAGTCCCAGAGATGGATGAGTCACAGAACACGTGCTCTGGGATCACTGCATGTGGTCAGTCTCCTTGAGCTCATCCCAGCCTCTACACTTCCCCAAGGCTGAGGTGCTGACATGCTTCCATTTCAGAGGGGTCCACGTCCAGCTACCCTAGAGACCCTCCATGGGCGGCAGAAATTCTAGAGGGCTGTGTGAAGGGGCTGCTGGGCTTCTTTACACCCTTGCTTTCACAGCCCTGCTGACCTGGTCTCCTGGGGTTGACTAGCCCCAGGACAGAGACTCAGGGCAGCAGGACCCAGGTTCAGTGCTCTTCTTACAACCCACTGCTCCGTCCAGACAGCCCTGCCCCTGCTCCCCACTCCCCAGTCCTGCCTACCCTCTGACCTTTCCT
Source organism: Mesoplodon bidens (assembly GCF_964165515.1). NCBI lineage: Eukaryota > Metazoa > Chordata > Mammalia > Artiodactyla > Ziphiidae > Mesoplodon > Mesoplodon bidens. The sequence goes on along the minus strand of NW_027672697.1, from coordinate 96,908 downwards.
CAGGCCAGCCTTGGTCTTATCCTTCCCAGTTCTTCCAAGGCTGGGGTAAACCCTGGCAGGTGCTGTGTGTTTATGAGACTTCCTCTTCTGTAGAATTTTGTTTCCGTGTTCCAGACTAAGGGAATTGGGACAAGTTACTTTTAACTCTAATATTGCTTTCATCCGCTCTAAGGGGATAAGAGACTTACGGAGTTGATTTGAAGTACCTAAGGTTACCTCAGGCACAGGACCCTTATTTGTTTGTGAAGTTGTTTGCATGTTCTTCCCTCAACACAGCTGTGGCCCAGATTTGGTTAATATTCCTTTTCCTCAGAAGGAGATGGTGCAGAGATAAATGTTCTAAGCTCTTGACCTCCTAAGTGGAAAAGCCATACTGAGGACCCAGGGGTGGGTCCCAATGTGGATGCACTTGATCACTGACCTGCAGTTACCACTCAGCCAAGGGGTCCTCAGTCATGGAGCAAGGGAGTCCCTGCATCCGTATCCTTGGCTGGAAGTCCTAGAATCTCCAAAGGTCCAGACCTTGCCCATCAGGTGGCCTTAGTGGTCACAGAATCCAGGGCAGCTATGGGTGGACTTATCAGTTGACTTTGGCACAGTCATTAAGGTGAAATTCACCTCAGGACCTGCATTCTCCTGGTCAGCTCCCAGATTCTGAGAGGTGTGAGACCCCATGTATACAGTAGAGGTCATATCTGTCAGTGCTGGTGTCACTGCTTAAACAACGCCAAAAGCAGATAAGAATCAGGGAGCTATTTTATTGTATTGGATAACATTACCATAAGCCTTAGCATTGGTCAATTCCTGTAGCCCACACCCAAGGACTCAAAGTGGAACCTGACTGTTAGCCTGTACACTTCTCCTGCGCAGCTGGGTTAGAGACAGGCTGTGCTCAGTCCGGGCTCCCTCTTCATAACGAAGTGTCCCACTTATGGAACAGCTCCCTAGAGTATGGACAACCCCTGACTCAGTGGGCATACGTACATTGTATAGAAAACAAAGACTGGGAGAAAAATATGATACGATTGATAGTGGCTGTATCTAAATGGTAGGATTTCAATTTTGTCAAATCTTGTGTATTTGATTTTCTTTAAGACAAGTGATTAGTGAATAAATATAGCATATTTTGTCTAGGATTGAATTCAGTCCTTTAATGGAGGTTGCTGTTAATCAAGTATAAAATATCATACAACAGAAGACATGATAAATGCCGTAGCTGGCATTGTGGATGCTGGGGAAAGAGTGATCTGGGAAAAATCAAGCGACAGTGGCAATTTAGCAGAAGCTCAAAAGAGGCAGGATGGGTCATGGGTCTGTGTCATTGAAACAGAGCATGCATTTTAGTGTTTACCATTTTTTAGATCGACCCTTCCCTTCTGATGAGGCTCCCCTTAGCTAGAAAGCCAAAGCTCTGTTTTCATTTCCTTCCTCTTGTCCTTTGCCTTCCTTCATCCCCCAAAGAGGATGGCCCAACACCAGCTCAGCCCACACTTACTAACCTCCCACATCCATACACACCACCCCATGTCCTCATCGAGAAGGAAGCCCCTGAGTAATTCCTGAGCCGCAGCACCAGTGTCCTGACAGTTACTCTGTGTCCCTCCAGCTCTCCCTGAGGATGTGGCGGATGACCTGCACCATGATAGGACAGGAGAAAAGCCTCCGTGGATCCCCAAGGTAAGCTGGATTGTTTCTGGTCTGAGATAGAAATATTGCTTTATTCCTCTTTCAATAGAATTAAGTTATGAATATTTGAGGGTATTCCTTCCAGATACATACAATTCCCTTGGTTGGGAGAATGTGGAGTGAGAGTCTATTACCAGCTCATGGAGCCTGATTCCACAGGACATTACAATTGACAGCATCCATTATAGCCTGTAGAGTACGGAGCTCTCTCTCCTGCAGCGATTTTTCCTCTAGACAAAGAATTCTGTAATTTCCAACCTAAATGGACTTGGAAGTTCCATCCTCCCAGCAAAGTTCTTGCCTTTCAGCCTGAGTAGGTTTTGCTCTGATAACCCTTGCTGGGTTCCCTGGACCACTGTTTCTTATGAGGTTTTCTACTGTCAGCAAATGAACAAAAGACCTGAGCATCACTGTGATCTTATCCTCATAGTGTTTTCTCTTCTGTAATTGCAGGTGGCCTTCCCAGAACGTGAAAACGGTATGTATTGTGGAATCAGTCACTTGGGGAGGAAGAACTTTGAAGATAAGAAAGTGGGACATTCTTGCTGGTTTTAGTGTAGAGGGCAGACTGATTCCAAATTTGTGCTGGGAATGAGAGTAGGTGTCCTGGTGATAGAAAGTGATCTACAAGTAATGAGACCAATTACTATAGTCCCAGGAAGAAGCTGTATTACGGTTAGGTGGTGTAGGTTTGTGTGCATGAGACTGGGTGTGTCTGTATGTGAAATGAGTGGGATGGTTCTGTGTGTGTAAGTGAACTTTTTGTGTTGTGTTTCCCTTGATTTATGTTCCCCTAAACATCACTGTTACTGGTGGCAACTTTCTAAAAATTATTCCCATCACCACTGCATCATGAATGGGTATGGATATAAAAGTAAATAAACTGTATACTTTCAGTGTGTGCATTGATTTTATACCAAGTGAGCCTCATTTAACCTGGAAAACAAATCCTATCACCACCCAGGCAAATGTTTACTGGATTATCATTATTATTATTTTTTTGGCTGTGTTGTGTCTTCGTTGCAGTGTGCGGGCTTCTCATTTCAGTGGCTTCTGTTGTTCCAGAGCACGGGCTCTAGGTGCATGGGCTTCAATAGTTGTGGCACGTGGGCTCAGTAGTTGTGACTTGCAGGCTCTACGGCACAGGCTTAGTAGTTGTGGTGCACGGACTTTGTTGCCCAATGGCTGGTATCTTAATGAACCAAACTGGGTTTCAGCATCCCTACTACTGGGTCAATTACAACTTCATTTAATAAGAAATCTCATCTCTTAGTAGGTCTCATAGCATTCTGAATGGTTATGATACATCTCTCTGCCACTTCCCTCATTCTAACTGTTTCCTATTAGAGCCTCGGGATGAGTCCTCCCCCCTTACCTGAAGCACCTAGTGCTAGGCAGGCCTCCTTCCTTTTGCAGGGAGCCCATGCTTGTACCCACATGCCACACCCAGTTCTGGAGGAGTCCGAGAAAGAAGGAGCCTCCAGGAGTAGATGGAGGAAATTCACTCCACCTTTCTCCTTTGAGGCTAATATTCACTATCGGATTCTGTGCTAAGGAAACGAAATGTCCTTCTCCTGTGGAAAGTCTGTCTTCCATCACTTGTGCCGGCCCTGTTTCTGTGTGCTGGGCAAGACACACTGCATACAGTGAAGACAGAACCAAGAAATCTACCCCAGGGATTGAGCTCAGGGTGGGCACTGGCTCCCATCCCAGGAGGGCAGATAGGAGGTTGTGCTTTGCAAGGTAGGACAGAGAAACCAAGCAATGTGACAAGAGCATCTCCACTCATGTTGCTGTGCAAACTGCCAGATGAAGTAGGTTCTTGGTATTTTCTGAAGGCTTTTGCAAGCAAACAAGTCTGGGAGTAAAGTCAATTAAAACATGGAAAGTTATAGTTAAAAATTTATTTTCGATAGTGAGTCCTTTGAGAAATACATACTTTAATAGAATATGATTGCCTTATATGTGTCAATATTTTCCCCACCAAAGAAAACACTGAAAATGCTTGACTGTAAAATGTCACTTGTTTACACAAGAGACTGTGTATGAGTAAAGTTGTTCTAGAAATCCTCAATCCCTAGGTGGTAGTTTGCTGATGGTGCTGAGGGGAACCCTGGTGTGTGATTCAGTGCCTGCTACTCACAGGGAGGCTCTTAAGAACTCAGAGACCCGCCCAGTGGACCCCACGTGTGAGGACAGGTTTGGCGCCTCGGGCTGGACTTGAAGAGGGAAATGCTTTAGTGAAGTGGAAGGAGATACAGGAAGGGCACCTGAGCCATGGGGAGTCAGGGGTGTTAGGTTTAGAGATCAAGGAAAAGTGTACACCTGAGCACAGCCTGGGCCACACTTAGGATGCTATTGGCACTTCTGGTTGAATGGGGAAGAGAAAGGACATCCCCCTCTTGCTGGAGTGAACTCTGGAGAGATGTCTTCTTTAAAGCCTGGGGAGAGGAGCTTCTCTCCCATTATCTCCTGATACCTGTGTACATTCGAGACCCTTCCTGCTTTCTTCTTTCCCTCTGTTGACTCCCTTTCCTTATTTTTCTTCTTTTTTCCCCTTTTTCCACTTTGTATTTATTTTACATATGTGTATTTTATTGTTGTAAAAGTACGCATACGATGAAATCCAACGTCTTAACAAGTTTTGAAATGTCCAGTCAGTCCTGTTGACTACATGCACCTTGTTGTACAGCATGTGTCTAGAACTTTTACATTTTGCAAATAACACATGCTAAACATTGAACACAGACTTCCCATGTCAACCTCTTGCCAGCTCTTGGAACCACCCTACTACTCTCTGCTTCTCGGAGTTTTCTTTCAGTTTTTGACCTTCTGTGACTGGCTTCTGTCACTCTTACAAATGTCCTCCAAGTTCTTTCGTGTTGCTGCAAATGGCAGGATTTCCTTCTTTTTCAACGACTGAATGCCATTCCACTGTATGTTTACAGCACATTTTCTTTATTAATTCATCTTCCCATGGACACTAGGCAGTTTTCCTATGTTGTGTATTGTGTATAATGCTGCCATGGACATGAGATTGTAGATATCTCTTGGACATTCTTGTTTTATCTCCTTTATATATAAACCTAAATGTGTGATTGTGGATTTTATGATAGTTCTCTTAATAATTTTGGGGGGACCTCCATTCTGTTTTCCATAATGGCTACACCATTTTACATTACGACAGGGTACAAAACAGGGTACAGGAGTTCCAATTCTTCACATCTTTGCCAGCATCCATTAATTTTCTTTCTTTTTTCTTTTTTCTTTTCTTTTCTTTTTTTTTTTTTTTTTTCAGTACACGGGCCTCTCATTGTTGTGGGCTCTCCCGTTGCAGAGCACAGGCTCCAAACGCACAGGCTCATGGCTCATGGGCCCAACCGCACAGCGGCATGTGGGATCCTCCCAGACCAGTGCACGAACACTTGTCCCCTGCATTGGCAGGCAGACTCTCAAAAACTGTGCCACCAGGGAATCCCTAATTGTCTTTTTATAATACACATCCTAACAGGTGTGAGTGATATCTCCTTGTGGCTTGATTTCCATTTCCCTGATGCTTAGCGATGTTGAGCAAATTTTCATATGTAGATTGACCACTTGTATGTCTTTATGGAGAAATGTCTAATGAAGCTTTTTACCCATTTTTAAACTCAGTTATTTGCCCCCTCTTTTTCTGAAATTGACTTGTATTAGTTTCTTATATATTCTGGATATTGGTCCCTTATTCAGATACAAGTTTTACACATATTTCCTCTCATCCTATAGGTTGCCTTTTCATTCTGTTGATTGTTGAACAGACTATCCTTTCTTCACTTGGTAATCTTAGAACCTTGGCCAAGATCAGTTGGCCATATATATGTGCATTTATTTGGGGTCTGTCTATTATATTTCATTGGTCTATCTCACTGTCTTGATGCCACTAGCAGACTGTGTTGACTACTGTGGCATTGTTATGTGTTTTGAGTTCAGGAAGTGTTAATCTCCATCATTGCTCTTTGCTCTCAAGATTGTTTTATCTACTTGTGGGGGGTTCCATATGTATTTTAGGATTCTGTCCACTTCTATAATAATGACATGGAATTTTGTGGGTTGTTGCGATATATGTGTACATCACTTTATGTAGTATAGAAATGCCAACAGTATTTAATAATCCAGTCTATGAACATCTTATATCATTCCAATTATTTGTCTCTTCTTTAATTTCTTTCCACAATGTCCTGTACTTTTCCGTATACAAATTTTTCACCTCCTACGGGGCCTTTTCCTCTGCCTTCCTCAGGTCTTCTAGAGTCAGGGGTGAGAAGGATGGACTCATGGAGAGAGTGAAATCCCTCCCTCCCCTCTGCACCTACTCTCTGATTATGTCTAATACAGGTGTACTGGGCCATGCCCTTCACCTCTGTCTACAAGTGGGCCCCTTGCTGGGAATTCCTTTTGAATCTGAGTGTTGACTGTACTACTTCAGTGTCCACAAGGAGTCTCCCAATGTGTGGCGTGGGTCCAAGAGCCCAAGATATACCTACATACAAATGATCAGATCAGGCCATCAAATTTTCTGCAGTAAAGAACAACCAGGAGAGGGGTGGCTGGTTGCCTCTTTCTCATCTTTGGATTTCTTACAGCTGAGCTTCCCAGTGTGGTAGCCACGAACCAAATGTGTCTATTTATAATTAATTTAGTTCAAACAATAATTAACTCATTCTATTAAAAAATGCAAAAACCACACAAGTGCTTGGTCACACTAGCCATGTTTCAAGTGTGTCTGTACCATCTGGAATTTCAGGTTGGTAAGGTTGACGGTGAAAGCTATAAATGGGTCTATAGAAGTGAGGGGTCGAAAGGTGATTTTCTCAGCATCTCTCCCTCATTTGCAATTTTCAACTGTGATCAAGATCTTATTGAAGGACTCTGTCTGCACAGAGCACAGGGGAGGTCTGAGAACCTGGAGGGAAGACCAGGGTGATGCTGTGTGAGCCAGCAAGTCGAGTAGGAGAAATGGGTGCGTCAACTTGTATAATAACTTTATGCTCATGGTTGTGTTTGTACAGAATGGATCTTGGAGAGCATACATAGCAGTGATGCTGAGGACGATTCACATAGGGAACAACTCTCAGGTAGGATCTAAAGCGAGACAATTCCTAGAACACTTGGGTTCCACCCGGTTCTTTAGAAACTAAGGAAGGTGAATATGAAATCAGGAAGAAGAAGGAAATATGTGTAGAATTCTGATTTGTTCTTTCCAAACTTTAATGATATAATAGAGTTATTGTGTCCATGTCCTTTGACTGTACTGTGCTTCTTTTCATGCTTTGCCATTCAGAAATTTTCTTTCTCACAAGACTACTCTTTCATTGCTTTGTCACTGCCAAAAATGAAAGGTTCGTTTCTGTTCGGTACCTGGAGGGTATTTTGCACCAAGGATTTTGGTTTCCTTTTTACATTCACGTATGATGGCCATGTCCTAGTGGGAACAAAACTCTCATAGTCACTTGACACTGGAGAACAAGTTCTTATACTTTGTGTCAGGTGGTGGATGAGAGTTAAACTCTCTCCCTCTACACTTTCAGGACTTGTAGCTTCATCTTACTTTTGCCCTCACTGTTTATTCCTCATGGAAAGCACGCTCCCAGACGTGGAAGAGTCACAGAACACTTGATTTGGGATCACTGCACGTGCTCAGTCTCCTCATTTCAGCCTCAGCACCTCCCAAGGCTGATGTGCTGACATGCTTCCATTTGAGAGGGGTCCACGTCCAGCTGATCCTAAAGACCCTTCATGGCCGGCAGGAATTCTAGAGGACTGTGTGAAGGGGCTGCTGGGCTTCTTCACACACTGGCTCTCACAGCCCTGCTAACCTGGTCTCCTGGAATTGAAGAGGCCCAGGACAGAGACTCAGGGCAGCAGGACCCAGGGTCACTGCTCTTCTTACAACCCACTGCTCCGTCCAGACAGCCCTGCCCCTGCTCCCCACTCCCCAGTCCTGCCTACCCTCTGACCTTTCCTCAGGCCTGCCTTGGTCTTATCCTTCCCAGTTCTTCCAAGGCTGGGGTAAACCCTGGCAGGAGTTGTGTGTTTATGAGGCTTCCTCTGCTGTAGAACATTTGTTTCAGCATTCCAGACTAAGGGAATTGGTACAAGTTACTTTTAACTCTAATATTGCTTTCATCCTCTCTAAGGGGCTAAGAGACTTACAGAGTTGTTTTGAAGTACCTAAGGTTAGCTCAGGCACAGGACACTTACTTCTTTTGTGAAGTGGGTTGCATATCTAGGCTATTGTGTAGAATGCTGCAATGAACCGATGTTCATCTCATTGTGATACTGATTTAATTTCCTTTGGATATATACCCAGAACTGTGATTGCTGAATCATATGATATTTCTGTTTATAATTTTATAAGGAACCCCCATACTCTTTTTCATAATAGCGGCACCATTTTACATTCCCACCAGCAGTGTACAAAGTTTCCAATTCCCCACATCTTGGCCTTAAACTGTTAATTATTTTCTTTATAATACACAGCCTAACAGGTATGAGGTGTTGATTTGCATTGCCCTGATGATTAGTGAGGTTGAGAACCTTTTCCTATATTTGTTAGCCATTTGTATGTCTTTTTCAGGAAATGTCTTATTTAAGTCTTTGCACATTTCTGAACCCAGTTATTTGCCCTTTTTAATTTTTTAACTTAGTTTGCATTTGAGTTGTAGTGTTTTTCTTTGATGTTTTGTATATTAGCTCCTTTTCTGATATATGTTTGTAATCTTTCTGTAAGTTATATTTTCATCCTATTGACTGTTGAAAAAGCTATACTTTCCCTGTTTGTTGTCTTAGAAGCTTGGTGAATTTCATTTGGCCATGTATCTATGAGTTTTCTTGGGTGTTATTTATTCTGGTCTTTAGGCCTATGTATCTGTTTCTATGTCAGTACCGTACAGTTTTGATTCCTGTGGCTTTGTAATGTGTTTTGAAGTCAGGAAGTGAGAAGCCTCCATCTATGTCCTTTGTTCTCAGGATTGTGATGTCTGTTTGGAGTCCTTATGGTTCCATATGTATTTTAGGATTTTTTTTTCTATTTCTTTGAAAATGACATTGGGATTTTGATAGGTATTACAATGAATTTATACTTACCTTTGGGTAGTGTAGAAATGTCAACAATAATAAGTCTCCAGTCTATGAATATGATATGTCATTTCAATGATTTGTTCCTTGTTTAATTCTTTCAGCAGTGGTTTGTAGTTTTCAGTGTACAGGCCATTTACCTTCTAAGGGCATTTTGTCCCTTCCTTCTCTGGATGTTTCAGAGGCAGTGGTGAGAAGGATGGCCTCATGAATTGAGTGAGTGTCCCTCCCTCTCTTCTGCACCTGCTCGCCGATTATGTCTAGCACAGGTGCACTGGGCCATGCTCATTACCTCTTCCTTAGTGGAACACCTGTCGGGAATTCCTCTAGGATCTGGGTGTTGACATTACTGTTTCAGTGTCCCCAAGGTCTCATGAGTGCCTGGCAAGTGTGCATGAGCCTAGGAAACAGCTACAAATGAATCATCAAATCTGGCCAGCAAACTGCCCTGCAGAAGGTGTTGGGCTGCACCTCTCACGCCTGCAAGCCCTGTACTTGCTCAGCCTCATGGCTAAAGAAAGAGCCCGGAGACAGGGACAGAGACATTCATGGTTTAATAAATGGGACATCTTTCACGTCAGAAGCAAAGTGGTCCTGGAGAGACATCCCACTGTAGATAGCCGATGGCAGGCAGAACGCAGCAGCAGCAGTAGCAGCATGCTTCTCTCTGGGCGGAATAGGCAGGCTACCAGTTAAAGGGGGAGTTGACAGCAGATGGGCTCATCGGTTACCAGGGAGACCAGCAGAGGGACGCATCCCTCTTACCCCTTGGGCTAAGTACCTTCACGGGGCAGAGGTTTTACCTTCGTTAAACCATCAGCAAACAGCCATCTTGAATGGGTAGACCATACAGAGGGGAATAACCAGGGGAGCGGTGGTAACATCCTCCATATACTTTATATATATATATACACATATATATATATATATATATATATATGGAGAGAGAGAGAGAGAGGTTGTTTATTACACTGTGGTAGCCACTAGCTAGATGTGCCTGTTATAATTTATTTAATTCAATCAATGATTCACTAAGTGTATTAAAATAAAAGAAAATAAAATATCCCATTACTCAGTCACATTAGTCACATTTTAAATGTATCCATAAGACTTGTAAATTCATGTTCGTGTTTCTACAGAATTGACTTTGAATAGCATTTGTGGCCGTGATAAAGAAAAGGATACAGGTAGGAACAACACTTAGGTAGGATCTAATGGCAGAGGGTTCCTGGAACTTTAGGGTTATATCTCCTGCTTTGGAGACTGAGGAAGGTGGATATGAAATCAGAAAGAAGAATGAAATATGTGTAGAGTTCTGACTTGATTTTTTCACATTTTAATGATACAATAGAGAGAAATTGTGTCCTTAGACGTGACTGTGCTCTATAATCACCTTTTCTTGATTTGCTCATGAAAACTGATCTTTTGCACATGAGCTGCTCTTTCTTGTGCTTGTCACTGCCTAATATGGAAGTTTGTTTTCTGGTTAGCACATCTAGGATATTGTGCACAGGAGAGTTTGTTTTCTTTTGCATATTGACCTATGATGGACAGAACCTGTGCATCAAAACTCTTATGGGCCCTTGAAACTTGAGACCAAGTTCTTCTAGAAAGGGTGAGGTGGTGGATGAGAAGTGAACTGTCTCCCTCTGCACTTTCAGGGCTTGTGGCTTCACCTCATGTTTTGTGCTCACTGTTTGTTCCTCTTATTAAGGACAGACCCAGAGATGGATGAGTCACAGAACACGTGCTCTGGGATCATTGCATGTGCTCAGTCTCCTTGAGCTCATCTCAGCCTCTGCACTTCCCCAAGGCTGATATGCTGACATGCTTCCATTTCAGAGGGGTCCACGTCCAGCTGCCCTAGACACCCTCCATGGGCAGCAGAAATTCTAGAGGGCTGTGTGAAGGGGCTGCTGGGCTTCTTCACACACTTGCTTTCACAGCCCTGCTGACCTGGTCTCCTGGGGTTGACCAGGCCCAGGACAGAGACTCAGGGCAGCAGGACCCAGGGTCACTGCTCTTCTTACAACCCACTGCTCCGTCCAGACAGCCCTTCTCCTGCTCCACACACCCCAGTCCTGCCTAACCTCTGACCTTTCCTCAGGCCTGCCTTGTTCTTATCCTTCCCAGTTCTTCCAAGGCTGGGGTAAACCCAGGCAGGTGCTGTGTGTTTATGAGGCTTCCTCTGCTGTAGAATTTTTTTTCAGTATTCCAGATTCAGGGAATTCGGACAAGTTACTTTTAACTCTAATATTGCCTGCATCCGCTCTAAGGGGCTAAGAGACTTATGGAGTTGTTTTGAAGTAGCTAAGGTTAGCTCAGGCACAAGACCCTTACTTGTTCTGTGAAGTTGGTTGCATGTTCTTCCCTCAACACAGCTGTTGCCCAGATTTGGTTAATATTCCTTTTCCTCAGAAGGAGATGGTGCAGAGATAAATGTTCTAAGCTCTTGACCTCCTATGTGGAAAAGCCAAACTGAGAACCCAGGGGTGGGTCCCAATACGGATGCTCTGGATCCCTGACCTGCACTTACCACTCAGCCAAGGGATCCTCAGTCATGGAGCAAGGGAGTCCCTGCATCCGTATCCTTGGCTGGAAGTCCTAGCATCTCCAAAGGTCCAGACCTTGCCCATCAGGTGGCCTAAATGATCACAGAATCCTGGGCAGCTATGGGTGGACTTATCAGTTGACTTTGGCACAGTCATTAATGTGAAATTCACCTCAAAACCTGCATTCTCCTGGTCAGCTACAGATTATGAGATGTATGAGACCCCATGTATACAGTAGAGGTCATATCTGTCAGTGCTGGTGTCATTGCTTAAACAAGGCCAAAAGCAGATAAGAATCAGGGAGCTATTTTATTGTATTGGATAACATTACCATAAGCCTTAGCATTGGTCAATTCCTGTAGCCCACACCCAAGGACTCAAAGTGGAACCTGACTGTTAGCCTGTACACTTCTCCTGCACAGCTGGGTTAGAGACAGGCTGTGCTCAGTCCGGGCTCCCTCTTCATAACGAAGTGTCCCACTTATGGAACAGCTCCCTAGAGTATGGACAACCCCTGACTCAGTGGGCATACATACATTGTATGGAAAACCAAGATTGGGAGAAAAATATGACACGATTGAGAGTGGCTGTATCTAAAGGGTAGGATTTCAGTTTTGTCAAATCTTGTGTATTTGAATTTCCTTAAGACAAGTGATTAGTGAATAAATATAGCATATTTTGTCTAGGATTGAATTCAGTCCTTTAATGGAGTTTGCTGTTAATCAAGTATAAAATATCATACAACAGAAGACATGATAAATTCAGTAGCTGGAATTGTGGATGCTGGGGAAAGACTGATCTGGGAAAAATCAAGAGACATTGGCAATTTAGCAGAAGCTCAAAGCATGGGTCATGGGTCTGTGTCATTGAAACAGAGCATGCATTTTAGTGTTTTCCATTTTTTAGATCGACCCTTCCCTTCTGATTAGGCTCCCCTTTGCTAGAAAGCCAAAGCTCTATTTTAAGTTCCTTCCTCTTGTCCTTTGCCTTCCTTCATCCCCCAGAGAGGATGGCCCAACACCAGCTCAGCCCACACTTACTAACCTCCCACATCCATACACACCACCCCATGTCCTCATCGAGAAGAAAGCCCCTGAGTAATTGCTGAGCAGCATCACCAGTGTCCTGACAGTTACTCTGTGTCCCTCCAGCTCTCCCTGAGGATGTGGCGGTTGACCTGCCCCGTGATAGGAGAGAAGAAAAGCCTCTGTGGATCATCAAGGTAAGCTGGTTTTTTTCTGGTCTGAGATAGAAATATTGCTTTATTTCTCTTTCAATAGATTTAAGTTATGAATATTTGAGGGTATTCCTTCCAGATACATACAATTCCCTTGGTTGGGAGAATGTGGAGTGAGAGTCTATGACCAACTCATGGTGCCTGATTCCAAAGGACATTAAAATTGACAGCATCCATTACAGCCTGTAGAGTACGGAGCTCTCTCTCCTGCAGCGATTTTTCCTCTAGGAAAAGAATTCTGTAATTTGCAACCTAAATGGACTTGGAAGTTCCATCCTCACAGCAAAATTCTTGCCTTTCAGTCTGAGTAGGTTTGCTCTGATAACCCTTGCTGGGTTCCCTGGGCCACTGTTTCTTATGAGGGTTTCTACTGTCAGCAAATGAACAAAAGACCTGAGCATCACTGTGATCTTATCCTCATAGTGTTTTCTCTTCTGTAATTGCAGGTGGCCTTCACAGAACATGAAAACGGTATGTATTCTGGAATCAGTCACTTGGGGAGGAAGATCTTTGAAGATGAGAAAGTGGGACATTCTTGCTGGTTTTAGTGTAGAGGGCAAACTGATTCCAAATTTGTGCTGGGAATGAGAGTAGGGCTCCTGGTGATAGAAAGTGATTTACAAGTAATGTGACCAATTACTATAGTCCCAGGAAGAAGCTGTATTACGGTTAGGTGGTGTATGTTTGTATGCATGAGACTGGGTGTGTCTGTATGTGAAATGAGTGGTATGATTCTGTGTGTGTATGTGAACATTTTGTGTTGTGTTTCCCTTGATTTATGTTCCCCTAAACATCACTGCTACTGGTGCCAACTTTCTAGAAAATATTCCCATCACCACTGCATCATGAATGGGTATGGATATAAAAGTAAATATACTGTACACTTTCAGTGTGTGCATTGATTTTATACCAACTGAGCCTCATTTAACCTGGAAAACAAATTCTATCAACACCCAGGCAAATGTTTACTGGATTCTTTTTGTTTTTCTTTTTTTTTGGCTGTGTTGGCTCTTCGTTGCAGTGTGCAGTCTTCTCATTTCGGTGGCTTCTCTTGCTCCAGACCACGGGCTCTAGGTGCATGGGCTTCAATAGTTGTGGCACGTGCACTCAGTAGTTGTGACTTTCAGGCTCTAGGGCACAGGCTTAGTACATTTGTTGCACGGACATAGTTGCTCCATAGCTGGATTCTTAATGAACAAAACTTCGTTTCAGCATCCCTACTACTGGGTTAATTACAACGTCATTTAATAAGAAATCTCATCTCTTAGTTGGTCTCATAGTATTCTGAATGGTTATGATACATCTCTCTGCCACTTCCCTCACTCTAACTGTTTCCTATTAGAGCCTCGGGATGAGTCCTCCGCCCTTACCCGAAGCACCTAGTGATAGGCAGGCCTCCTTCCTTTTGCAGGGAGCCCATGCTTGTACCCACATGCCACACCCAGTTCTGGAGAAGTCCGAGAAAGAGGGAGCATCCAAGAGTAGATGGAGGAAATTTACTACAACTTTCTCCTTTGAGGCTAATATTCACTATCAGATTCTGTGCTTAGGAAACGAAATGTCCTTCTCCTGGGGAAAGCTTGTCTTCCATCACTTGTGCCAGCCCTGTTTCTGTGTGCTGGGCAAGAAACACTGCATACAGTGAAGACGGAACCAAGAGATCTACCCCAGGGATTGAGCTCAGGGTGGGCACTGGCTCCCTCTCCAGGACGGCGGACAAGAGGTTGTGCTTTGCATGGTGGGACAGAGAAACCAAGCAGTGTGACAAGAGCATCTCCACTCATGTTGCTGGTCAAACTGCCAGATGAAGTATGTTCTTGGTATTTTCTGAAGGCTTTTGCAAGCAAACAAGTCTGGGAGTAAAGTCAATTAAAACATGGAAAATTATACGTAAAAATTCTTTTTCGATAGTGATTCCTTTTAGAAATACATACTTTAATAGAATATGATTGCCTTTTATGTGTCAATATTTTCCCCACCAAAGAAAAAATTGAAAATGCTTGATTGTAAAATGTCACTTGTTTACCCAAGAGACTGTATGAGTAAAGTTGTTCTAGAAATCCTCAATCCCTAAGTCGTAGTTCGCTGATAGTGCTGAGGGGAACCCTGGTGTGTGATTCAGTGCCTGCTACTCACAGGGAGGCTCTTAAGAACTCAGAGACCCGCCCAGTGGACCCCACGTGTGAGGACAGGATTGGCGCCTCTGGCTGGACTTCAAGAGGGAAATGCTTTAGAGAAGTGGAAGGAGATACAGGAAGGGCACCTGAGCCATGGGGAGTCAGGGGTGGTTGGTTTAGAGATCAAGGAAAAGTGTACACCTGAGCACAGCCTGAGCCACACTTAGGATGCTATTGGCGCTTCTGGTTGAATGGGGAAGAGGAAGGACATCCCCCTCTTGCTGGAGTGAACTCTGGAGAGATGTCTTCTTTAAAGCCTGGGGAGAGGAGCTTCTCTCCCATTATCTCCTGATACCTGTGTATATTCGAGACCCTTCCTGCTTTCTTCTTTCCCTCTGTTGACTCCCTTTCCTTATTTTTCTTCTTTTTCCCCCTTTTTCCACTTTGTATTTATTTTACATATGTGTATTTTATTGTTGTAAAACTACACATAAGATGAAATCCAACTTCTTAACAAGTTTTGAAATGTCCAGGCAGTCCTGTTGACTACATGCACCTTGTTGTACAGCATGTGTCTAGAACTTTTCCATTTTGAAATAACACATTCTAACCATTGAACAGAGACTTCCCATGTCAACCTCCTGCCAGCTCTTGGAACCCCCCTTCTACTCTCTGTTTCACGGAGTTTTCTTTCAGTTTTTGATCTTCTGTGACTGGCTTATTTCACTCTTACAAATGTCCTCCAAGATCTTTCGTGTTGCTGCAAATGGCAGGATTTCCTTCTTTTCAAAGACTGAATGACATTCCACTGTATGTATACACCACATTTTCTTTATTAATTCATCTTCCCATGGACACTAGGCAGTTTTCCTATGTTGTGTATTGTGTATAATGCTGCAATGGACATGAGATTGTAGATATCTCTTGGACATTCTTGTTTTATCTCCTTTGTATATAAACCTAAATGAGTGATTGCTGGATTTTATGAGAGTTCTCTTAATAATTATTAGGGGACCTCCATTCTGTTTTCCATAATGGCTACACCATTTTACATTACGACAGGGTACAAAGCAGGGTACAGAAGTTCCACTTCTTCACATCTTGGCCAGCATCCATTAATTTTCTTTTTTTCTTTTTTTTTTTTTTTTTTTTTGCAGTACTTGGGCCTCTCTTTGTTGTGGGCTCTCCCATTGCGGAGCACAGGCTCCAAACGCACATGCTCAACAGCCATGGCTCATGGGCCCAGTTGCTAAGCGGCATGTGGGATCCTCCCAGACCTGGGCACGAACATGAGTCCCCTGCATCTGCAGGCGGAATCTCAACCACTGTGCCACCAGGGAAGCCCTAATTGTCTTTTTATAATACACATCCTAACAGGTGTGAGTGATATCTCCTTGTGGCTTGATTTCCATTTCCCAGATGCTTAGCGATGTTGAGCAAATTTTCATATATAGATTGACCACTTGTATGTCTTTATGGAGAAATGTCTAGTGAAGATTTTTACCCATTTTTAAACTCAGTTATTTGCCTGCTGTTTTTCTGAAATTCACTTGTAGTAGTTTCTTATATATTCTGGATATTGGTCCCTTATTCAGAACAAGGTTTACACATATTTGCTCCCATCCTATAGGTTGCCTTTTCATTCTGTTTATTGTTGAAGAGACTATCTTTCTTCACTTGGTAATCTTAGAACCTTGGCACAAATCAGTTGGCCATATATATGTGCGTTTATTTGGGGTCTCTCTATTATATTTCATTGGTCTATCTCACTGTCTTGATGCCAGTAGCAGACTGTTTTCACTACTGTGGCATTGTTATGAGTTTTGAGGTCAGGAAGTCTTAATCTCCATCATTGCTCTTTGCTCTCAAGATTGTTTTATCTACTGGGGTGTGGTTCCGTATGTATTTTAGAATTGTGTCCACCTCTATAATAATGACATGGAATTTTATGGGTTGTTGCGATATATGTGTACATCACTTTATGTAGTATAGAAATGCCAACAGTATTTAATACTCCAATCTATGAACATGGTATATCATTCCAATTCCTTGTCTCTTCTTTAATTTCTTTCCCAATATCCTGTAGTTTTCAGTATACAAATTTTCACCTCCTACGGGGCCTTTTCCACTGCCTTCCTCAGGTCTTCTAGAGTCAGGGGTGAGAAGGATGGACTCATGGAGAGAGTGAAATCCCTCCCTCCCCTCTGCACCTACTCTCTGATTATGTCTAATAGAGGTGTTCTTGGCCACGCCCTTCACCTCTGTCTACAAGTGGGCCCCTTGCTGGGAATTCCTCTTGGATCTGAGTGTTGACTGTACTATTTCAGTGTCCACAAGGACTCTCCCAATGCCTGGCATGGCTCCAAAAGCCCAAGATATACCTACATACGAATGATTAGATCAGGCCATCAAATTTTCTACAGTAAAGAACAACCAGGAGAGGGGTGGCTGGTTGCCTCTTTCTCATCTTTGGATTTCTTACAGCTGAGCTTCCCAGTGTGGTAGCCACTAACCAAATGTGTCTATTTATAATTAATTTAGTTCAAACAATAATTAACTCATTCTATTAAAAAATGCAAAAAACACACAATTGCTTGGTCACACTAGCCATGTTTCAAGTGTGTCTGTAACATCTGGAATTTCAGGTTGGTAAAGTTGACGGTGAAAGTTATAAATGGGTCAATAGAAGTGAGGGGTCAAAAGGTGATTTTCTCAGCATCTCTCCCTCATTTGAAATTTTCATCTGTGATCAATATCATATTGAAGGACTCTGTCTGCACAGAGCACAGGGGAGGTCTGAGAACCCGGAGGGAAGACCAGGGTGATGCTGTGTGAGCCAGCATGTCGAGTAGGAGAAATGGGTGGGTCAACTTGTATAATAACTTTATGCTCATGCTTGTGTTTGTACAGAATGCATCGTGGAGAGCATACATACCTGTGATGCTGATGATGATTCACGAAGGGAACAACTCTCAGGTAGGATCTAAAGCGAGACAATTCCTAGAACACTTTGGTTCCACGCGGTTTTTTAGAAACTAAGGAAGGTGAATATGAAATCAGGAAGAAGATGAAAATATGTGTAGATTTCTGATTCTTCTTTCCAAATTTTAATGATATAATAGAGTTATTGTCTCCATGTCCTTTGACTGTACTGTGCTTATAGTCATCTTTCCTTGCTTTGCCATTCAGAAATTTTCTTTCTCACAAGACTACTCATTCGTTGCTTTTTCACTGCCAAAGATGAAAGGTTCGTTTCTGTTTGGTACCTGGAGGTTATTTTGCACCAGGGATTTTGGTTTCCTTTTTACATTCACGTATGATGGCCATATCCTAGTGGGAACAAAGCTCTCATAGTCACTTGACACTGGAGAACAAGTTCTTACAGTGAGTGTCAGGTGGTGGATGAGACTTGAACTCTCTCACTCTACACTTTCAGGACTTGTAGCTTCATGTTACTTTTGTCCTCACTGTTTATTCCTCATGGAAAGCGCGCTCCCAGAGGTGGATGAGTCACAGAACACGTGCTTTGGGATCACTGCATGTGCTCAGTCTCCTCATTTCAGCCTCAGCACCTCCCAAGGCTGATGTGGTGACATGCTTCCATTTGAGAGGGGTCCACGTCCAGCTGATCCTAAAGACCCTTCATGGCCGGCAGGAATTCTAGAGGACTGTGTGAAGGGGCTGCTGGGCTTCTTCACACACTGGCTCTCACAGCCCTGCTAACCTGGTCTCCTGGAATTGAAGAGGCCCAGGACAGAGACTCAGGGCCGCAGGACCCAGGGTCACTGCTCTTCTTACAACCCACTGCTCCTTCCAGTCAGCCCTGCCCTTGCTCCCCACACCCCAGTCCTGCCTACCCTCTGACCTATACTCAGGCCTGCCTTGGTCTTATCCTTCCCAGTTCTTCCAAGGCGCGGGTAAACCCTGGCAGGTGCTGTGTGTTTATGCGGCTTTCTCTGCTGTATAATTTTATTTCAGTATTCCAGACTAAGGGAATTGGGACGAGTTACGTTTAACTCTAATATTGCTTTCATCCTCTCTAAGGGGCTAAGAGACTTATGGAGTTCTTTTGAAGTACCTAAGGTTAGCTCAGGCACAGGACCCTTAATTGTTTTGTGAAGTTGGTTGCATGTTCTTCCCTCAACACAGTTGTTGCCCAGATTTGGTTAATATTCCTTTTCCTCAGAAAGAGATGGTGCAGAGATAAATGTTCTAAGCTCTTGACCTCCTGTGTGGAAAAGCCAAACTGAGAACCCAGGGGTGGGTCCCAATGTGGGTGGTCTGGATCCCTGACCTACACTTACCACTCAGCCAATCGATCCTCAGTCATGGAGCAAGGGAGTTCCTGCCTCCTTATCCTTAGCAGGAAGTCCTAGCATCTCCAAAGGTCCAGACCTTGCCCATCAGGTGGCCTTAGTGGTCACTGAATCCAGGGCAGCTATGGGTGGACTTATCAGTTGACTTCGGCACAGTCATTAATGTGAAATTCACCTCAAGACCTGAATTCTGGTAAGCTCCCAGATTCTGAGAGGTGTGAGACCCCATGTATACAGTACAGGTCATATCTGTCAGTGCTGGTGTCATTGCTTAAACAAGGCCAAAAGCAGATAAGAATCAGGGAGCTATTTTATTGTATTGGATAACATTACCATAAGCCTTAGCATTGGTCAATTCCTGTAGCCCACACCCAAGGACTCAAAGTGGAACCTGACTGTTAGCCTGTACACTTCTCCTGCACAGCTGGGTTAGAGACAGGCTGTGCTCAGTCCGGGCTCCCTCTTCATAACGAAGTGTCCCCCTTATGGAACCACTCCTTTGAATATGGACAGCCCCTGACTCAGTGGGCATACATACATTTTATAGAAAACAAAGACTGGGAGAAAAATATGATATGATTGATAGTGGCTGTATCTAAATGGTAGGATTTCAGTTTTGTCAAATCTTGTGTATTTGATTTTCTTTAAGACAAGTGATTAGTGAATAAATATAGCATATTTTGTCTAGGATTGAATTCAGTCTTTTAAGGAGGTTGCTGTTAATCAAGTATAAAATATCATACAACAGAAGACATGATAAATGCAGTAGCTAGCATTATGGATGCAGGGGAAAGAGTGATCTGGGAAAAATCAAGAGACATTGGCAATTTAGCAGAAGCTCAAAGCATGGGTCATGGGTCTGTGTCATTGAAACAGAGCATGCATTTTAGTGTTTACCATTTTTTAGATCAACCCTTCCCTTCTGATTAGACTCCCCTTACTTAGAAAGCCAAAGCTCTGTTTTCATTTCCTTCCTCTTGTCCTTTGCCTTCCTTCATCCCCCAAAGAGGATGGCCCAACACCGGCTCAGCCCACACTTACTAACCTCCCACATCCATACACACCACCCCATGTCCTCATCGAGAAGAAAGCCCCTGAGTAATTGCTGAGCAGCCTCACCAGTGTCCTAACAGTTACTCTGTGTCCCTCCAGCTCTCCCTGAGGATGTGGCGGTTGACCTGCACCGTGATAGGACAGAAGAAAAGCCTCCGTGGATCATTAAGGTAAGCTGGATTTTTTCTGGTCTGAGATAGAAATATTGCTTTATTTCTCTTTCAATAGATTTAAGTTATGAATATTTGAGGGTATTCCTTCCAGATACATACAATTCCCTTGGTTGGGAGAATGTGGAGTGAGAGTCTATAACCAACCCATGGTGCCTGATTCCACAGGACATTACAATTGACAGCATCCATTACAGCCTGTAGAGTACAGAGCTCTCTCTCCTGCAGCGATTTTTCCTAGGAAAAGAATTCTGTAATTTGCAACCTAAATGTACTTGGAAGTACCATCCTCCCAGCACAGTTCTTGGCTTTCAGCCTGAGTAGGTTTGCTCTGATAACCCTTGCTGGGTTCCCTGGACCACTGTTTCTTATGAGGTTTTCTACTGTCAGCAAATGAACAAAAGACCTGAGCATCACTGTGATCTTATCCTCATAGTCTTTTCTCTTCTGTAATTGCAGGTGGCCTTCACAGAACGTGAAAACAGTATGTATTCTGGAATCTGTCACTTGGGGAGGAAGAACTTTGAAGATGAGAAATTGGGACATTCTTGCTGGTTTTAGTGTAGAGGGCAAACTGATTCCAAATTTGTGCTGGGAATGAGAGTAGGGGCCCTGGTGATAGAAAGTGATTTACAAGTAATGTGACCAATTACTATAGTCCCAGGAAGAAGCTGTATTATGGTTAGGTTGTGTAGGTTTGTGTGCATGAGACTGGGTGTGTCTGTATGTGAAATAAGTGGTATGATTCTGTGTGTGTTTGTGAACATTTTGTGTTGTGTTTCAATTGATTTATGATCCCGTAAACATCACTGTTACTGGTGCCAACTTTCTAAAAAATATTCCCATCAACACTGCATCATGAATGGGTATGGATATAAATGTAAATAAACTGTACACTTTCAGGGTGTGCATTGATTTTATACCAATTGAGCCTCATTTAACCTGGAAAACAAATCCTATCACCACCCAGGCAAATGTTTACTGGATTCTTTTTTTTTTTCTTTTGGCTGTGTTGGGTCTTCGTTGCACTACGTGGGCTTCTCATTTCGG
This sequence comes from Mesoplodon bidens, assembly GCF_964165515.1. NCBI lineage: Eukaryota > Metazoa > Chordata > Mammalia > Artiodactyla > Ziphiidae > Mesoplodon > Mesoplodon bidens. The sequence goes on along the minus strand of NW_027672697.1, from coordinate 75,611 downwards.
TGGCTACTGTTATTCCAGAGCACGGGCTCTAATTGCATGGGCTTCAATAGTTGTGGCACGTGGGCTCAGTAGTTGTGACTTGCGGGCTCTAGAGCACAGGCTTAGTAGTTGTGGTGCACGGGCTTAGTTGCTCCATGGCTGGATTCTTAGTGAACAAAACTGGGTTTCAGCATCCCTACTACTGGGTCAATTACAACTTCATTTAATAAGAAATCTCATCTCTTAGTAGGTCTCATAGCATTCTGAATGTTTATGATGCATCTCTCGGCCACTTCCCTCTTTCTAACTGTTTCCTATTAGAGCCTCGGGATGAGTCCTCCCCCCTTAACTGAAGCACATAGTGCTAGGCAGGCCTCCTTCTTTTTGCAGGGAGCCCATGCTTGTACCCACATGCCACACCCAGTTCTGGAGGAGTCCGAGAACGAAGTAGCCTCCAGAACTAGATGGAGGAAATTCACTCCACCTTTCTCCTTTGAGGCTAATATTCACTATCGGATTCTGTGCTAAAGAAAGAGAATGTCCTTTGCCTGTAGAAAGTCTATCTTCCATCACTTGTGCCGACCCTGTTTCTGTGTGCTGGGCAAGAAACACTGCATACAGTGAAGACAGAACCAAGAGATCTACCCCAGGGCTTGAGCTCAGGGTGGGCACTGGCTCCCTTCCCAGGAGGGTGGACAGGAGGTTGTGCTCTACAAGGTGGGACAGAGAAACCAAGCAGTGTGACAAGAGCATCTCCACTCATGTTGCTGTGCAAACTGCCAGATGACGTAGATAGATTCTTGATATTTTCTGAAGGCTTTTGCAAGCAAACAAGTCTGGGAGTAAAGTCAATTAAAACATGGAAATTTATACTTAAAAAATTTTTTTCGATAGTGAGTCCTTTGAGAAATACATACTTTAATAGAATATGATTGCCGTATATGTGTGAATATTTTCCCAACCAAAGAAAAAACTGAAAATGCTTGATTGTAAAATATCACTTGTTTACCCAAGAGACTGTGTATGAGTAAAGTTGTTCTAGAAATCCTCAATCCCTAGATCGTAGTTTGCTGATGGTGCTGAGGGGAACCCTGGTGTGCGATTCAGTGCCTGCTACTCACAGGGAGGCTCTTAAGAACTCAGAGACCCGCCCAGTGGACAACACGTGTGAGGACAGGATTGCCGCCTCGGGCTGGATGTGAAGAGGGAAATGCTTTAGAGAAGTGGAAGGAGATTCATTAAGGACACCTGAGCCATGGGGAGTCAGGTGTGGTTGGTTTAGAGATCAAGGAAAAGTATCCAGCTGAGCACAGCCTGGGCCACACTTAGGATGCTATTGGCACTTCTGGTTGAATGGGGAAGAGAAAGGGCATCCCCCTCTTGCTGGAGTGAACTCTGGAGAGATGTCTTCTTTAAAGCCTGGGGAGAGGAGCTTCTCTCCCATTATCTCCTGATACCTGTGTACATTCGAGACCCTTCCTGATTTCTTCTTTCCATCTGTTGACTCCCTTTCCTTATTTTTCTTCTTTTTCCCCCTTTTTCCACTTTGTATTTATTTTACACCTGTGTATTTTATTGTTGTAAAAGTACACATACGATGAAATCCAACGTCTTAACAAGTTTTGAAATGTCCAGGCAGTCCTGTTGACTACATGAACCTTGCTGTACAGCATGTGTCTAGATCTTTTCCATTTTGAAATAACACATTCTAACCATTGAACAGAGACTTCCCATGTCAACCTCCTGCCAGCTCTTGGAACCACCCTTCTACTCTCTGCTTCTTGGAGTTTTCTTTCAGTTTTGGACCTTCTGTGACTGGCTTATTTCACTCTTACAAATGTCCTCCAAGTTCTTTCGTGTTGCTGCAAATGGCAGGATTTCCTTCTTTTTCACAGACTGACTGACATTCCACTCTATGTTCACACCACATTTTCTTTATTAATTCATCTTCCCATGGACACTAGGCAGTTTTCCTATGTTGTGTATTGTGTATAATGCTGCAATGGACATGAGATTGTAGATATCTCTTGGACATTCTTGTTTTATCTCCTTTGTATATAAACCTAAATGAGTGATTGCTGGATTTTATGAGAGTTCTCTTAATAATTTTTAGGGGACCTCCATTCTGTTTTCCATAATGGCTACACCATTTTACATTACTACAGTGTACATAACAGTGTACAAAAGTTCCACTTTTCACATCTTTGCCAGCATCCATTAATTTTCTTTCTTTTTTATTTTTTTTTTATTTTTTTATTTTTTGCAGTACATGGGTCTGTCATTGTTGTGGGCTATCCCATTGCGGAGCACAGGCTCCAAATACACAGGATCTGCGTCCATGGCTCATGGGCCCAGCTGCTTAGTGGCATGTGGGATCCGCCTAGACCAGGGCACAAACACGTGTCCCCTGCCTCGGCAGGAGAACTCTTAACCACTGTGCCACCAGGGAAGACCTATTTGTCTTTTTATAATACACATCGTAACAGGTGTGAGTGATATCTCCCTGTGGCTTGATTTCCATTTCCCTGGTGCTTAGCAATGTTGAGCAAATTTTCATATGTAGATTGACCACTTGTATGTCTTTATGGAGAAGTGTCTAGTGAAGCTTTTTACCCATTTTGAAACTCAGTTATTTGCCCGCTGTTTTTCTGAAATTCACTTGTAGTAGTTTCTTATATATTCTGGATATTGGTCCCTTATTCAGATACAAGGTTTACACATGTTTCCTCCCATCTTATAGGTTGCCTTTTCATTCTCTTGATTGTTGAAAAGACTATCCTCTCTTCACTTGTTAATCTTAGAACCTTGGCACAGATCAGTTGGCCATATATATGTGCATTTATTTGGGGTCTCTCTATTATATTTCATTGATCTATCTCACTGTCTTGATGCCAGTAGCAGACTCTTTTGACTACTGTGGCATTTTTATGTGTTTTGAGTTCAGGAACTGTTCATCTCCATCATTGCTCTTTGCTCTCAAGATTATTTTATCTATTTGGGGTGGGTTATATATGTATTTTAGAATTCTGTCCACTTCTATAATAATGACATGGAATTTTGTGGGTTGTTCCGATATATGTGTACATCCCTTTATGTGGTATAGAAATGCCAAGAGTATTTAATAATCCAGTCTATGAACATGGTGTGTCATTCCAATTACTTGTCTCTTCTTAGTTTCTTTCCGCCATGTCCTGTAGTTTTCAGTATACAAATTTTTCACCTCCTACGGGGCCTTTTCCACTGCCTTCCTCAGGTCTTCTAGAGTCAGGGGTGAGAAGGATGGACTCATGGAGAGAGTGAAATCCCTCCCTCCCCTCTGCACCTACTCTCTGATTATGTCTAATACAGGTGTACTGGGCCATGCCCTTCACTTCTGTCTACAATTGGGCCCTTTGCTGGGAATTCCTCTTGGATCTGAGTGTTGACTGTACTATTTTAGTGTCCACAAGGACTCTCCCAATGCCTGGCGTGGGACCAAGAGCCCAAGATATACCTACATACGAATGATCAGATCAGGCCTTCAAATTTTCTGCAGTAAGGAACAGCCAGGAGAGGGGTGGCTGGTTGCCTCTTTCTCATCTTTGGATTTCTTACAGCTGAGCTTTCCAGTGTGGTAGCCACTAACCAAATGTGTCTCTTTATAATTAATTTAGTTCAAACAGTAATTAAATCTTTCTATTAAAAAGCGCAAAAAACTCACAATTGCTTGGTCACACTAGCCATGTTTCAACTGTGTCTGTAACATCTGGAATTTCAGGTTTGTAAGGTTGACGGTGAAAGCTATAAATGGGTCTATAGAAGTGAGGGGTCGAAAGGTGATTTTCTCAGCATCTCTCCCTCATTTGAAATTTTCAACTGTGATCAATATCTTATTGAAGGACTCTGTCTGCACAGAGCACAGGGGAGGTCTGAGAACCTGGAGGGAAGACCAGGGTGATGCTGTGTGAGCCAGCAAGTCAAGTAGTAGAAATGGGTGGGTCAACTTGTATAATAACTTTATGCTCATGGTTGTGTTTGTACAAAATGCATGGTGGAGAGCATACATAGCAGTGATGCTGATGACGATTCACATAGGGAACAACTCTCAGGTAGGATCTAAAGGGAGACAATTCCTAGAACACTTTGGTTCCACCCGGTTCTTTAGAAACGAATGAAGGTGAATATGAAATCAGGAAGAAGAAGGAAAAATTGTAGAATACTGGGTTTTTCTTTCCAAATTTTAATGATATAATAGAGTTATTCTGTCCATGTCCTTTGACTGTACTGTGCTTATAGTCATCTTTTCTTGCTTTGGCATTCAGAAATTTTCTTTCTCACAAGACTACTCTTTCATTGCTTTTTCACTGCCAAAAATGAAATGTTCGTTTCTGTTTGGTACCTAGAGGGTATTTTGCACCAGGATTTTGGTTTCAGTTTTACATTCACGTATGATGGCCATATCCTAGTGGGAACAAAACTGTCATAGTCACTTGACACTGGAGAACAAGTTCTTATAGTGAGTGTCAGGTGGTGGATGAGACTTGAACTCTCTCACTCTACACTTTCAGGACTTGTAGCTTCACCTTACTTTTGTCCTCACTGTTTATTCTTCATGGAAAGCGCGTTCCCAGAAGTGGATGAGTCACAGAACACATGCTTTGGGGTCACTGCATGTGCTCAGTCTCCTCATTTCAGCCTCAGCACCTCCCAAGGCTGATGTGCTGACATGCTTCCAATTGAGTGGGCTCCACGTCCAACTGCCCCTAAAGACCCTTCATGGCCGGCAGGAATTGTAGAGGACTGTGTCAAGGGGCTGCTGGGCTTCTTCACACACTGGCTCTCACAGCCCTGCTAACCTGGTCTCCTGGAATTCACAAGGCCCAGGAAAGAGACTCAGGGCAGCAGGACCCAGGGTCACTGCTCTTCTTACAACCCACTGCTCCATCCGGACAGCCCTGCCCCTGCTCCCCACACTCCAGTCCTGCCTACCCTCTGACCTTTCCTCAGGCCTGCCTTGGTCTTATCCTTCCCAGTTCTTCCAAGGCTGGGGTAAACCCTGGCAGGTGCTGTGTGTTTAGGAGGCTTCCCCTGCTGTAGAACTTTTGTTTCAGTATTCCAGACTAAGGGAATTGGTTCAAGTTACTTTTAACTCTAATATTGCTTTCATCCTCTCTAAGGGGCTAAGAGACTTATGGAGTTGTTTTGAAGTACCTAAGGTTAGCTGAGGCACAGGACACTTGCTTCTTTTGTGAAGTTCGTTGCATATCTAGGCTATTGTGGAGAATGCTACAATGAACCTAAGTTCATCTCATTGTGATACTGATTTAATTTCCTTTGGATATATACCCAGAACTGTGATTGCTGTATCATATGATATTTCTGTTTATAATTTTATAAGGAACTCCCATACTCTTTTTCATAATAGCGGCACCATTTTACATTCCCACCAGCAGTGTACAAAGTTTCCAATTCCCCATATCTTGGCCTTAAACTGTTAATTTTTTTCTTTATAATACACAGCCTAACAGGTGTGAGGTGTTCATTTGCATTGCCCTGATGATTAGTGAGGTTGAGAACCTTTTCCTATATTTGTTACTCATTTGTATGTCTTTTTCAGGAAATATCATATTTAAGTCATTGCACATTTCTTAACCCGTTTATTTACCCTTTTTAATTTTTTAACTTAGTTTGCATTTGAGTTGTATTTTTCTTTGATGTTTTGTATATTAGCTCCTTTTCTGATATATGTTTGTATTCTTTCTGTAAGTTATATTTTCATCGTATTGACTGTTGAAAAAAGTATACTTTCCCTATTTGATGTCTTAGAAGCTTGGTGAATTTCATTTGTCCATGTATCTATGAGTTTTCTTGGGGGTTATTTATTCTGGTCTTTATGCCTATGTATCTGTTTCTATGTCAGTACCATACAGTTTTGATTCCTGTGGCTTTGTAATCTGTTTTGAAGATAGGAAGTGAGAAGCCTCCATCCATGTTCTTTGTTCTCAGGATTGTTTTGTCTGTTTGGAGTCCTTAGTGTTTCCATATATATTTTAGGATCTTTTTTTTAATCTATTTCTTTGAAATTGACATTGGGATTTTGATAGGTATTACAATGAATTTATACATACCTTTGGGTAGTGTAGAAATGTCAACAATAATAAGTTTCCAGTCTATGAATATGATATGTCATTTCAATTATTTATTCCTTGTGAAATTCTTTCAGCAGTGGTTTGTAGTTTTCAGTGTACAGACCATTTACCGTCTAAGGGCATTTTGTGCCTTCCTTCCCTGGATTTTTCAGAGGCAGTGGTGAGAAGGATGGCCTCATGAAGTGAGTGAATGTCCCTCCCTCCCTTCTGCACCTGCTCGCTGATTATGTCTAGCACAGGTGCACTGGGCCATGCTCATTACCTCTCCCCTCAAGTGGAACACCTGTTGGGAATTCCTCTAGGATCTGGGTGTTGACATTACTGTTTCAGTGTCCCCAAGGTCTCATGAGTGCCTGGCAAGTGTGCATGAGCCTAGGAAACACCTACAAATGAATCATCAAATCTGGCCAGCAAACTGCCCTGCAGAAGGTGTTGGGCCACACCTGTCATGCCTGCAAGCCCTGTACTTTCTCAGCCTCAGGGCTAAGGAAAGAGCCCGGAGTCAGGGACAGAGACATTCATGGTTTAATAGATGGGAGATCTTTCACGTCAGAAGCAAAGTGGTCCTGGAGAGACATCCCACTGTAGATAGCCGATGGCAGGCAGAACGCAGCAGCAGCAGTAGCAGCATGCTTCTCTCTGGGCGGAATAGGCAGGCTACCAGTTAAAGGGGGAATTGACAGCAGATGGGCTCATCGGTTACCAGGGAGACCAGCAGAGGGACGCATCCCTCTTACCCCTTGGGCTAAGTACTTCACGGGGCAGAGGTTTTACCTTCGTTAAACCATCAGCAAACAGCCATCTTGAATGGGTAGACCATACAGAGGGGAATAACCAGGGGAGCGGTGGTAACATCCTCCATATATTATATATATATATATATATATATATATATGGAGAGAGAGAGGGATGTGTATTACAATGTGGTAGCCACTAGCTAGTTGTGCCTGTTATAATTTATTTAATTCAATCAATGATTATCTTAGTGTATTAAAATAAAACAAAATAAAGTATCCAATTACTCAGTCACATTAGTCACATTTTAAATGTATCCATAAGACTTGTAAATTCATATTCGTGTTTCTACAGAATCGACTCTGGATAGCACTTGTGGCCGTGATAAGGAAAAGGATACAGGTAGGAACAACACTTAGGTAGGATCTAATGGCAGAGGGTTCCTGGAACTTTAGGGTTATATCTCCTGCTTTGGAGACTGAGGAAGGTGGATATGAAATCAGAAAGAAGAATGAAATATGTGTAGAGTTCTGACTTGTTTTTTTCATATTTTAATGACACAATAGAGAGAAATTGTGTCCTTAGACGTGACTGTGCTCTATAATCACCTTTTCTTGATTTGCTCATCAAAACTGATCTTTTGCACATGAGCTGCTCTTTCTTGTGCTTGTCACTGCCTAATATGGACGTTTGTTTTCTGGTTAGCACATCTAGGGTATTGTGCACAGGAGAGTTTGTTGTATTTTGCATATTGACCTGTGATGGAAAGAACCTGTGGGTCAAAACTCTCATGGGCCCTTGAAACTTGAGATCAAGTTCTTCTAGAAAGGGTGAGGTGGTGGATGAGAAGTGAACTGTCTCCCTCTGCACTTTCAGGACTTGTGGCTTCACCTCATGTTTTGTCCTCACTGTTTATTCCTCTTGTAAAGACAGTCCCAGAGATAGATGAGTCACAGAACACGTGCTCTGGGATCACTGCATGAGCTCCTTGAGCTCATCTTAGCCTCTGCACTTCCCCAAGGCTGATGTGCTCACACGCTTCCATTTGAGAGGCGTCCACATCCAGCTGCCCCTAAAGAACCTTCATGGCTGGCAGGAATTCTAGGGGGCTGTGTGAAGGGGCTGCTGGTCTATTTCACACACTTGCTTTCACAGCCCTGCTGACCTGGTCTCCTGGGTTTGACCAGGCCCAGGACAGAGACTCTGGGCAGCAGGACCCAGGGTCACTGCTCTACTTACAACCCACTGCTTCTTCCAGACAGCCCTGCCCTTGCTCCCCACACCCCAGTTCTGCCTACCCTCTGACCTTTCCTCAGGCCTGCCTTGGTCTTATCCTTCCCAGTTCTCCCAAGGCTCGGGTAAACCCTGGCAGACGCTGTGTGTTTATGAGGCTTCCTCTGCTGTAGAATTATGTTTCAGTATTCCAGACTAAGGGAATTGGGACTAGTTACTTTTAACTCCAATATTCCTTTCATCCTCTCTAAGGGGCTAAGAGACTTATGGAGTTGTTTTGAAGTACCTAAGGTTAGCTCAGGCACAGGATCCTTACTTGTTTTGTGAATTTGGTTGCATGTTCTTCCCTCAACACAGCTGTTGCCCAGATTTGGTTAATATTCCTTTTCCTCAGAGATATGGTGCAGAGATAAATGTTCTAAGCTCTTGACCTCCTATGTGGAAAAGCCAAACTGAGAACCCAGGGGTGGGTCCCAATATGGATGCTCTGGATCCCTGACCTGCACTTACCACTCAGCCAAGGGATCCTCAGTCATGGAGCAAGGGAGTCCCTGCATCCGTATCCTTGGCTGGAAGTCCTAGCATCTCCAAAGGTCCAGACCTTGCCCATCAGGTGGCCTTAATGATCACAGAATCCAGGGCAGCTATGGGTGGACTTATCAGTTGACTTTGGCACAGTCATTAATGTGAAATTCACCTCAAGAACTGAATTCTGGTAAGCTCCCAGATTCTGAGAGGTGTGAGACCCCATGTATACAGTACAGGTCATATCTGTCAGTGCTGGTGTCATTGCTTAAACAAGGCCAAAAGCTGATAAGAATCAGGGAGCTATTTTATTGTATTGGATAACATTACCATAAGCCTTAGCATTGGTCAATTCCTGTAGCCCACACCCAAGGACTCAAAGTGGAACCTGACTGTTAGCCTGTACACTTCTCCTGCACAGCAGGGTTAGAGACAGGCTATGCTCAGTCCGGGCTCCCTCTTCATAACGAAGTGTCCCACTTATGGAACAGCTCCCTAGAGTATGGACAGCCCCTGACTCAGTGGTCATACATACATTGTATAGAAAACAAAGACTGGGAGAAAAATATGATACGATTGATAGTGGCTGTATCTAAATGGTAGGATTTCAGTTTTGTCAAATCTTGTGTATTTGATTTTCTTTAAGACAAGTGATTAGTGAATAAATATAGCATATTTTGTCTAGGATTGAATTCAGTCCTTTAATGGAGGTTGCTGTTAACCAAGCTTAGAATATCATACAACAGAAGACATGATAAATGCAGTAGCTGGCATTGTGGATGCTGGGAAAAGAGTGATCTGGGAAAAATCAAGAGACAGTGGCAATTTAGCAGAAGCTCAAAGTATTGGTCATGGGTCTGTGTCATTGAAACAGAGCATGCATTTTAGTGTTTACCATTGTTTAGATCGACCCTTCCCTTCTGATGAGGCTCCCCTTAGCTAGAAAGCCAAAGCTCTGTTTTCATTTCCTTCCTCTTGTCCTTTGCCTTCCTTCATCCCCCAAAGAGGATGGCCCAACACCAGCTCAGCCCATACTTACTAACCTCCCACATCCATACACACCACCCCATGTCCTCATCGAGAAGAAAGCCCCTGAGTAATTGCTGAGCAGCATCACCAGTGTCCTGACAGTTACTCTGTGTCCCTCCAGCTCTCCCTGAGTATGTGGCGGATGACCTGCACCGTGATAGGACAGAAGAAAAGCCTCAGTGGTTCATCAAGGTAAGCTGGATTTTTTCTGGTCTGAGATAGAAATATTGCTTTATTTCTCTTTCAATAGATTTAAGTTATGAATATTTGAGGGTATTCCTTCCAGATACATACAATTCCCTTGGTTGGGAGAATGTGGAGTGAGAGTCTATGACCAACTCTTGGTGCCTGATTCCACAGGACATTAAAATTGACAGCATCCATTGCAGCCTGTAGAGCATGGAGCTCTCTCTTCTGCAGCGATTTTTCCTCTAGGCAAAGAATTCTGTAATTTCCAATGTAAATGGACTTGGAAGTTCCATCCTCCCAGCAAAGTTCTTGCCTTTCAGCCTGAGTAGCTTTGCTCTGATAACCCTTGCTGGGTTCCCTGGACCACTGTTTCTTATGAGGTTTTCTGCTGTCAGCAAATGAACAAAAGACCTGAGCATCACTGTGATCTTATCCTCATGGTGTTTTCTCTTCTGTAATTACAGGTGGCCTTCACAGAACGTGTAAACAGTATGTATTCTGGAATCAGTCACTTGGGGAGGAAGAACTTTGAAGATGAGAAAGTGGGACATTCTTGCTGGTTTTAGTGTAGAGGGCAAACTGATTGCAAATTTGTGCTGGGAATGAGAGTAGGGGCCCTGGTGATAGAAAGTGATTTACAAGTAATGTGGCCAATTACTATAGTCCCAGGAAGTAGCTGTATTACGGTTAGGTGGTGTAGGTTTGTGTGCACGAGACTGGGTGTGTCTGTATGTGAAATGAGTGGTATGATTCTAAGTGTGTATGTGAACATTTTGTGTTGTGTTTCCCTTGATTTATGTTCCCCTAAACATCACTGTGACTGGTGCCAACTTTCTAAAAAATATTCCCATCAATACTGTATCATGAATGGGTATGGATATAAATGTAAATAAACTGTACACTTTCAGGGTGTGCATTGATTTTATACCAATTGAGCCTCATTTAACCTGGAAAACAAATCCTATCACAACCCAGGCAAAAGTTTACTGGATTCTTTTTTTTTTCTTTTGTCTGTGTTGAGTCTTCGTTGCACTGCATGGGCTTCTCATATCGGTGGCTACTGTTGTTCCCGACCACGGGCTCTAGGTGCATGGGCTTCAATAGTTGTGGCACGTGGGCTCAGTAGTTGTGACTTTCAGGCTCTAGAGCACAGGCTTAGTAGTTGTGGTGCACGGGTTTAGTTTCTCCATGGCTGGATTCTTAGTGAACAAAACTGGGTTTCAGAATCCCTACTACTGGGTCAAACACAACTTCATTTAATAAGAAATCTCATCTCTTAGTAGGTCTCATAGCATTCTGAATGGTTATGATACATCTCTCTGCCACTTCCCTCACTCTAACTGTTTCCTATTAGAGCCTCGGGATGAGTCCTCCCCCCTTACCTGAAGCAGCTAGTGCTAGGCAGGCCTCCTTCTTTTTGCAGGGAGCCCATGCTTGTACCCACATGCCACACCCAGTTCTGGAGGAGTCCGAGAAACAAGGAGCATCCAGGAGTAGATGGAGGAAATTCACTCCACCTTTCTCCTTTGTGGCTAACATTCACTATCAGATTCTGTGCTAAGGAAACGCAATGTCCTTCTCCTGTGGAAAGTCTGTCTTCCATCACTTGTGCCGGCCCTGTTTCTGTGTGCTGGGCAAGAAACACTGCATACAGTGAAGACAGAACCAAGAGATCTAACCCAGGGCTTCAGCTCAGGGTGGGCACTGGCTCCCTTCCCAGGAGGGCGGACAGGAGATTTTGCTTTACAAGGTGGGACAGAGAAACCAAACATGTGAAAAGAGCATCTCCACTCATGTTGCTGGGCAAACTGCCAGATGATATAGGTTGTGGTATTTTCTGATGGCCTTTGCAAGCAAACAAGTCTGGGAGTAAAGTCAATTAAAACATGGAAAGTTATACTTAAAATTTTTTTTTCGATAGTGAGTCATTTGAGAAATACATAATTTAATAGAATATGATTGCCGTATATGTGTCAATATTTTCCCCACCAAAGAAAATACTGAAAATGCTTGATTGTAAAATGTCACTTGTTTACCCAAGAGACTGTGTATGAGTAAAGTTGTTCTAGAAATCCTCAATCCCTAGGTCGTAGTTTCCTGATGGTGCTGAGGGGAACCCTGGTGTGTGATTCAGTGCCTGCTACTCACAGGGAGGCTGTTGAGAACTCAGAGACCCGCCCAGTGGACCCCACGTGTTAGGATAGGATTGGTGCCTCTGGCTGGACTTGAAGAGGGAAATGCTTTAGAGAAGTGGAAGGAGATACATTAAGGACACCTGAGCCATGGGGAGTCTGGTGTGGTTGGTTTAGACATCAAGGAAAAGTGTACACCTGATCACAGCCTGGGCCACACTTAGGATGCTATTGGCACTTCTGCTTGAATGGGGAAGAGAAAGGACATCCCTCTCTTGCTGGAGTGAACTCTGGAGAGATGTCTTCTTTAAAGCCTGGGGACAGGAGCTTCTCTCCCATTATCTCCTGATACCTGTGTACATTCCAGACCCTTCCTGCTTTCTTCTTTCCCTGTGTTGACTCCCTTTCCTTATTATTCTTCTTTTTCCCCCTTTTTCCACTTTGTATTTATTTTACATATGTATATTTTACTGTTGTAAAAGTACATATATGATGAAATCCAACTTCTTAACAAGTTTTGAAATGTCCAGGCAGTCCTGTTGACTACATGCACCTTGTTGTACAGCATGTGTCTAGAACTTTTCCATTTTGCAAATAACACATTCTAACTATTACAGACAGATTTCCCATGTCAACTTCCTGCCAGCTCTTGGAACCACCCTTCTACTCTCTGCTTCTCGGAGTTTTCTTTCAGTTTTTGACCTTCTGTGACTGGCTTATTTCACTCTTACAAATGTCCTCCAAGATCTTTCGTGTTGCTGCAAATGGCAGGATTTCCTTCTTTTTCAAAGACTGAATGACATTCCACTGTATGTATACACCACATTTTCTTTATTAATTCATCTTCCCATGGACACTAGGCAGTATTCCTATGTTGTGTATTGTGTATAATGCTGCAATGGACATGAGATTGTAGATATCTCTTGGACATTCTTGTTTTATCTCCTTTGTATATAAACCTAAATGAGTGATTGCTGGATTTTATGATAGTTCTCTTAATAATTTTTAGGGGACCTCCATTCTGTTTTCCATAATGGCTACACCATTTTACATTACTAAAGGGTACAAAACAGGGTACAGGAGTTCCAATTCTTCACATCTTTGCCAGCATCCATTAATTTTCTTTCTTTTTTCTTTTCTTTTTTTTTTTTTTTTTTTTTTTTTTGCAGTACACGGGCCTCTCATTGTTGTGGGCTCTCCCATTGTGGAGCACAGGCTCCGAACGCACAGGCTCAGCGGCCATGGCTCATGGGCCCAACCGCTCAGCAGCATGTGGGATCCTCCCATACCAGTGCACGAACACTTGTACTCTACATCGGCAGGCAGACTCTCAACCACTGTGCCACCAGGGAAGCCCTATTTGTCTTTTTATAATACACATCCTAACAGGTGTGAGTGATATCTCCTTGTGGCTTGATTTCCATTTCCCTGATGCTTAGCGATGTTGAGCAAATTTTCATATGTAGATTGACCACTTGTATGTCTTTATGGAGAAATGTCTAATGAAGCTTTTTACCCATTTTTAAACTCCGTTATTTGCCCGTGTTTTTCTGAAATTGACTTGTAGTAGTTTCTTATATATTCTGGATATTGGTCCCTTATTCAGATACAAGGTTTACACATATTTCCTCCCATCCTATAGGTTGCCTTTTCATTCTCTTGATTGTTGAAGAGACTATCCTCTCTTCACTTGGTAATCTTAGAACCTTGGCACAGATCAGTTGGCCATATATATGTGCGTTTATTTGGGGTCTCTCTATTATATTTCATTGGTCTATCTCACTGTCTTGATGCCAGTAGCAGACTGTTTTGACTACTGTGGCATTGTTATGTGTGTTGAGTTCAGGAAGTGTTAATCTCCATCATTGCTCTTTGCTCTCAAGATAGTTTTATCTACTTGGGGGTGTTCCATATGTATTTTAGAATTCTGTCCACTTCTATAATAATGACATGGAATTTTGTGGGTTGTTGCGATATATGTGTACACCCCTTTATGTAGTATAGAAATGCCAACAGTATTTAATAATCCAGTCTATGTGCATGGTATGTCATTCCAATTACTTGTCTCTTCTTTAGTTTCTTTCCGCCATGTCCTGTAGTTTTCAGTATACAAATTTTTCACCTCCTACGTGGCCTTTTCCACTGCCTTCCTCAGGTCTTCTAGAGTCAGGGGTGAGAAGGATGGACTCATGGAGAGAGTGTAATCCCTCCCTCCCCTCTGCACCTACTCTCTGATTATGTCTAATACAGGTGTACTGGGCCATGCCCTTCACCTCTGTCTACAAGTGGGCCCCTTGCTGGGAATTCCTCTTGGATCTGAGTGTTGACTGTACTATTTCAGAGCCCACAAGGACTCTCCCAATGCCTGGCGTGGGTCCAAGAGCCCAAGATATACCTACATACGAATGATCAGATCAGGCCATCAAATTTTCTGCAGTAAAGAACAGCCAGGGGAGGGGTGGCTGGTTGCCTCTTTCTCATCTTTGGATTTCTTACAGCTGAGCTTTCCAGTGTGGTAGCCACTAACCAAATGTGTCTATTTATAATTAATTTGGTTCAAACAATATTTAAATCATTCTATTAAAAAGCGCAAAAAACACACAATTGCTTGGTCACACTGGCCATATTTCAAGTGTGTCTGTAACATCTGGAATTTCAGGTTGGTAAAGGTGATGGTGAAAGCTATAAATTGGTGTATAGAAGTGAGGGGTTGGAAGGTGATTTTCTCAGCATCTCTCCCTCATTTGAAATTTTCAACTGTGATCAATGTCTTATTGAAGGACTCTGTCTGCACAGAGCACAGGGGAGGTCTGAGAACCTGGAGGGAAGACCAGGGGGATGCTGTGTGAGCCAGCAAGTCGAGTAGTAGAAATGGGTGGGTCAACTTGTATAATAACTTTATGCTCATGGTTGTGTTTGTACAAAATGCATGGTGGAGAGCATACATAGCAGTGATGCCGATGACGATTCACGTAGGGAACAACTCTCAGGTAGGATCTAAAGCGAGACAATTCCTAGAACACTTTGGTTCCACCCGGTTCTTTAGAAACGAAGGAAGGTGAATATGAAATCAGGAAGAAGGAAATATGCGTAGAATTCTGATTTGTTCTTTCCAAATTTTAATGATATAATCGAGTTATTGTGTCCATGTCCTTTGACTGTACTGTGCTTATAGTAATCTTTTCTTGCTTTGCCATTCAGAAATTTTCTTTCTCACAAGACTACTCTTTCATTGCTTTTTCACTGCCAAAAATGAAAGGTTCATTCCTGTTAGGTACCTGGAGGGTATTTTGCACCAGGATTTTGGTTTCACTTTTACATTCACGTATGATGGCCATATCCTAGTGGGAACAAAACTGTCATAGTCACTTGACACTGGAGAACAAGTTCTTATAGTGAGTGTCAGGTGGTGGATGAGACTTGAACTCTCTCCCTCTACACTTTCAGAACTTGTAGCTTCACCTTACTTTTGTCCTCACTGTTTATTCCTCATGGAAAGCGCGTTCCCAGAGGTGGATGAGTCACAGAACACATGCTTTGGGGTCACTGCATGTGCTCAGTCTCCTCATTTCAGCCTCAGCACCTCCCAAGGCTGATGTGCTGAGTTGCTTCCAATTGAGTGGGCTCCACGTCCAACTGCCCCTAAAGACCCTTCATGGCCGGCAGGAATTGTAGAGGACTGTGTGAAGGGGCTGCTGGGCTCACTTTACACACTGGCTCTCACAGCCCTGCTAACCTGGTCTCCTGGAATTCACAAGGCCCAGGAAAGAGACTCAGGGCAGCAGGACCCAGGGTCACTGCTCTTCTTACAACCCACTGCTCCATCCGGACAGCCCTGCCCCTGCTCCCCACACTCCAGTCCTGCCTACCCTCGGACCTTTCCTTAGGCCTGCCTTGGGCTTATCCTTCCCAGTTCTTCCAAGGCTGGGGCAAACCCTGGCAGGTGCTGTGTGTTTTGCAGGCTTCCCCTGCTGTAGAACTTTTGTTTCAGTATTCCAGACTAAGGGAATTGGTTCAAGTTACTTTTAACTCTAATATTGCTTTCATCCTCTCTAAGGGGCTAAGAGACTTAACGGAGTTATTTTGAAGTACCTAAGGTTACCTGAGGCACAGGACACTTGCTTCTTTTGTGAAGTTGGTTGCATATCTAGGCTATTGTGGAGAATGCTGCAATGCACCTAAGTTCATCTCATTGTGATACTGATTTAATTTCCTTTGGATATATACCCAGAACTGTGATTGCTGAATCATATGATATTTCTGTTTATAATTTTATAAGGAACCCCCATATTCTTTTTCATAAGAGCTGCACCATTTTCCATTACCACCAGCTGTGTACAAAGTTTCCAATTCCCCACATCTTGGCTTTAACCTGTTAATTTTTTTCATTATAATACACAGCCTAACAGGTGTGAGGTGTTCATTTGCATTGCCCTTATGATTAGTGAGGTTGAGAACCTTTTCCTATATTTGTTACTCATTTGTATGTCTTTTTCAGGAAATGTCTTATTTAAGTCTTTGCACATTTCTTAACCCATTTATTTACCCTTCTTAATTTTTTAACTTAGTTTGCATTTGAGTTGTAATGTTTTTCTTATATGTTTTGGACATTAGCTCCTTTTCTGATATACGTTTGTAATCTTTCTGTAAGTTATATTTTCATCCTATTGACTGTTGAAAAAACTATACTTTCCCTATTTGTTGTCTTAGAAGCTTGGTGAATTTCATTTGGCCATGTATCTATGAGTTTTCTTGGGGTTGATTTATTCTGGTCTTTAGGCCTATGTATCTGTTTCTATGTCAGTACCATACAGTTTTGATTCCTGTGGCTTTGTAATGTGTTTTGAAGTCAGGAAGTGAGAAGCCTCCATCTATGTTCTTTGTTCTCAGGATTGTGTTGTCTGTTTGGAGTCCTTAGTGGTTCCATATGTATTTTAGGATCCTTTTTTTTTCTATTTCTTTGAAAATGACATTGGGATTTTGATAGGTATTACAATGAATTTATACTTACCTTTGGGTAGTGTAGAAATGTCAACAATAATAAGTCTCCAGTCTATGAATATGATATGTCATTTCAATGATTTGTTCCTTGTTTAATTATTTCAGCAGTGGTTTGTACTTTTCAGTGTACAGGCCATTTACCTTCTAAGGGCATTTTGTCCCTTCCTTCTCTGGATGTTTCAGAGGCAGTGGTGAGAAGGATGGCCTCATGAAGTGAGTGAATGTCCCTCCCTCCCTTCTGCACCTGCTCGCTGATTATGTCTAGCACAGGTGCACTGGGCCATGCTCATTACCTCTCCCCTCAAGTGGAACACCTGTCGGGAATTCCTCTAGGATCTGGGTGTTGACATTACTGTTTCAGTGTCCCCAAGGTCTCATGAGTGCCTGGCAAGTGTGCATGAGCCTAGGAAACACCTACAAATGAATCATCAAATCTGCCAGCAAACTGCCCTGCAGAAGGTGTTGGGCTGCACCTCTCACGCCTGCAAGCCCTGTACTTGCTCAGCCTCAGGGCTAAGGAAAGAGCCCGGAGTCAGGGACAGAGACATTCATGGTTTAATAGATGGGAGATCTTTCACGTCAGAAGCAAAGTGGTCCTGGAGAGACACCCCACTGTAGATAGCCGATGGCAGGCAGAACGCAGCAGCAGCAGTAGCAGCATGCTTCTCTCTGGGCGGAATAGGCAGGCTACCAGTTAAAGGGGGAGTTGACAGCAGATGGGCTCATCGGTTACCAGGGAGACCAGCAGAGGGACGCATCCCTCTTACCCCTTGGGCTACGTACTTCACGGGGCAGAGGTTTTCCTTTGGTAAACCATCAGCAAACAGCCATCTTGAATGGGTATATATATATATATATGGAGAGAGAGAGAGAGAGGAATGTGTATTATAGTGTGGTAGCCACTAGCTAGATGTGCCTGTTATAATTTATTTAATTCTATCAATGATTAACTCAGTGTATTAAAACAAAACAAATAAAATATCCAATTACTCAGTCACATTAGTCACATTTTAAATGTATCCATAAGACTTGTAAATTCATGTTCGTGTTTCTACAGAATCGACTCTGGATAGCACTTGTGGCCGTGATAAGGAAAAGGATACAGGTAGGAACAACACTTAGGTAGGATCTAATGGCAGAGGATTCCTGGAACTTTAGGGTTATATCTCCTGCTTTGGAGACTGAGGAAGGTGGATATGAAATCAGAAAGACGAATAAAATATGTGTAGAGTTCTGACTTGTTTTTTTCATATTTTAATGAAACAATAGAAAGCAATTGTGTCCTTAGATGTGACTGTGTTCTATAATCACCTTTTATTGATTTGCTCATCAAAAATGATCTTTTGCGCATGAGCTGCTCTTTCTTGAGCTTGTCACTGCCTAATATGGAAGTTTGTTTCCTGGTTAGCACATCTAGGGTATTGTGCACAGGAGAGTTTGTTGTATTTTGCATATTGACCTGTGATGGAAAGAACCTGTGGGTCAAAACACTCATGGGCCCTTGAAGCTTGAGACCAAGTTCTTCTAGAAAGGGTGAGGTGGTGGATGAGAAGTGAACTGTCTCCCTCTGCACTTTCAGGACTTGTGGCTCCACCTCATGTTTTGTCCTCACTGTTTGTTCCTCTTGTAAAGACAGTCCCAGAGATGGATGAGTCACAGAACACATGCTCTGGGATCACAGTATGTGCTCAGTCTCCTTGAGCTCATCTCAGCCTCTCCATTTCCCCAAGGCTGGTGTGCTGACATGCTTCCATTTGAGAGGGGTCCACGTCCAGCTGCCCCTAAAGACCCTTCATGGCCGGCAGGAATTCTACAGGGCTGTGTGAAGGTGCTGCTGGGCTATTTCACACACTTGCTTTCAAAGCCCTGCTGACCTGGTCTCCTGGGGTTGACCAGGCCCAGGACCGAGACTCAGGGCAGCAGGACCCAAGGTCACTGATCTTCTTACAACCTACTGCTCCTTCCAGACAGCCCTGCCCTTGCTCCCCACACCCCAGTTCTGCCTACCCTCTGACCTTTCCTCAGGCCTGCCTTGGTCTTATCCTTCCCAGTTCTTCCAGGGGTAAACCCTGGCAGGTGCTGTGTGTTTATGCGGCTGCCTCTGCTATAGAATTTTGTTTCAGTATTCCAGATTAAGGGAATTGGGACAAGTTAGTTTTAACTCTAATATTGCTTTCATCCTCTCTAAGGGGCTAAGAGACATACGGAGTTGTTTTGAAGTACCTAAGGTTATCTCAGGCACAGGACCCTTACTTGTTTTGTGAATTTGGTTGCATGTTCTTCCCTCAACACAGCTGTTGCCCAGATTTGGTTAATATTCCTTTTCCTCACAAGGAGATGGTGCAGAGATAAATATTCTAAGCTCTTGATCTCCTAAGTGGAAAAGCCAAACTGAGAACCCAGGGGTGGGTCCCAATATGGATGCTCTGGATCCCTGACCTGCACTTACCACTCAGCCAAGGGATCCTCAGTCATGGAGCAAGGGAGTCCCTGCATCCGTATCCTTGGCTGGAAGTCCTAGCATTTCCAAAGGTCCAGACCCTGCCCATCAGGTGGCCTTAGTGGTCACAGAATCAAGGGCAGCTATGGGTGGACTTATCAGTTGACTTTGGCACTGTCATTAAGGTGAAATTCACCTCAAGAGCTGCATTCTCCTGGTAAGCTACAGATTCTGAGAGGTGTGAGACCCCATGTATACGGTACAGGTCATATCTGTCAGTGCTGGTGTCATTGCTTAAACAAGGCCAAAAGCAGATAAGAATCAGGGAGCTATTTATTGTATTGGATAACATTACCATAAGCCATAGCGTTGGTCAATTCCTGTAGCCCACACCCAAGGACTCAAAGTGGAACCTGACTGTTAGCCTGTACACTTCTCCTGCACAGCTGGGTTAGAGACAGGCTGTGCTCAGTCCGGGCTCCCTCTTCATAACGAAGTGTCCCACTTATGGAACAGCTCCGTAGAGTATGCACAGCCCCTGACTCAGTGGGCATACATATATTGTATAGAAAACAAAGACTGGGAGAAAAATATGATACGATTGATAGTGGCTGTATCTAAATGGTAGGATTTCAGTTTTGTCAAATCTTGTGTATTTGATTTTCTTTAAGACAAGTGATTAGTGAATAAATATAGCATATTTTGTCTAAGATTGAATTCAGTCCTTTAATAGAGGTTGCAGTTAATCAAGTATAAAATATTATACAACAGAAGACATGATAAATGCAGTACCTGGCATTGTGGATGCTGGGAAAAGAGTGATCTGGGAAGAATCAAGAGACAGTGGCAATTTAGCAGAAGCTCAAAAGAGGCAGGATGGGTCATGGGTCTGTGTCATTGAAACAGAGCATGCATTTTAGTGTTTACCATTTTTTAGATCGACCCTTCCCTTATGATTAGGCTCCCCTTAGCTAGAAAGCCAAAGCTCTGTTTTCATTTCCTTCCTCTTGTCCTTTACCTTCCTTCATCCCCCAAAGAGGATGGCCCAACACCAGCTTAGCCCACATTTACTAACCTCCCACATCCATACACACCACCACATGTCCTCATCGAGAAGAAAGCCCCTGAGTAATTGCTGAGCAGCATCACCAGTGTCCTGACAGTTACTCTGTGTCCCTCCAGCTCTCCCTGAGGATGTGGCGGTTGACCTGCACCGTGATAGGACAGAAGAAAAGCCTCCGTGGATCATAAAGTTAAGCTGGATTTTTTCTGGTCTGAGATAGAAATATTGCTTTATTTCTCTTTCAATAGATTTAAGTTATGAATATTTGAGGGTATTCCTTCCAGATACATACAATTCCCTTGGTTGGGAGAATGTGGAGTGAGAGTCTATTACCAACTCTTGGTGCCTGATTCCACAGGACATTAAAATTGACAGCATCCATTACAGCCTGTAGAGTACGGAGCTCTCTCTCCTGCAGCGATTTTTCCTCTAGGCAAAGAATTCTGTAATTTGCAACCTAAATGAACTTGGAAGTTCCATCCTCCCAGCAAAGTTCTTGCCTTTCAGCCTGAGTAGGTTTGCTCTGATAACCCTTGCTGGGTTCCCTGGACCACTGTTTCTTATCAGGTTTTCTACTGTCAGCAAATGAAAAAAAGACCTGAGCATCTCTGTGATCTTATCCTCATAGTGTTTTCTCTTCTGTAATTGCAGGTGGCCTTCACAGAACGTGTAAACAGTATGTATTCTGGAATCAGTCACTTGGGGCGGCAGAACTTTGAAGTTGAGAAAGTGGGACATTCTTGGTGGTTTTAGTGTAGAGGGCAAACTGATTGCAAATTTGTGCTGGGAATGAGAGTACGGGCCCTGGTGATAGAAAGTGATTTACAAGTAATGTGACCAATTACTATAGTACCAGGAAGAGGCCGTATTACGGTTAGGTGGTGTAGGTTTGTGTGCATGAGACTGGGTGTGTCTGTATGTGAAATGAATGGTATGATTCTGTGTGTGTATGTGAACTTTTTGTGTTGTGTTTCCCTTGATTTATGTTCCCCTAAACATCACTGTTACTGGTGCCTACTTTCTAAAAAATATTTCCATCAACACTGCATCATGAATGGGTATGGATATAAAAGTAAATAAACTGTACACTTTCAGGGTGTGCATTGGTTTTATACCAATTGAGCCTCATTTAACCTGGAAAACAAATCCTATCACCACCCAGGCAAATGTTTACTGGATTCTTTTTTTTTTCTTTTGGCTGTGTTGGGTCTTCGTTGCACTGCACGGGCTTCTCATTTCGGTGGCTACTGTTGTTCCAGACCACGGGCTCTAGGTGCATGGGCTTCAATAGTTGTGGCACGTGTGCTCAGTAGTTTTGACATTCAGGCTCTAGAGCACAGGCTGTTGTTGTGGTGCACGGGTTTAGTTGCTCCATGGCTGGATTCTTAATGAACAAAGCTGGGTTTCAGCATCCCTACTACTGGGTCAATTACAACTTCATTTAATAAGAAATCTCATCTCTTAGTACGTCTCATAGCATTCTGAATGGTTATGATACATCTCTCTGCCACTTCCCTCATTCTAACTGTTTCCTATTAGAGCCTCGGGATGAGTCCTCCCGCCTTACCTGAAGCACCTAGTGCTATGCTGGCCTCCTTCATTTTGCAAGGAGCGCATGCTTGTACCCACATGCCACACCCAGTTCTGGAGGAATCCGAGAAAGAAGGAGCCTCCAGGAGTAGATGGAGGAAATTCACTCCACCTTTCTCCTTTGTGGCTAACATTCACTATCAGATTCTGTGCTAAGGAAACGCAATGTCCTTCTCCTGTGGAAAGTCTGTCTTCCATCACTTGTGCCGGCCCTGTTTCTGTGTGCTGGGCAAGAAACACTGCATAGAGTGAAGACAGAACCAAGAGATTTACCCCAGGGATTGAGCTCAGGGTGGGCATTGGCTCCCTTCCCAGGAGGGCAGACAGGAGGTTGTGCTTTACAAGGTGGGACAGAGAAACCAAGCAGTGTGAAAAGAGTTACTCCACTCATGTTGCTGTGCAAACTGCCAGATGATGTAGGTTGTTGGTATTTTCTGAAGGCTTTTGCAAGGAAGTCTGGGATTAAGTCAATTAAAACATGGAAAGTTATTCTTAAAAAATTTTTTTCGATAGTGAGTCCTTTGAGAAATACATACTTTAATAGAATATGATTGCCTTATATGTGTCAATATTTTCCCCACCAAAGAAAAAACTGAAAATGCTTGATTGTAAAATGTCACTTGTTTCACCAAGAGACTGTCTATGAGTAAAGTTGTTCTAGAAATCCTCAATCCCTAGGTCGTAGTTTGCTGATGGTGCTGAGGGGAACCCTGGTGTGCGATTCAGTGCCTGCTACTCACAGGGAGGCTCTTAAGAACTCAGAGACCCGCCCAGTGGACCCCACGTGTGAGGACAGGATTGGCGCCTCGGGCTGCACTTGAAGAGGGAAATGCTTTAGAGAAGTGGAAGGAGATACAGGACGGGCACCTGAGCCATGGGGAGTCAGGGGTGTTTGGTTTAGAGATCAAGGAAAAGTGTACACCTGAGCACAGCCTGGGCCACACTTAGGATGCTATTGGCACTTCTGTTTCAATGGGGAAGGGAAAGGACATCCCCCTCTTGCTGGAGTGAACTCTGGAGAGATGTCTTCTTTAAAGCCTGGGGAGAGGAGCTTCTCTCCCATTATCTCCTGATACCTGTGTACATTCGAGACCCTTCCTGCTTTCTTCTTTCCCTCTGTTGACTCCCTTTCCTTATTTTTCTTCTTTTGTCCCCTTTTTCCACTTTGTATTTATTTTACATATGTATATTTTATTGTTGTAAAAATACTCATACGATGAAATCCAACTTCTTAACAAGTTTGGAAATGTCCAGGCAGTCCTGTTGACTACATGCACCTTGTAGTACAGCATGTGTCTAGAACTGTTCCATTTTGCAAATAACACATGGTATCAATTGAACAGAGACTTCCCATGTCAACCTCCTGCCAGCTCTTGGAACCACCCTTCTACTCTCTGCTTCTCGGAGTTTTCTTTCAGTTTTTGACCTTCTGTGACTGGCTTATTTCACTCTTACAAATGTCCTCCAAGTTTATTCGTGTTGCTGCAAATGGCCGGATTTCCTTCTTTTTCAAAGACTGAGTGACATTCCACTGTATGTATACACCACATTTTCTTTATTAATTCATCTTGCCATGGACACTAGGCGGTTTTCGTATGTTGTGTATTGTGTATAATGCTGCAATGGACATGAGATTGTAGATATCTCTTGGACATTCTTGTTTTATCTCCTTTGTATATAAACCTAAATGAGTGACTGCTGGATTTTATGATAGTTCTCTTAATAATTTTTAGGGGACCTCCATTCTGTTTTCCATAATGGCTACACCATTTTACATTATTACATGGTACAAAACAGGGTACAGAAGTTCCACTTCTTCACATCTTTCCCAGCATCCATTAATTTCTTTCTTTTTTTTTTTTGCAGTACACGTGTCTCTCATTGTTGTGGGCTCTTCCGTTGCAGAGCACAGGCTCCAAATGCACAGGCTCAACGGCCATGGGACATGGGCCCAGCCGCTCAGCGGCATGTGGGATCCTCCCAGACTGGGGAATGAACATTTGTCCCCTGCCTCGGCAGGCGGACTCTCAACCACTGTGCCACCAGGGAAGCCCTATTTGTCTTTTTATAATACACATCCTAACAGGTGTGAGTGATATCTCCTTGTGGCTTGATTTCCATTTCCCTGATGCTTAGCGAGGTTGAGCAAATTTTCATATGTAGATTGACCACTTGTAAGTCTTTACGGAGAAATGTCTAGTGAAGATTTTTACCCATTTTTAAAGTCAGTTATTTGCCTGCTGTTTTTCTGAAATTGACTTGTAGTAGTTTCTTATATATTCTGGATATTAGTCTCTCATTCAGATACAAGGTTTACACATATTTCCTCCCATCCTATAGGTTGCCTTTTCATTCTGTTGATTGTTGAAGAGACTATCCTTTCTTCACTTGGTAATCTTAGAACCTCGGCAAAGATCAGTTGGCCATATATATGTGCGTTTATTTGGGATCTCTCTATTATATTTCATTGGTCAATCTCACTGTCTTGATGCCAGTAGCAGACTGTGTTGACTACTGTGGCATTGTTATGTGTTTTGAGTTCAGGAAGTGTTAATCTCCATCATTGCTCTTTGCTCTCAATATTGTTTTATTTACTTGGGGGGGTTCCATATGTATTTTAGGATTCTGTCCATTTCTATAATAATGACATTGAATTTTGTGGGTTGTTGCGATATATGTGTACATCACTTTATGTAGTATAGAAATGCCAACAGTATTTAATAATCCAGTCTATGAATATGGTATGTCATTCCAATTACTTGTCTCTTCTTTAACTTTTTTCAGCAATGTCCTGTAGTTTTCAGTAGACAAATTATTTACCTCCTACGGGGTCTTTTTCACTGCCTTCCTCAGGTCTTCTAGAGTCAGGATTGAGAAGGATGGAGTCATGGAGAGATTGAAATCCCTCCCTCCCTCTGCACCTACTCTCTGATTATGTCTAATACAGGTGTACTGGGCCATGCCCTTCACCTCTGTCTACAAGTGGGCCCCTGGCTGGGAATTCCTCTTGGATCTGATTGTTGACTGTACTATTTCAGTGTCCACAAGGACTCTCCCAGTGTCTGTCTTGTGTTCAAGAGCCCGAGATATACCTCCATACGAATGATCAGATCAGGCCATCAAATTTTATGCAGTAAAGAACAACCATGGGAAGGGTGGCTGGTTGCCTCTTTCTCATCATTGGATTTCTTAGAACTGAGCTTTCCAGTGTGGTAGCCACTAACCAAATGTGTCTATTTATAATTAATTTGGTTCAAACAATATTTAAATCATTCTATTAAAAAGCGCAAAAAACACACAATTGCTTGGTCACACTAGCCATGTATGAAGTGTGTCTATAACATCTGGAATTTCAGGTTGGTAAGGTTGACGGTGAAAGCTATAAACGGGTGTATAGAAGTAAGGGGTCGAAAGGTGATTATCTCAGTACCTCCACCTCATTTGAAATTTTCAACTGTGATCAATATCTTATTGAAGGACTCTGTCTGCACAGAGCACAGGGGAGGTCTGAGAACCTGGAGGGAAGACAAGTGTGATGCTCTGTGAGCCAACCAGTCGAGTAGGAGAAATGGGTGGGTCAACTTGTATAATAACTTTATGCTCATGTTGTGTTTGTACAGAATGGATCATGGAGAGCATATATAGCAGTGATGCTGATGACGATTCACATAGCGAACAACTCTCAGGTAGGATCTAAAGGGAGACAATTCCTAGAACACTTTGGTTCCACGCGGTTCTTTAGAAACTAAGGAAGGTGAATATGAAATCAGGAAGAAGAGGGAAATATGTGAAGAATTCTGATTTGCTCTTTCCAAATTTTAATGATATAATAGATTTATTGTGTCCATGTCCTTTGACTGTACTGTGCTTATAGTCATCTTTTCTTGCTTTGCCATTCACCAATTTTCTTTTTCACAAGACTACTCTTTCATTGCTTTTTCTCTGCCAAAGATGCAAGGTTCGTTTCTGTTTGGTACCTGGAGGGTATTTTGCACCAGGGATTTTGGTTTCCTTTTTACATTCACGTATAATGGCCATATCCTAGTGGGAACAAAACTCTCATAGTCACTTGACACTGTAGAAAAAGTTCTTATAGTGAGGGTCAGGTGGTGGATGAGAGTTCAACTCTCTCCCTCTACACTTTCAGGACATGTAGCTTCATGTTACTTTTGTCCTCACTGTTTATTCCTCATGGAAAGCGTGCTCCCAGAGGTGGATGAGTCACAGAACACATGCTTTGGGATCACAGCATGTGCTCAGTCTCCTCATTTCAGCCTCAGCACCTCCCAAGCCTGATGTGCTGAGATGCTTCCATTTGAGAGGGCTCCATGTCCAGCTGCCCCTAAAGACCCTTCATGGCCGGCAGGAATTGTAGAAGACTATGTGAAGGGGCTGCTGGGCTCGCTTCACACACTGGCTCTCACAGCCCTGCTAACCTGGTCTCCTGGAATTCACCAGGCCCAGGACAGAGACTCAGGGCAGCACGACCCAGGGTCACTGCTCTTCTTACAACCCAAGCTCCATCCGGCCAGCCCTGCCCCTGCTCCCCACACTCCAGTCCTGCCTGCCCTCGGACCTTTCCTCAGGCCTTCCTTGGGCTTATCCTTCCCAGTTCTTCCAAGGCTGGGGTAAACCGTGGCAGGTGCTGTGTGTTTAGGAGGCTTCCCCTGCTGTAGAACTTTTGTTTGAGTATTCCAGACTAAGGGAATTGGTTCAAATTACTTTTAACTCTAATATTGCTTTCATCCTCTCTAAGGGGCTAAGAGACTTACGGAGTTGTTTTGAAGTACCTAAGGTTAGCTGAGGCACAGGACACTTGCTTCTTTTGGGAAGTTCGTTGCATATCTAGGCTATTGTGGAGAATGCTGCAATGAACCTAAGTTCATCTCATTGTGATACTGATTTAATTTCCTTTGGATATATACCCAGAACTGTGATTGCTGAATCATATGATACTTCTGCTTATAATTTTATAAGGAACCCCCATACTCTTTTTCACAAGAGCTGCACCATTTTACATTACCACCAGCTGTGTACAAAGTTTCCAATTCCCCACATCTTGGCCTTAAACTGTTAATTTTTTTCTTTATAATACACAGCCTAACAGGTGTGAGGTGTTCATTTGCATTGCCCTGATGATTAGTGAGGTTGAGAACATTTTCCTATATTTGTTAGCCATTTGTATGTCTTTTTCAGGAAATGTCTTATTTAAGTCTTTGCATATTTCTTAACCCATTTATTTACCGTTTTTAATATTTTAACTTAGTTTGCATTTGAGTTGTAGTGTTTTTCTTACATGTTTTGGACATTAACTCCTTTTCTGATATATGTTTGTAATCTTTCTGTAAGTTATATTATCATCCTATTGACTGTTGAGAAAACTATACTTTCCCTATTTGTTGTCTAAGAAGCTTGGTGAATTTCATTTGGCCATGTATCTATGAGTTTTCTTGGGGTTGATTTATTCTGGTCTTTAGGCCTATGTATCTGTTTCTATGTCAGTACCATACAGTTTTGATTCCTGTGGCTTTGTAATGTGTTTTGAAGACAGGAAGTGAGAAGCCTCCATCTATGTTCTTTGTTCTCAGGATTGTTTTGTCTGTTTGGACTCCTTAGTGTTTCCATATATATTTTAGGATCTTTTTTTTTCTATTTCTTTGAAAATGACATTGGGATTTTGATATGTATTACAATGAATTTATACTTACCTTTCGGTAGTGTAGAATTGTCAACAATAATAGTTCTCCAGTCTATGAATATGATATGCTATTTCAATAATTTGTTCCTTGTTAAATTCTTTCAGCAGTGGTTTGTAGTTTTCACTGTACAGGCCATTTACCTTCTAAGGGCATTTTGTCCCTTCCTTCCCTGGATTTTTCAGAGGCAGGAGTGAGAAGGATGACCTCATGAAGTGAGTGAATGTCCCTCCCTCCCTTCTGCACCTGCTCACTGATCATGTCTAGCACAGGTGCACTTGGCCATGCTCATTACCTCTCTCCCCAAGTGGAACACCTGTCGGGAATTCCTCTAGGATCTGGGTGTTGACATTACTGTTTCAGTGTCCCCAAGGTCTCGTGAGTGCCTGGCAAGTGTGCATGAGCCTAGGAAACACCTACAAATGAATTATCAAATCTAGACAGCAAACTGCCGTGCAGAAGGTGTTGGGCCGCACCTCTCACACCTGCAAGCCCTGTACATGCTCAGCCTCAGGGCTAAGAAAAGAGCCTGGAGTCAGGGACAGAGACATTCATGGTTTAATAGATGGGAGATCTTTCACGTCAGAAGCAATGTAGTGCTGGAGAGACATCCCACTGTAGATAGCCGATGGCAGGCAGAACGCAGCAGCAGCAGTAGCAGCATGCTTCTCTCTGGGCGGAATAGGCAGGCTACCAGTTAAAGGGGGAGTTGACAGCAGATGGGCTCATCGGTTACCAGGGAAACCAGCAGAGGGACGCATCCCTCTTACCCCTTGGGCTAAGTACTTCACGGGGCAGAGGTTTTCCTTTGGTAAACCATCAGCAAACAGCCATCTTGAATGGGTAGATATATATATATGGAGAGAGAGAGAGAGAGGAATGTGTATTATAGTGTGGTAGCCACTAGCTAGATGTGCCTGCTATAATTTATTCAATTCAATTAATGATTAACTCATTGTATTAAAATAGAACAAATAAAATATCCAATTACTCAGTCACATTAGTCACATTTTAAATGTATCCATAAGACTTGTAAATTCATGTTCTTGTTTCTACAGAATCGACTCTGGATAGCATTTGTGGCCGTGATATGGAAAAGGATACAGGTAGGAACAACACTTAGGTAGGATCTAATGGCAAAAGGTTCCTGGAACTTTACGGTTATATCTCCTGCTTTGGGGACTGAGGAAGGTGGATATGAAATCAGAAAGAACAATAAAATATGTGTAGAGTTCTGACTTGTTTCTTTCATATTTTAATGATACAATAGAAAGCAATTGTGTCCTTAGACGTGACTGTGCTCTATAATCACCTTTTCTTGATTTGCTCATCAAAAATGATCTTTTGCACATGAGCTGCTCTTTCTTGTGCAGGTCACTGCCTAATATGGAAGTTTGTTTTCTGGTTAGCACATCTAGGGTATTGTGCACAGGAGAGTTTGTTTTCTTTTGCATATTGACCTATGATGGACAGAACCTGTGGGTCAAAACTCTCATGGGCCCTTGAAACTTGAGACCAAGTTCTTCTAGAAAGGGTGAGGTGGTGGATGAGAAGTGAACTGTCTCCCTCTGCACTTTCAGGACTTGTGGCTTCACCTCATATTTTGTCCTCACTGTTTGTTCCTCTTCTAAAGGACAGTCCCAGAGATGGATGAGTCACAGAACACATGCTCTGGGATCACTGTATGTGCTCAGTCTCCTTGAGATCATCTCAGCCTCTCCATTTCCCCAAGGCTGGTGTGCTGACATGCTTCCATTTGAGAGGGGTCCACATCCAGCTGCCCCTAAAGACCCTTCATGGCCGGCAGGAATTGTAGAGGGCTGTGTGAAGGGGCTGCTGGGCTATTTCACACACTTTCTTTCACCGCCCTGCTGACCTGGTCTCCTGGGGTTGACCAGGCCCCGGACAGAGACTCAGGGCAGCAGGACCCAGGGTCACTGCACTTCTTACAACCCACTGCTCCTTCCAGACAGCCCTGCCCTTGCTCCCCACACCCCAGTTCTGCCTACCCTCTGACCTTTCCTCAGGCCTGCCTTGGTCTTATCCTTCCCAGTTCTTCCAAGGCTGGGGTAAACCATGGCAGGTGCTGTTTGTTTATGAGGCTTCCTCCGCTGTAGAATTTTGTTTCAGGATTCCAGACTAAGGGAATTGGGACAAGTTACTTTTAACTCTAATATTGCTTTCATCCTCTCTAAGGGGCTAAGAGACTTAGGGAGTTGTTTTGAAGTACCTAAGGTTAGCTCAGGCACAGGACCCTTACTTGTTTTGTGAAGTTGGTTGCATGTTCTTCCCTCAACAAAGCTGTTGCCCAGAGTTGGTTAATATACCTTTTCCTCAGAAGGACATGGTGCAGAGATAAATGTTCTCAGCTCTTGACCTCCTATGTGGAAAAGCCAAACTGAGAACCCAGGGGTGGTTCCCAGTATGGATGCTCTGGATCCCTGACCTGCACTTACCTGTCAGCCAAGGGTTCCTCAGTCATGGAGCAATGGAGTCCCTGCATCCGTATCCTTGGCTGGAAGTCCTAGCATCTCCAAAGGTCCAGACCTTGCCCATCAGGTGGCCTTAATGATCACAGAATCCAGGGCAGCTATGGGTGGACTTATCAGTTGACTTTGGCACAGTCATTAATGTGAAATTCACCAAAAGACCTGCATTCTCCTGGTCAGCTCCCAGCTTCTGAGAGGTGTGAGACCCCATGTATACAGTACAGGTCATATCTGTCAGTGCTGGTGTGATTGCTTAAACAAGGCCAAAAGCAGATAAGAATCAGAGAGCTATTTATTGTATTGGATAACATTACCATAAGCCATAGCATTGGTCAATTCCTGTAGCCCACACCCAAGGACTCAAAGTGGAACCTGACTGTTAGCCTGTACACTTCTCCTGCACAGCTCGGTTAGAGACAGGCTGTGCTCAGTCTGGGCTCCCTCTTCATAACGAAGTGTCCCACTTATGGAACAGCTCCCTAGAGTATGGACAGCCCCTGACTCAGTGGGCATACATACATTGTATAGAAAACAAAGACTGGGAGAAAAATATGATACGATTGATAGTGGCTATATCTAAATGGTAGGATTTCAGTTTTGTCAAATCTTGTGTATTTGATTTTCTTTAAGACAAGTGATTAGTGAATAAATATAGCATATTTTGTCTAGGATTGAATTCAGTCCTTTAATAGAGGTTGCTGTTAACCAAGTTTAGAATATCATACAACAGAAGTCATGATAAATGCAGTTGCTGGAATTGTGGATGCTGGAGAAAGAGTGATCTGGGAAAAATCAAGAGACAGTGGCAATTTAGCAGAAGCTCAAAAGAGGCAGGAGGGGTCATGGGTCTGTGTCATTGAAACAGAGCATGCATTTTAGTGTTTACCATTGTTTAGATCGACCCTTCCCTTCTGATGAGGCTCCCCTTAGCTAGAAAGCCAAAGGTCTGTTTTCATTTCCTTCCTCTTGTCCTTTACCTTCCTTCGTCCCCCAAAGAGGATGGCCCAACACCAGCTCAGCCCACACTTACTAACCTCCCACATCCATACACACCACCCCATGTCCTTATCGAGAAGAAAGCCCCTGAGTAATTGCTGAGCAGCATCACCAGTGTCCTGACAGTTACTCTGTGTCCCTCCAGCTCTCCCTGAGGATGTGGCGGTTGACATGCACCGTGATAGGATAGAAGAAAAGCCTCCGGGGATCATCAAGGTAAGCTGGATTTTTTCTGGTCTGAGATAGAAATATTGCTTTATTTATCTTTCAATAGATTTAAGTTATGAATATTTGAGTGTATTCCTTCCAGATACATACAATTCCCTTGGTTGGGAGAATGTGGAGTGAGAGTCTATAACCAACTCATGGTGCCTGATTCCACAGGACATTACAATTGACAGCATCCATTACAGCCTGCAGAGTACGGAGCTCTCTCTCCTGGAGCGGTTTTTCCTCTAGGAAAAGAATTCTGTAATTTCCCAGCTAAATGAACTTGGAAGTACCATCCTCCCAGCAAAGTTCTTGGCTTTCAGCCTGAGTAGGTTTGCTCTGATAACCCTTGCTGGGTTCCCTGGACCACTGTTTCTTATCAGGTTTTCTACTGTCAGCAAATGAACAAAAGACCTGAGCATCACTGTGATCTTATTCTCATAGTGTTTTCTCTTCTGTAGTTGCAGGTGGCCTTCACAGAACGTGAAAACGGTATGTATTGTGGAATCAGTCACTTGGGGAGGAAGAACTTTGAAGATGAGAAAGTGGGACATTCTTGCTGGTTTTATTGTACAGGGCAAACTGATTCCAAATTTGTGCTGGGAATGAGAGTAGGGGACCTGGTGATAGAAAGAGATTTACAAGTAATGTGACCAATTACTATAGTCCCAGGAAGAAGCTGTATTACGGTTAGGTGGTGTAAGTTTTTGTGCATGAGACACGGTGTGTCTGTATGTGAAATGACTGGTATAATTCTGTGTGTATGTGAACATTTTGTGTTGTGTTTCCCTTGATTTATGTTCCCATAAACATCACTGTTACTGGTGCCAACTTTCTTAAAAATATTCCCATCAACTCTGCATCATGAATGAGTATGGATATAAAAGTAAATAAACTGTACACTTTCAGGGTGTGCATTGATTTTATACCGAGAGAGCCTCATTTCACCTGGAAAACAAATCCTATCACCACCCAGGCAAATGTTTACTGGATTCTTTTTTTTTTCTTTTGGCTGTGTTGTGTCTTCGTTGCACTGCGTGGGCTTCTCATTTCGGTGGCTACTGTTGTTCCAGACCACGGGCTCTAGGTGCATGGGCTTCAAAAGTTGTGTCACGTGGGCTCAGTAGTTGTGATTTTCAGGGTCTAGAGCACAAGCTTAGTAGTTGTGGTGCACGGGTTTAGTTGCTACATGGCTGGATTCTTAGTGAAGAAAACTGGGTTTCAGCATGCCTACTACTGGGCCAATTACAACTTCATTTAATAAGAAATCTCATCTCTTAGTACGTCTCATAGCATTCTGAATGGTTATGATATATCTCTCTGCCACTTCCCTCATTCTAACTGTTTCCTATTAGAGCCTCGGGATGAGTCCTCCCCCCTTACCTGAAGCAGCTAGTGCTAGGCAGGCCTCCTTCTTTTTGCAGGGAGCCCATGCTTGTACCGACATGCCACACCCAGTTCTGGAGGAATCCGAGAAAGAAGGAGCCTCCAGGAGTAGATGGAGGAAATTCACTCCACCTTTCTCCTTTGAGGCTAATCTTCACTATCGGATTCTGTGCTAAGGAAACGAAATGTCCTTCTCCTGTAGAAAGTCTGTCTTCCATCACTTGTGCCGGCCGTGTTTCTGTGTGCTGGGCAAGAAACACTGCATACAGTGAAGACAGAACCAAGAGATCTACCCCAGGGATTGAGCTCTGGGTGGGCACTGGCTCCCTTCCCAGGAGGGCGGACAGGAGGTTGTGCTTTGCAAGGTGGGACAGAGAAATCAAGCAGTGTGACAAGAGGATCTCCACTCATGTTGCTGTGCAAACTGCCAGATGATGTAGGTTCTTGGTATTTTCTGAAGGCTTTTGGAAGCAAACAAGTCTGGGAGTAAAGTCAATTAAAACATGGAAAGTTATACTTAAAAAAATTTTTTCGATAGTGAGTCCTTTGAGAAATACATACTTTAATAGAATATGATTGCCTTATATGTGTCAATATTTTCCCCACCAAAGAAAATACTGAAAATGCTTGATTGTAAAATGTCACTTGTTTACCCAAGAGACTGTGTATGAGTAAAGTTTTTCTAGAAATCCTCAATCCCTAGGTCGTAGTTTCCTGATGGTGCTGAGGGGAACCCTGGTGTGCAATTCAGTGCCTGCTACTCACAGGGAGGCTCTTAAGAACTCAGAGACCCGCCCAGTGGACCCCACGTGTGAGGACAGGATTGGCGCCTCGGGCTGCACTTGAAGAGGGAAATGCTTTAGAGAAGTGGAAGGAGATACATTAAGGACCCCTGAGTCATGGGGAGTCAGGTG
This sequence comes from Mesoplodon bidens, assembly GCF_964165515.1. NCBI lineage: Eukaryota > Metazoa > Chordata > Mammalia > Artiodactyla > Ziphiidae > Mesoplodon > Mesoplodon bidens. Next base: position 41,876 of record NW_027672697.1, on the reverse strand, counting down.
TGGTTGGTTTAGAGATCAAGGAAAAGTGTACACCTGAGCACAGCCTGGGCCACACTTAGGATGCTATTGGCACTTCTGCTTGAATGGGGAAGAGAAAGGACAGCCCCCTCTTGCTGGAGTGAACTCTGGAGAGATGTCTTCTTTAAAGCCTGGGGAGAGGAGCTTCTCTCCCATTATCTCCTGATACCTGTGTACATTCGAGACCCTTCCTGCTTCCTTCTTTCCCTCTGTTGACTCCCTTTCTTTATTTTTCTTCTTTTTTCCCCTTTTTTCACTTTTTATTTATTTTACATATGTGTATTTTATTGTTGTAAAAGGACACATACGATGAAATCCAACTTCTTAACAAGTTTTGAAATGTCCAGGCAGTCCTGTTGACTACATGTACCTTGTTGTACAGCATGTGTCTAGAACTTTTCCATTTTGAAATAACACATTCTAACCATTGAACAGAGACTCCCCATGTCAACCTCCTGCCAGCTCTTGGAACCACCCTTCTACCCTCTGCTTCTCGGAGTTTTCTTTCAGTTTTTGACCTTATGTGACTGGCTTATATCACTCTTACAAATGTCCTCCAAGTTCTTTCGTGTTGCTGCAAATGGCAGGATTTCCTTCTTTTTCATAGACTGAATGACATTCCACTGTATGTATACACAACATTTTCTTTATTAATTCATCTTCCCATTGACACTAGGCAGTTTTCCTATGTTGTGTATTGTGTATAATGCTGCCATGGACATGAGATTGTAGATATCTCTTGGACATTCTTGTTTTATCTCCTTTGTATATAAACCTAAATGAGTGATTGCTGGATTTTATGATAGTTCTCTTAATAATTTTTGGGGGACCTCCATTCTGTTTTCCATAATGGCTACACGATTTTACATTACTACATGGTACAAAACAGGGTACAGAAGTTCCACTTCTTCACATCTTTCCCAGCATCCATTAATTTTCTTTCTTTTTTTTTTTTTTTTTTTTTTTTTGCCGTACATGTGTCTCTCATTGTTGTGGGCTCTCCCGTTGTGGAGCACAGGCTCCAAACACACAGGCTCAGCGGCCATGGCTCATGGGACAAGCTGCTCAGCGGCATGTGGGATCCTCCCAGACCTGGGCACGAACATGTGTCCCCTGCATCGGTGGGGGAATCTCAACCACTGTGCCACCAGGGAAGCCCTAATTATCTTTTTATAATACACATCCTAACAGGTGTGAGTGATATCTCCTTGTGGCTTGATTTCCATTTCCGTGATGCTTAGCGAGGTTGAGCAAATTTTCATATGTAGATTGACCACTTGTATGTCTTTATGGAGAAATATCTAGTGAAGCTTTTTACCCATTTTTAAACTCAGTTATTTGCCCGCTGTTTTTCTGAAATTGACTTGTAGTAGTTTCTTATATATTCTGGATATTGGTCTCTTATTCAGATACAAGGTTTACACATTTTTCCTCCCATCCTATAGGTTGCCTTTTCATTCTGTTGATTGTTGAAGAGACTATCCTTTCTTCACTTGGTAATCTTAGAACCTTGGCAAAGATCAGTTGGCCATATATATGTGCGTTTATTTGGGGTCTCTCTATTATATTTCATTGGTCAATCTCACTGTCTTGATGCCAGTAGCAGACTGTTTTGACTACTCTGGCATTGTTATGTGTTTTGAGTTCAAGAGGTGTTAATCTCCATCATTGCTCTTTGCTCTCAAGATTCTTTTATCTACTTGGGGGTTTCCATATGTATTTTAGGATTCTGTCCACTTCTATAATAATGACATGGAATTTTGCGGGTTGTTGTGATATATGTGTACATCCCTTTATGTAGTATAGAAATTCCAACAGTATTTAATACTCCAGTCTATGAACATGGTATGTCATTCCAATTACTTGTCTCTTCCTTAATTTTTTTCAGTAATATCCTGTAGTTTTCAGTATACAAATTTTTCACCTCCTACGGGGCCTTTTCCACTGCCTTCCTCAGGTCTTCTAAAGTCAGGATTGAGAAGGATGGACTCATGGAGAGAGTGAAATCCCTCCCTCCCCCTGCACGTACTCTCTGGTTATATCTAATACAGGTGTACTGGGCCATGCCCTTCACCTCTGTCTACAAGTGGGCCCCCTGCTGGGAATTCCTCTTGGATCTGAGTGTTGACTGTACTATTTTAGTGTCCCCCAGGATTCTCCCAATGCCTGGCGTGGGTCCAAGAGCCCAAGATATACCTACATACGTATGATCAGGTCAGGCCATCAAATTTTCTGCAGTAAAGAATAACCATGGGAAGGGTGGCTGGTTGCCTCTTTCTCATCTTTGGATTTCTTAGAGCCGAGCTTTCCAGTGTGGTAGCCACTAACCAAATGTGTCTATTTATAATTAATTTAGTTCAAACAAGACTTAACTCATTCTATTAAAAAACGCAAAAACACACAATTCCTTGGTCACACTAGCCATGTTTCAAGTGTGTCTGTACCATCTGGAATTTCAGGTTGGTAAGGTTGACGGTGAAAGCTATAAATGGGTCTATAGAAGTGAGGGGTCGAAAGGTGATTTTCTCAGCATCTCTCCCTCATTTGAAATTTTCAACTGTGATCAACATCTTATTGAAGGACTCTGTCTGCACAGAGCACAGGGGAGGTCTGAGAACCTGGAGGGAAGACCAGGGTGATGCTTTGTGAGCCAGCAAGTCGAGTAGGAAAAATGGGTGCGTCAACTTGTATAATAACTTTATGCTCATGGTTGTGTTTGTACAGAATGGATCTTGGAGAGCATACATAGCACTGATGCTGATGACGATTCACATAGCGAACAACTCTCAGGTAGGATCTAAAGGGAGACAATTCCTAGAACACTTGGGTTCCACCCGGTTCTTTAGAAACTAAGGAAGTTGAATATGAAATCAGGAAGAAGAAGGAAATATGTGTAGGATTCTGATTTGCTCTTTCCAAATTTTAATGATATAATAGAGTTATTGTGTCCATGTCCTTTGACTGTACTGTGCTTATAGTCATCTTTTCTTGCTTTGCCATTCAGAAATTTTCTTTCTCACAAGATTACTCTTTCATTGCTTTTTCTCTGCCAAAGATGAAAGGTTCGTTTCTGTTTTGTACCTGCAGAGTATTTTGCACCAGGATTTTGGTTTCCTTTTTACATTCACGTATGATGGCCATATCCTAGTGGGAACAAAACTCTCATAGTCACTTGACACTAGAGAACAAGTTCTTACAGTGAGTGTCAGGTGGTGGATGAGACTTGAACTCTCTCCGTCAACACTTTCAGGACTTGTAGCTTCATGTTACTTTTGTCCTCACTGTTTATTCCTCATGGAAAGCGCTCTCCCAGAGGTGTATGAGTCACAGAACACATACTTTGGGATCAATGCATGTGCTCAGTCTCCTCATTTCAGCCTCAGCACCTCCCAACGCTGATGTGCAGACATGCTTCCATTTGAGAAGGCTCCACGTCCAGCTGATCCTAAAGACCCTTCATGCCTGGCAGGAATTCTAGAGGACTCTGTGAAGTGGCTGCTGGGCTCGCTTCACACACTGGCTCTCACAGACCTGCTAACCTGGTCTCCTGGAATTCACCAGGCCCAGGAAAGAGACTCAGGCAGCAGGACCCAGGGTCACTGCTCTTCTTACAACACACTGCTCCATCCGGACAGCCCTGCCCCTGCTCCCCACACCCCAGTCCTGCCTACCCACTCACCTTACCTCAGGCCTGCCTTGGTCTTATCCTTCCCAGTTCTTCCAAGTCTGGGGTAAACCCTGGCAGGTGCTGTGTGTTTATGAGGCTTCCCCTGCTGTAGAACTTTTCTTTCAGTATTCCACACTAAGGGAATTGGGACAAGTTACTTTTAACACTAATATTGCTTTAATCCTCTCTAAGGGGCTAAGAGACTTACAGAGTTGTTTTGAAGTATCTAAGGTTAGCTCAGGCACAGGACCCTTACTTGTTTTGTGAAGTTGGTTGCATATCTAGGCTATTGTGGAGAATGCTGCAATGAACCTAAGTTCATCTCATTGTGATACTGATTTAATTTCCTTTGGATATATACCCAGAACTGTGATTGCTGAATCATATGATATTTCTGTTTATAAATTTATAAGGAACCCCCGTACTCTTTTTCATAAGAGCTGCACCATTTTACATTCACACCAGCAGTGTACAAAGTTTCCAATTCCCTACATCTTAGCCTTAAGCTGTTAATTTTTTTCTTTATAATACACAGCCTAGCAAGTGTGAGGTGTTCATTTGCATTGCCCTGATGATTAGTGAGGTTGTGAAATTTTTCCTATATTTGTTAGCCATTTGTATGTCTTTTTCAGGAAATATCTTATTTAAGTCTTTGCACATTTCTTAACCCATTTATTTACCCTTTTTAATTTTTTAACTTAGTTTTCATTTGATTTGTATTGTTTTTCTTATATGTTTTGGACATTTGCTCCTTTTCTATTATATGTTTATAATCTTTCTGTAAGTTATATTTTCATCCTATTGACTGTTGAAAAAACTGTACTTTCCCTATATGTTGTCTTAGAAGCTTGGTGAATTTCATTTGGCCATGTATCTATGAGTTTTCCTGGTGGTTATTTATTCTGGTCTTTAGGCCTATGTATCTGTTTCTATGTCCGTACTGTACAGTTTTGATTCCTGTGGCTTTGTAATGTGTTTTGATGTCAGGAAGTGAGAAGCCTCCATCTATGTTCTTTGGTCTCAGGATTGTTTTGTCTGTTTGGAGTCCTTAGTGATTCCATATGTATTTTAGGATCTTTTTTTTTCTATTTCTTTGAAAATGACATTGGGATTTTGATAGGTATTACAATGAATTTATATTTACCTTTGGGTAGTGTAGAAATGTCAACTATAATAAGTCTCCAGTCTATGAATATGATATGTCATTTCAATGATTTGTTCCTTGTTTAATTCTTTCAGCAGTGGTTTGTAGTTTTCAGTGTACAGGCCATTTACCTTCTGAGGGCATTTTGTCCCTTCCTTTCCTGGATGTTTCAGAGGCAGTGGTGAGAAGGATGGCCTCATGAAGTGAGTGAATGTCCCTCCCTCCCTTCTGCACCTGCTCGCCGATTATGTCTAGCACAGGTGCACTGGGCCATGCTCATTACCTCTCCCCTCAAGTGGAACACCTGTCGGGAATTCCTCTAGGATCTCGGTGTTGACATAACTGTTTCAGTGTCCCCAGGGTCTCATGAGTGCCTGGCAGGTATGCATGAGCCTAGGAAACACCTACAAATGAATCATCAAATCTGGCCAGCAAACTGCCTTGCAGAAGGTGTTGGGCTGCACCTCTCACGCCTGCAAGCCCTGTACTTGCTCAGCCTCAGGGCTAAGGAAAGAGCCCGGAGTCAGGGACAGAGACATTCATGGTTTAATAGATGGGAGATCTTTCACATCAGAAGCAAAGTGGTCCTGGAGAGACACCCCACTGTAGATAGCCGATGGCAGGCAGAACGCAGCAGCAGCAGTAGCAGCATGCTTCTCTCTGGGTGGAATAGGCAGGCTACCAGTTAAAGGGGGAGTTGACAGCAGATGGGCTCATCGGTTACCAGGGAGACCAGCAGAGGGATGCATCCCTCTTACCCCTTGGGCTAAGTACTTCACGGGGCAGAGGTTTTACCTTCGTTAAACCATCAGCAAATAGTCATCTTTAATTGATACAACATACAGAAATGAATAAACAGGGGAGTGGTGGTAACATTCTCCATATATTATATATATATATATATATATACATATATATGGAGAGAGAGAGAGAGAGGGATGTGTATTACACTGTGGTAGCCACTAGCTAGTTGTGCCTGTTATAATTTATTTAATTCAATCAATGATTATCTTAGTGTATTAAAATAAAACAAAATAAAATATCCAATTACTCAGTCACATTAGTCACATTTTACATGTATCCATAAGACTGGTAAATTCATGTTCGTGTTTCTACAGAATCGACTTTGGATAGCATTTGTGGCCGTGATAAGGAAAAGGATACAGGTAGGAACAACACTTACGTAGGATCTAATGGCAGAGGGTTCCTGGAACTTTAGGGTTATATCTCCTGCTTTGGAGACTGAGGAAGGTGGATATGAAATCAGAAAGAAGAATGAAATATGTGTAGAGTTCTGACTTGTTTTTTTCACATTTTAATGATACAACAGAGAGAAATTGTGTCCTTAGACGTGACTGTGCTCTATAATCACCTTTTCTTGATTTGCTCATCAAAACTGATCTTTTGCACATGAGCTGCTCTTTCTTGAGCTTGTCACTACCTAATATGAAAGTTTGTTTTCTGGTTAGAACATCTAGGATATTGTGCACAGGAGAGTTTGTTTTCTTTTGCATATTGACCTATGATGGACAGAACCTGTGCGTCAAAACTCTCATGGGCCCTTGAAACTTGAGACCAAGTTCTTCTAGAAAGGGTGAGGTGGTGGATGAGAAGTGAACTGTCTCCCTCTGCACTTTCAGGACTTGTGGCTTCACCTCATATTTTGTGCTCACTGTTAGTTCCTCTTGTAAAGGACAGTCCCAGAGATGGATGAGTCACAGAACACGTGCTCTGGGATCACTGCATGTGGTCAGTCTCCTTGAGCTCATCCCAGTCTCTACACTTCCCCAAGGCTGATGTGCTGACATGCTTCCATTTGAGAGGGGTCCACGTCCAGCTGCCCCTAGAGACCCTCAATGGGCGGCAGAAATTCTAGAGGGCTGTGTGAAGGGGCTGCTGGGCATCTTGACATACTTGCTTTCACAGCCCTGCTGACCTGGTCTCCTGGAGTTGACCAGGCCCAGGACAGAGACTCAGGGCAGCACGACGCAGGGTCACTGCTCTCCTTACAACCCATTTCTCCGTCCAGACAGTCCTGCCCCTGCTCCCCACACCCCAGTCCTGCCTACCCTCTGACCTTTCCTCAGGCCTGCCTTGCTCTTATCCTTCCCAGTTCTTCCAAGGATGGGGTAAAGCCTGGCCGGTGCTGTGTCTTTATGAGGATTCCCCTGCTGTAGAACTTTTGTTTCAGTATTCCAGACTAAGGGAATTGGGACAAGTTACTTATAACTCAAATATTGTTTTCATCCCCTCTAAGGGGCTAAGAGACTTACGGAGTTTTTTTGAAGTACCTAAGGTTAGCTCAGGCACAGGACCCTTACTTGTTTTCTGAACGTGGTTGCATGTTCTTCCTTCAACACAGCTGTTGCCCAGATTTGGTTAATATTTATTTTCCTCAGAAGGAGATGGTGCAGAGATAAATGTTCTAAGATCTGGACCTCCTGAGTGGAAAACCCAATCTGAGATCCCAGGGGTGGGTCCCAATGTGGGTGGTCTGGATCCCTGACCTGCACTTACCACTCAGCCAAGTGATCCTCAGTCATGGAGCAAGGGAGTCCCTGCATCCGTATCCTTGGCTGGAAGTCCTAGCATCTCCAAAGGTCCAGACCTTGCCCATCAGGTGGCCTTAGTGGTCACAGAATCCAGGGCAGCTATGGGTGGACTTATCAGTTGACTTTGGCACAGTCATTAATGTGAAATTCACCTCAGGACCTGCATTCTCCTGGTCAGCTCCCAGATTCTGAGAGGTGTGAGACCCCATGTATACAGTACAGGTCATATCTGTCAGTGCTGGTGTCATTGCTTAAACAAGGCCAAAAGCAGATAAGAATCAGGGAGCTATTTTATTGTATTGGATAACATTACCATAAGCCTTAGAATTGGTCAATTCCTGTAGCCCACACCCAAGGACTCAAAGTGGAACCTGACTGTTAGCCTGTACACTTCTCCTGCACAGCTGGGTTAGAGACAGGCTGTGCTCAGTCTGGGCTCCTTCTTCATAACGAAGTGTCCCACTTATGGAACAGCTCCCTAGAGTATGGACAGCCGCTGACTCAGTGGGCATACTTACATTATACAGAAACCAAAGACTGGGAGAAAAATATGATACGATTGATAGTGGCTGCATCTAAAGGGTAGGACTTCAGTTTTGTCAAATCTTGTGTATTTGATTTTCTTTAAGACAAGTGATTAGTGAATAAAATAGCATATTTTGTCTAGGATGGAATTCAGTCCTTTAAGGAGGTTGCTGTTAATCAAGTATAAAATATTATACAACAGAAGACATGATAAATGCAGTAGCTGGCATTGTGGATGCTGGAGAAAGAGTGATCTGGGAAAAATCAAGAGACAGTGGCAATTTAGCAGAAGCTCAAAAGAGGCAGGAGGGGTCATTGGTCTCTGTCATTGAAACACAGCATTCATTTAAGTGTTTACCATTTTTTAGATCGATCCTTCCCTTCTGATTAGGCTCCCCTTAGCTAAGAAGCCAAAGCTCTGTTTTCATTTCCTTCCTCTTGTCCTTTGCCTTCCTTCTTCCCCAAAGAGGAAGGCCCAACACCAGCTCAGCCCACACTTACTAACCTCCCACATCCATAGACACCCCCCATGTCCTCATCGAGAAGAAAGCCACTGAGTAATTCCTGAGCAGCATCACCAGTGTCCTGACAATTACTCTGTGTCCCTCCAGCTCTCCCTCAGGATGTGGCGGTTGACCTGCACCATGATAGGACAGAAGAAAAGCCTCCGTGGGTCCCCAAGGTAAGCTGGATTTTTTCTGGTCTGAGATAGAAATATTGCTTTATTTCTCTTTCAATAGAATTAAGTTATGAATATTTGAGGGTATTCCTTCCAGATATATACAACTCCCTTGGTTGGGAGAATGTGGAGTGAGAGTCTATTACCAACTCATGGTTCCTAATTCCACAGGACATTAAAATTGACAGCATCCATTACCGCCTGTAGAGTATGGATCTCTCTCTCCTGCAGCGATTTTTCCTCTAGGAAAAGAATTCTGTAATTTGCAACCTAAATGGACTTGGAGGTTCCATCCTCCCAGCAAAGTTCTTGCCTTTCTGCCTGAGTAGGTTTGCTCTGGTAACCCTTGCTGGATTCCCTGGACCACTGTTTCTTATGAGGTTTTCTACTGTCAGCAAATGAACAAAAGACCTGAGCATCACTGTGACCTTATCCTCATAGTGTTTTCTCTTCTGTATTTGCAGGTGGCCTTCCCAGAACGTGAAAACGGTATGTATTGTGGAATCAGTCACTTGGGGAGGAAGAACTTTGAAGATGAGAAAGTGGGACATTCTTGCTGGTTTTCGTGTAGAGGGCAAACTGATTCCAAATTTGTGCTGGGAATGAGAGTAGGGGTCCTGGTGATAGAAAGAGATTTACAAGTAATGTGACCAATTACTATAGTCCCAGGAAGAAGCTGTATTACGGTTAGGTGGTGTAGGTTTGTGTGCATGAGACTGGGTGTGTCTGTATGTGAAATGAGTGGGATGATTCTGTGTGTGTATGTGAACTTTTTGTGTTGTGTTTCCCTTGATTTATGTTCCCCTAAACATCACTGTTACTGGGGCCAACTTTCTAAAAAATATTCCCATCACCACTGCATCATGAATGGGTATGGATATAAAAATAAATATACTGTACACTTTCAGTGTGTGCATTGATTTTATACCAAGTGAGCCTCATTTAACCTGGAAAACAAATCCTATCACCACCCAAGCAAATGTTTACTGGATTTTTTTTCTTTTGGCTGTGTTGGCTCTTCGTTGCAGTGCGCGGGCTTCTCATTTCGGTGGCTTCTCTTGTTCCAGAGCACGGGCTCTATGTGCATGGGCTTCAATAGTTGTGGCACTTGGGCTCAGTAGTTGTGACTTGCAGGCTCTAGAGCACAGGCTTTGTAGTGGTGGTGCACGGACTTAGTTGCTCCATGGCTGGATTCTTAATGAACAAAACTGGGTTTCAGCATGCCTACTACTGGTTCAATTACAACTTCATTTAATAAGAAATCTCATCTCTTAGTAGGTCTCATAGCATTCTGAATGGTTATGATGCATCTCTCTGCCACTTCCCTCTTTCTAACTGTTTCCTATTAGAGCCTCGGGATGAGTCCTTCCCCCTTACCTGAAGCACCTAGTGCTAGGCAGGCCTCCTTCCTTTTGCAGGGAGCCCATGCTTGTACCCACATGCCACAGCCATTTCTGAAGGAGTCCGAGAAAGAAGGAGCCTCCAGGAGTAGATGGAGGAAATTCACTCCACCTTTCTCCTTTGAGGCTAATATTCACTATCGGATTCTGTGCTAAGGAAACGAAATGTCCTTCTCCTGTGGAAAGTCTGTCTTCCATCACTTGTGCCGGCTGTGTTTCTGTGTGCTGGGCAAGGAACACTGCATAAGGTGAAGAGAAACCCCAGAGATCTACCCCACGTATTGAGCTCAGGGTAGGCACTGGCTCTCTCTGTCCTGTCCATAATCCATCATTCATCGTGGTTGTGACTCTTGGACAGTCACTTTTCTCTCTAAATTTCCACACCCTCCACCATAACATAAGGGTTACAACCCCCACTTTGCCCTCCCCTTCACCCCCAACAGGGCTAGGTGTCAGACATGATCATGGATATTCTCCATGAGCTGTAAAGCATTGTTCCCATGAAAAAGCTGAAGAGTAAACTTGAATCCCTCCTTTACTTGTTGCCGTCAAATCCATCCTCTCCTTTCAACAGCTATGAAATATCCAGCTTATTCTTGCCATCATTCAGGATTGAACACTTATAGAGCTTTTTGAAGCACCGGTCCTTTATTTTTCAAACATTTTACCTATATTCAATCATTTTTGGCCCCATGACATAATGCTAAAAGTAGGCCATATTAGCATTCCTACATCTCAGAACAGGGAACTGAGGCAAAGAGGGATCTATATATCTTTCCCAAGTACATGCTTCTTCTAAACGGGATTTGAATCCAGTCCATCAGTCATTGTCCCAATGGTTTGCTGAGTTTCTAGACATTCTCAGTTAAATAAAGATATTTGCCCACAAAACCTGTCTGTTGGGTGTTTTCACTGCATAGCAAACTGCAAGATCTTCCTAAGTCCAACTTTGATTCAGGAGGCTCTGCTGGGCAGCTGGTGAGGAAAGGGACCAAAGGATTGAACTGTAAATAAATTATTGGTAATTTCCCCATGGTCTTCTGCCAGCATGATGTCAATAGTTGTCTCTATTGTAATGCATTTCCCAGGATGCTGCTCCCAGAATGCGAGAAGAAGAAACACTCATCAGAGGTCAAGAATATCAATCCCAGGCTGGCTGAAAAAGATCCGCATCTGGCCACATTTTAGGGTGCACGCTATAAATGACCCAGCTGAAGGTACTGTGGAAAATTTTTCATTAGGTTCTCTCAAGAGTAATTATTCTAGTTTATTCAGTGCCTCATATTTAAGAAATAGCTATGAAATATTAAGCAGTATTCTTCTTTTATTCCATGTGTTCAAATTGAAACTTACTAAGCCAGCTGGTACTGTTTTAACCATGGAAGTAAACATACATTTAAAATTCAAAATTTGGTTCATGTTTAAGAGGGAAGATGGTCTCTAGTTATGGTTTAGACATTAGCTGATTTTTGAACGTTAGCAACAACACATCCCTCCCTGAAACCATGTTTTGAGATTTCTTTAAATTATTAGACATTATTTAGAACAGGATTATACTGACATAAAAGTTGTACATCCATACAGAAAATTCCTGTATCCTATCACTCCAGTTTCAGCTATTAATAATATATAGCATAGGTGAAGTACATTTGTTACAATTAGTGAAACAATGTAAGTATATTTTTACTAATTAAAAGTCCATAGTTCACCTAAGAGTCACACCTTGTGTTGTTATATTCAATGATATTTGAAATATGTACAGTATTATTTGTCACCATTATGGTGCCATAGAGAAATGCGTACACTAATGTTCATAGTAGCATTATTCTTAGTAGCCAATAGATAGAAACAATCCAAAGTCCATGAGGTGATGAATGGATAAATAAAATGTGATATCTACACAGAATGGAATAATTTTCAACCATAAAAAGGAATTACAGTTTGACTTATTCTACAAAATGAATGATCCAAATAATATAAAAATTATATTATTGTTAGTGAAATAAGGCAGGCGCAGAAAGACAAATATTATATGATTCCACTTGTATGAGGTACCTAGTGTAGGCAAACTCACAGACACCGGAAGTAGAAATGACCAAGGTCAGGAGGCAGGAGTAAGGTGGATTATGATTTAATGGGTACAGAGGTTACGTTGAAATGATGCAAAAGATTAAGATGTAGATTGTGTTGATGGGTACACAGCATTGTGAAAGTTAGAAATGCTAGTGAACTGTATACTTCAAAATTAGGAAAAGCATAAATATGTATATTTCATCACAATAAAATAAGTCAACAATCCAACAGAATGGACGATGAATGAAGGAGCAACATATTTGATTAGAAGGAAGCTGAAAGAGTCTTGTAACATTTCAAGAAGAAGGGGGATTTGGAGGGACTTTCAAATGGGCAGAGGGGCCGTGGGACTCTATACTGAAACATAGTGCAATGTTAGTGTTCAAGCTTTTTCAGACTGACACTTTCAAATTGATTAGGTTCCCTACAGCTAGAAAGCTAAAGGTTCTCTTCCTCATTTCTGAAATGTTCCTCCCCTTTGCCTTCCTCCACCCACCAGGGAGGTTTGTCCAACAGCACCTCAGTCCACACTCAGTAACCACCTGCATCCATACACTCCCACCCTGTGTCCACATTAACGAGGCTCTCTGAGTAATTCCTGAGCAGCATCACCAGTGTCCTGACACTTACTCTGTGTCCTCCTAGAGCCCCATGAGGACCGTTTGGAGGAACTGCCCTATGTGAGGGCAGTTGAAGAGGCTCCTTCTACCTCCAGGGTAAGCTCCCCTTATTTATCAGAGATTAAAAGTTTGCTTCATTTCTTTCTTTTCCAATTGATTTCAGATCTGAAGATCTACAATGTTCAAGACAGCTGATGTATACAATTTTGCTTGGTTGGATGCATGCTGATTGAAGCTCTTTCCCAACAGATAACTTATTCAAAAGGCCATTTAAAAAATGGCAACATCAGTTAGAAACTGTAGAGTCAGACACACTTTCCTCAGCAGAAAATTTCCCTCCTTGAAATAGACTTTTGTATTTGCTCCTCAAAGTGGACCTGAGAGATCTTCCAGGCAAAGATCGAGCCTTTACCACAGCTTTCTTCTCTGGTTTCTTTTGGGGCCATTGACTCAACAACAGTTTCCCATTTGCTTTTCTGAGGACAAAAGAAGAGATGAAATACCTGTGTCCACAGAGCACATGATGCTGAGATCCTTACACTGTTTTCTCTTCTCTAATCACAGGTGGATTGGACAGCAAACAAAAACGGTATGTATTCAGAGATCACCCCTGTGCTGAGGAACAACCTAGATGATGAAGAAGGTGGGACTCTCTTGCTGGCTTTGCTTGGAGAGACACCCTGATTCAGGGTCCCTACAGGGATGAGGGCTGGGGGTGTAGAGCTAGAGACTGATTTCCCAGTAAAGAGCCATGCCCAAGTTCTATGGTCCTGGAAGTAACTGCATCATTTAGATGATGTGGGTTTGTGTGTATCAGGGTTGGGGTGGGGTCCATGTGTGAGCCTATGTGCTGTGATTGTAAACCTGCATGCGTGATCATGTGTGTGTTTCCTCATGAGATATTTCCCTCTTACACAGCACAATTCACCTGGCAACAAACCTCATCACCACTGCACACTGTCTGTACACTACCTTGTTCTTCCCTCAACACAGCTGTTGCCCAGATTTGGTTAATATTCCTTTTCCTCAGAAGGAGATGGTGCAGAGATAAATGTTCTCAGCTCTTGACCTCCTAAGTGGAAAAGCCAAACTGAGAACCCAGGGGTGGGTCCCAATGTGGGTGCTCTGGATCCCTGACCTGCACTTACCACTCAGCCAAGGGATCCTCAGTCATGGAGCAAGGGAGTCCCTGCATCCGTATCCTTGGCTGGAAGTCCTAGCATCTCCAAAGGTCCAGACCTTGCCCATCAGGTGGCCTTAGTGGTCACAGAATCCAGGGCAGCTATGGGTGGACTTATCAGTTGACTTTGGCACAGTCATTAATGTGAAATTCACCTCAGGACCTGCATTCTCCTGGTCAGCTCCCAGATTCTGAGAGGTGTGAGACCCCATGTATACAGTACAGGTCATATCTGTCAGTGCTGGTGTCATTGCTTAAACAAGGCCAAAAGCAGATAAGAATCAGGGAGCTATTTTATTGTATTGGATAACATTACCATAAGCCTTAGAATTGGTCAATTCCTGTAGCCCACACCCAAGGACTCAAAGTGGAACCTGACTGTTAGGCTGTACACTTCTCCTGCACAGCTGGGTTAGAGACAGGCTGTACTCAGTCTGGGCTCCCTCCTCATAACGAAGTGTCCCACTTATGGAACAGCTCCCTAGAGTATGGACAACCCCTGTCACAGTGGGCATACGTATATTTTATAGACAACAAAGACTGGGAGTAAAATATGATACGATTGATAGTGGTGGTATCTAAATGGTAGGATTTCAGTTTTGTCAAATCTTGTGTATTTGATTTTCTTTAAGACAAGTGATTCGTGAATAAATATAGCATATTTTGTCTAGGACTGAATTCAGTCCTTTAATGGAGGTTGCTGTTAATCAGGTATAAAATATCATACAACAGAAGACATGATAAATGCAGTAGTTGGCATTGTGGATGCTGGGGAAAGAGTGATCTGGAAAAAATCAAGAGACAGTGGCAATTTAGCAGAAACTCAAAAGAGGCAGGATGGGTCATGGGTCTCTGTCATTGAAACAGAGCATGCATTTTAGTGTTTACCATTTTTTAGATCGACCCTTCCCTTCTGATGAGGCTCCCCTTAGCTAGAAAGCCAAAGCTCTGTTTTCATTTCCTTCCTCTTGTCCTTTGCCTTCCTTCATCCGCCAAAGAGGATGGCCCAACACCAGCTCAGCCCACACTTACTAATCTCCCACATCCATACACACCACCCCATGTCCTCATCGAGAAGAAAGCCCCTGAGTATTTCCTGAGCAGCTTTACCAGTGTCCTAATTGTTACTCTGTGTCCCTCCAGCTCTCCCTGAGGATGTGGCTCATGACCTGCACCGTGATAGGACAGAAGAAAAGCCTCCGTGGATCCCCAAGGTAAGCTGGATTTTTTCTGGTCTGAGATAGAAATATTGCTTTATTTCTCTTTGAATAGAATTAAGTTATGAATATTTGAGGGTATTCCTTCCAGATATATACAACTCGCTTGGTTGGGAGATTGTGGAGTGAGAGTCTATTACCAACTCATGGTGCCTGATTCCACAGGACATTAAAATTGACAGCATCCATTACAGCCTGTAGAGTACGGAGCTCTCTCTTCTGCAGCGATTTTTCCTGTAGGAAAAGAACTCTGTAATTTCCAACCTAAATGGACTTGGAAGTTCCATCCTCCCAGCAAAGTTCTTGCCTTTCAGCCTGAGTAGGTTTGCTCTGATAACCCTTGCTGGGTTCCCTGGACCACTGTTTCTTATGAGGTTTTCTGCTGTCAGCAAATGAACAAAAGACCTGAGCATCTCTGTGATCTTATCCTCATAGTGTTTTCTCTTCTGTAATTGCAGGTGGCCTTCACAGAACGTGAAAACGGTATGTATTCTGGAATCAGTCACTTGGGGAGGAAGAACTTTGAAGATGAGAAAGTGGGACATTCTTGCTGGTTTTAGTGTAGAGGGCAAATTGATTCCAAATTTGCGCTGGGAATGAGAGTAGGGGTCCTGGTGATAGAAAGTGATTTACAAGTAATGTGACCAATTGCTATAGTCCCAGGAAGAAGCTGTATTACGGTTAGGTGGTGTATGTTTGTATGCATGAGACTGGGTGTGTCTGTATGTGAAATGAGTGGTATGATTCTGTGTGTGTATGTGAACTTTTTGTGTTGTGTTTCCCTTGATTTATGTTCCCCTAAACATCATTGTTACTGGTGCCAACTTTCTAGAAAATATTCCCATCACCACTGCATCATGAATGGGTATGGATATAAAAGTAAATAAACTGTACACTTTCGGTGTGTGCATTGATTTTATACCAAGTGAGCCTCATATAACCTGGAAAACATATCCTATCACCACCCAGGCAAATGTTTACTGGATTCTTTTTTTTTTTTTTTTTTTTTTGGCTGTGTTGGGTGTTCGTTGCTGTGCACGGGCTTCACATTTCGGTGGCTTGTGTTGTTCCAGAGCACGGGCTCTAGGTGCATGGGCTTCAATAGTTGTGGCACGTGGGCTCAGTAGTTGTGACTTGCGGGCTCTAGAGCCCAGTCTTAGTAGTTGTGGTGCACGGGCTTAGTTGCTCTATGGCTGGATTCTTTTTTTTTTTATTTGTGAGAGTATATTAATAATTTTTATTGATTACTTCTTTTTTTTCCTTTTCGGCTCAAAGATAATTTTTTTTATTAGTTTCTGCTTTATAACAAAGTGAATCAGTTATACATTTACATCTGTTCCCACATCCCTTCCCTCATGCATCTCCCTCCCTCCCACCCTCCCCATCCCTCCCCTCAGGCGGTCACAAAGCACCGAGCTTATGTCCCTGTGCTCTCCGGCTGGTTCCCACTATCTATCTACCTTACATTTGGTAGTGTATATATGTCCATGCTTCTCTTTCACTTTGTCACAGCTTACCCTTCCTCCTCCTCATATCCTCAAGTCCATTCTGAAGTAGGTCTCTGTCTTTGTTCCCGTTTTCCCCCTAGGTTATTCATTACATTTTTTTTAATTCCATATATATGTGTTAGCATACAGTATTTGTCTTTTTCTTTCTGAGTTACTTCATTCTGTATGACAGTCTCTAGGTCTATCCACCTCATTACAAATAGCTCAGTTTCGTTTCTTTTTATGGCTGAGTAATATTCCATTGTATATATGTGCCACATCTTCTTTATCCATTCATCCGATAATGGACACTTAGGTTGTTTCCAGCTCCGGGCTATTGTGAATACAGCTGCAATGAACATTTTGGTATGTGTCTCTTTTTGAATTATGGTTTTCTCAGAGTATATGCCTAGTAGTGGGATTGCTGGGTCATATTGTAGTTCTATTTCTAGTTTTTTAAGGAACCTCCATACTGTTCTCCATAGTGGCTGTACCAATTCACATTCCCACCAGCAGTGCAAGATTGTTCCCTTTTCTCCACACCCTTTCCAGCATTTATTGTTTCTAGATTTCTTGATGATGGCCATTCTGACTGGTGTGAGATGATATCTCTTTGTAGTTTTGATTTGCATTTCTCTAATGATTAATGATGTTGAGCATTCTTTCATGTGTTTGTTGGCAGTCTGTATATCTTCTTTGGAGAAATGCCTATTTAAGTCTTCTGCCCATTTTTGGATTGGGTTGTTTGTTTTTTTGCTATTGAGCTGCATGAGCTGTTTATAAATTTTGGAGATTAATCCTTTGTCAGTTGCTTCATTTGCAAATATCTTCTCCCATTCTGAGGGTTGTCTTTTGGTCTTGTTTATGGTTTCCTTTGCTGTGCAAAAGCTTTGAAGTTTCATTAGGTCCCATTTGTTTATCTTTGTTTTTATTTCCATTTCTCTAGGAGGTGGGTCCAACAGGATCTTGCTGTGATTGATGTCGTAGAGTGTTCTGCCTATGTTTTCCTCTAAGAGTTTGATAGTTTCTGGCCTTACATTTAGGTCTTTAATCCATTTTGAGCTTATTTTTGTGTATGGTGTTAGGGAATGATCTAATCTCATACTTTTACATGTCCCTGTCCAGTTTTCCCAGCACCACTTATTGAAGAGGCTGTCCTTTCTTCACTGTACATTCCTGACTCCTTTATCAAAGATAAGTTGACCATATGTGCATGGGTTTATCTCTGGGCTTTCTATCCTGTTCCATTGATCTATCTTTCTGTTTTTGTGCCAGTACCACACTGTCTTGATTACTGTAGCTTTGTAGTATAGTCTGAAGTCAGGGAGCCTGATTCCTCCAGCTCCGTTTTTCGTTCTCAAGATTGCTTTGGCTATTCGTGGTCTTTTGTTTTTCCAAACAAATTGTGAAATTTTTTGTTCTAGTTCTGTGAAAAATGCCAGTGGGAGTTTGATAGGGATTGCATTGAATCTGTAGATTGCTTTGGGTAGTAGAATCATTTTCACAATATTGATTCTTCCAATCCAGGAGCATGGTATATCTCTCCATCTATTTGTATCATCTTTAATTTCTTTCATCAGTGTCTTATAATTTTCTGCATACAGGTCTTTTGTCTCCTTAGGTAGGTTTATTCCTAGATATTTTATTCTTTTTGTTGCAGTGGTAAATGGGAGTGTTTTCTTGATTTCATTTTCAGATTTTTCATCATTAGTGTACAGGAATGCCAGAGATTTCTGTACATTAATTTTGTATCCTGCTACTTTACCAAATTCATTGATTAGCTCTAGTAGTTTTTCGGTAGCATCTTTAGGATTCTCTATGTATAGTATCATGTCATCTGCAAACAGTGACAGCTTTACTTCTTCTTTTCCAATTTCGATTCCTTTTATTTCCTTTTCTTCTCTGATTGCTGTGGCTAAAACTTCCAAAACTAGGTTGAATAAGAGTGGTGAGAGTGGGCAGCCTGGTCTTGTTCCTGATCTTAGTGGAAATGGTTTCAGTTTTTCACCATTGAGGACAATGTTGGCTGTGGGTTTGTCATATATGGCCTTTATTATGTTGAGGAAAGTTCCCTCTATGCCTACTTTCTGCAGGGTTTTTATCATAAATGGGTGTTGAATTTTGTTGAAAGCTTTCTCTGCATCTATTGAGATGATCATATGGTTTTTCTCCTTCAATTTGTTAATATGGTGTATCACATTGATTGGTTTGCGTATATTGAAGAATCCTTGCATTCCTGGAATAAACCCCACTTGATCATGGTGTATGATCCTTTTAATGTGCTGTTGGATTCTGTTTGCTAGTATTTTATTGAGGATTTTTGCATCTATGTTCATCAGTGATATTGGCCTGTAGTTTTCTTTCTTTGTGACATCCTTGTCTGGTTTTCTATCAAGGTGATGGTGGCCTCGTAGAATGAGTTTGGGAGTGATCCTCCCTCTGCTATATTTTGGAGGAGTTTCAGAAGGATAGGTGTTAGCTCTTCTCTAAATGCTTGATAGAATTCGCCTGTGAAGCCATCTGGTCCTGGGCTTTTGTTTGTTGGAAGATTTTTTATCACAGTTTCAATTTCAGTGCTTGTGATTGGTCTCTTCATATTTTCTATTTCTTCCTGATTCAGTCTTGGCAGGTTGTGCATTTCTAAGAATTTGTCCATTTCTTCCAGGTTGTCCATTTTATTGGCATAGAGTTGCTTGTAGTAATCTCTCATGATCTTTTGTATTTCTGCAGTGTCAGTTGTTACTTCTCCTTTTTCATTTCTAATTCTATTGATTTGAGTCCTCTCCCTTTTTTTCTTGATGAGTCTGGCTAATGGTTTATCAATTTTGTTTATCTTCTCAAAGAACCAGCTTTTAGTTTTATTGATCTTTGCTATCGTTTCCTTCATTTCTTTTTCATTTATTTCTGATCTGATCTTTATGATTTCTTTCCTTCTGCTAACTTTGGGGGTCTTTTGTTCTTCTTTCTCTAATTGCTTTACGTGCAGGGTCAGGTTGTTTACTCGAGATGTTTCCTGTTTCTTAAGGTGGGATTGTATTGCTATAAACTTCCCCCTTAGAACTGCTTTTGCTGCATCCCATAGGTTTTGGGTCGTCGTGTCTCCGTTGTCATTTGTTTCTAGGTAGTTTTTTATTTCCTCTTTGATTTCTTCAGTGATCACTTCGTTATTGAGTAGTGTATTGTTTAGCCTCCATGTGTTTGTATTTTTTACACATCTTTTCCTGTAATTGATGTCTAGTCTCATAGCATTGTGTTCGGAAAAGATACTTGATACAATTTCAATTTTCTTAAATTTACCAAGGCTTGATTTGTGACACAAGATATGATCTATCCTGGAGAATGTTCCATGAGCACTTGAGAAAAATGTGTATTGTGTTGTTTTTGGATGGAATGTCCTATAAATCTCAATTAAGTCCATCTTGTTTAATGTATCATTTCAAGCTTGTGTTTCCTTATTTATTTTCATTTTGGATGATCTGTCCATTGGTGAAAGTGGGGTGTTAAAGTCCCCTACTATGATTGTGTTACTGTCGATTTCCCCTTTTATGGCTGTTAGTATTTGCCTTATGTATTGAGGTGCTCCTATGTTGGGTGCATAAATATTTACAATTGTTATATCTTCTTCTTGGATCGATCCCTTTATCGTTATGTAGTGTCCTTCTTTGTCTCTTCTAATAGTCTTTATTTTAAAGTCTATTTTGTCTGATATAAGAATTGCTACTCCAGTTTTCTTTTGATTTCCATTTGCATGGAATATCTTTTTCCATCCCCTCACTTTCAGTCTGTATGTGTCTCTAGGTCTGAAGTGGGTCTCTTGTAGACAGCATATATATGGGTCTTGTTTTTGTATCCATTCAGCCAATCTGTGTCTTTTGGTGGGAGCATTTAGTCCATTTACATTTAAGGTAATTGTTGATATGTATGTTCCTATTCCCATTTCCTTAATTGCTTTGGGTTCCTTATTGTAGGTATATTCCTTCTGTTGTGTTTCTTGCCTAGAGAAGTTCCTTTAGCATTTGTTGTAAAGCTGGTTTGGTGGTGCTGAACTCTCTCAGCTTTTGCTTGTTTGTAAAGGTTTTAATTTCTCCATCAAATCTGAATGAGATCCTTGCTGGGTAGAGTAATCTTGGTTGCAGGTTTCTCTCCTTCATCACTTTAATTATGTCCTGCCACTCCCTTCTGGCTTGTAGAGTTTCTGCTGAGAGATCAGCTGTTAACCTGATGGGGATTCCCTTGTGTGTTATTTGTTGCTTTTCCCTTGCTGCTTTTAATATGATTTCTTTGTGTTTAATTTTTGACAGTTTGATTAATATGTGTCTTGATGTATTTCTCCTTGGATTTATTCTGTATGGGACTCTCTGTGCCTCCTGGACTTGATTCACTATTTCCTTTCCCATATTAGGGAAGTTTTCAACTATAATCTCTTCAAATCTTTTCTCAGTCCCTTTCTTTTTCTCTTCTTCTTCTGGAACCCCTATAATTCGAATGTTGGTGCGTTTAATGTTGTCCCAGAGGTCTCTGAGACTGTCCTCTGTTCTTTTCATTCTTTTTTCTTTATTTTGCTCTGCATCAGTTATTTCCACTATTTTATCTTCCACCTCACTTATCCGTTCTTCTGCCTCAGTTATTCTGCTATTGATCCCATCTAGAGTATTTTTCATTTCATTTATTGTGTTGTTAATCGATGCTTCATTCATCTTTAGTTCTTCTAGGTCCTTGTTAACTGTTTCCTGCATTTTGTCTATTCTAGTTCCAAGATTTTGGATCTTGGAAATAGAATCTTGGATCATCTTTACTATCATTATTCTGAATTCTTTTTCAGGTAGACTACCTATTACCTCTTCATTTGTTAGGTCTGGTAGGTTTTTATCTTGCTCCTTCACCTGCTGTGTGTTTTTCTGTCTTCTCATTCTGCTTATCTTACTGTGTTTGGGGTCTCCTTTTTGCAGGCTGCAGATTCGTAGTTCCCGTTGTTTTTGGTGTCTGTCCCCAGTGGCTAAGGTTGTTTCAGTAGGTTGTGTAGGCTTCCTGGTGGGGGGGACTAGTGCCTGTGTTCTGGTGGTTAAGGCTCGATCTTGTCTTTCTTGTGGACAGGTCCACGTCTGGTGGTGTGTTTTGCGTTGCCTGTGACCTTATTATGTTTTTAGGCAGCCTCTCTGTTAATGGGTGGGGTTGTGTTCCTGCCTTGCTAGTTGCTTGGCATAGGGTGACAAGCACTGTAGCTTGCTGGTCGTTGACTGAAGCTGGGTGCTGGTGTTGAGGTGGAGATCTCTGGGAGATTTTTGCTGCTTGATATTATGTGGAGCTGGGAGGTCTCTTATGGATCCGTGTCCTGAAGTTGGCTCTCCCACTTCAGAGGCACAGCACTGTCTCCTGGCTGCAGCACCAGGAGCCTTTCATCTACCCGGCTCAGAATAAAAGGGAAAAAAAGTAGAAAGAAAGAATTAGTAGAAGAAAGAAAGAGAGAGAGAAAGAAAGGAGGAAGGAAAGAAAGGAAGGAAGGAAGGAAGGAAGGAAGGAAGGAAGAAAGAAAGAAAGAAAGAAAGAAAGAAAGAAAGAAAGAAAGAAAGGAGGGAGGGAGGAAGGATGGAAAGAAAGAAAGAAAGAAAGGAGGGAGGGAAGAATGAAAGAAAAAGGAAGAGTGAATGGAAGAAAGGAGGGTGGGAGGAAGGAAAGAAAGAAAGAAAGACAGGAGTGAGGGAGGGAGGAAGGAAAGAAAAAGAAAGAGTGAAAGGAAGAAGGGAGGGAGGGAGGGAGGAAGGAAGGAAAGAAAGAAAGAAAGACAGGAATGAGGGAGGGAGGAAGGAAAGAAAAACAAAGTGAAAGGAAGAAGGGTGGGAGGGAGGGAGGAAGGATAGAAAGACAGGAGGGAGGGAGGGAGGGAGGAAGGAAAGAAAAAGAAAGAGTGAAAGGAAGAAGGGAGGGAGGGAGGGAGGAAGGAAAGAAAGAGAAGGAAAGGAGGGGCGGAGGGAGGGAGGGAGGAAGGGAAGGTAGGAAAAAAATAAAGAGCAGGTAAAGTAAAATTATTTAAAATATGAAATATAGTAGCGTTATTAAAATTAAAAAATAATTATTGAAATAAAAGCGGACAGATAGAACCCTGGGACATATGGTGGAAGCAAAGCTATACAGAGAGAATCTCACACAGAAGAATACACATACACATTCACAAAAAGAGAGCAGGGGGAAAAATCAAAAATCTTGCTCTCCAAGTCCACCTCCTCAATTTGGGATAATTCGTTGTAAAAAGAGGAAAAGGGCGAGAAGTCTGAAACCTTGCTCTCTAAGTCCACCTCCTTAATTTGGGATAATTCGTTGTAAAAAGAGGAAAAGGGGGCAAAGTCTTAAATCTTGTCCTCAAAGTCCACTTCCTCAATTTGGGATGATTCGCTGTCTACTCATGCACTCCACAGACGCAGGGCACATCAAGTGGACCGTGGAGCTTTAATCCGCTGCCTCCGAGGCTGCACAGAGTGATTTCCCTGTCTCTTCTCTGCTCTCACAGCTCCCGGGTCTCAGCCTTGGACCTGGCCCCGCCTCTGTGCATAGTGTCGCCGGAGGGCGTCCGTTCTTCGCTCAGACGGGACGGGTTTAAAGGAGCCGCTGATTCGGGGGCTCTGGCTCACTCCGGCAGAGGGGAGGGAGGGGCGCGCAGTGTGGGGCGGGCCTGCAGCGGCAGAGGCCGGCGTGACGTTGCAGCAGCCCGAGGCGCTCTGTGCGCTTTCCCGGGAAAACCGTCCCCGGGTCCCGGGACCCCGGCAGTGGTGGGGTGCACAGGCCCCCCGGAAGGCGGGGCGGACAGTGACCCGCGCTCGCACACAGGCCCTGCGGCGGTGGCAGCAGCAGCCCCAGCATCCCACGCCCGTCTCCGGGGTCCGCGCCTTTAGCCGCGGCTCGCGCCGGTCTCCGGCGCTTCCCCAAGCAGCCCTCTTAATGCCCTCTCATCATGCACCAGGAAACAAAAGGGAAGAAAAAGTCTCTTGCCTCTTCGGCAGCTCCAGACTTTTTCCCCGGACTCTCTCCGGGCTAGCCGTGGTGCACTAACCCCTTCAGGCTCTCTTCCTGCCGCCAGCCCCAGTCCTCTCCCTGCACTCCGACTGAAAGCCAATACCCGTGCCTCAGCTCCCAGCCCCACCCGCCCCAGCGGCTGAGCAGACAAGCCTCTCGGGCTGGTGTGTGCCTGAGGGCACCGATCCAATGTCCCGGAATCTCTCCACTTTGCCCTCCACACCCCTGTTGCTGTGCTCTCCTCTGCTACTCCGAAGCTTTCCCCCTCCGCCACCTGCAGTCTCCGCCCGCGAAGGGGCTTGTAGTGTTTGGAAACCTTTCCTCCTTCACGGCTCCCTCCCACTGGTGCAGGTCCCGTCCCTATCGTTTTGTCTCTGTTTATTCTATTTTATTTTGCCCTACCCAGTTATGTGGGGAGTTTCTCGCCTTTTGGGGGATCTGAGGTCTTCTGTCAGCATTCAGTAGGTGTTCTGTAGGAGTTGTTCCACGTGTAGATGAATTTCTGATGTATCTGTGGGGAGGAAGGTGATCTCCGCGTCTTACTCTTCCGCCATCTTCCTACGGGTCCCATGGCTGGATTCTTAATGAATAAAACTGGGTTTCAGAATCCCTACTACTGGGTCAATTACAACTTCATTTAATAAGAAATCTCATCTCTTAGTAGGTCTCATAGCATTCTGAATGGTTATGATACATCTCTCTGCCACTTCCCTCATTCTAACTGTTTCCTATTAGAGCCTCGGGATGAGTCCTCCCCCCTTACCTGAAGCACCTAGTGCTAGGCAGGCCTCCTTCCTTTTGCAGGGAGCCCATGCTTGTACCCACATGCCACACCCAGTTCTGGAGGAGTCCGAGAAAGAAGGAGCCTCCAGGAGTAGATGGAGGAAATTCACTCCACCTTTCTCCTTTGAGGCTAATATTCACTATCGGATTCTGTGCTAAGGAAACGAAATGTCCTTCTCCTGTGGAAAGTCTGTCTTCCATCACTTGTGCCGGCCCTGTTTCTGTGTGCTGGGCAAGAAACACTGCATACAGTGAAGACAGAACCAAGAGATCTACCCCAGGGATTGAGCTCAGGGTAGGCACTGGCTCTGTCTGTCCTGTCCGTGATCCATCATTCATCATGGTTGTGACTCTTGGACAGTCACTTATCTCTCTAAATTTCCACACCCTCCACCATAACATATGGGTTACAGCCCCCACTTTGCCCTCCGCTTCACCCCCAACAGGGCTGGGTGTCAGACATGATAATGGATATTCTCCATGAGCTGTAAAGCATTGTTCCCATGAAAAAGCTGAAGAGTAAGCTTGAAACCCCCTTTACTTGGAGCCGTCAAATCCCTTCTCTCCTTTCAACAGCTACGAAATATCCAGCTTCTTCTTGCCATCATTCAGGATTGAACACTTATAGAGCATTTGTGAAGCACTGGTCCTTTACTTTTCAAACATTTTACCTGCATTCAATCATTTTTGGCCACATGACATAATGCTAAAAGTAGGCCATATTAACATTCCTACATCTCAGAACAGGGAACTGAGGCAAAGAGGGATCTACATATCTTTCCCAAGTACATGCTTCTTCTAAACGGGATTTGAATCCAGTCCATCAGTCATGGTCCCAATGGCTTGCTGAGTTTCTAGACATTCTCAGTTAAATAAAGATATTTGCCCACAAAACCTGTCTGTTGGGTGTTTTCCCTGCATAGCAAACTGCAAGATCTTCCTAAGTCCAACTTTGATTCAGGAGGCTCTGCTGGGCCGCTGGTGAGGAAAGGGACCAAAGGATTGAACTGTGAATAAATTATTGCTAATTTCCCCATGGTCTTCTGCCAGCAAGATGTCAATAGTTGTCTCTATTGTAATGCATTTCCCAGGATGCTGCTTCCAGAATGCGAGAAGAAGAAACACTCATCAGAGGTCAAGAATATCAATCCCAGGCTGGCTGAAAAAGATCCACATCCGGCCACATTTTAGGGTGAACCCTATAAATGACCCAGCTGAAGGTACTGTGGAAAATGTCTCATTAGGTTCCCTCAAGAACAATTATTCTAGTTGATTCAGTGCCTCATATTGAAGAAAAAGCTATGAAATATTAAGCAGTATTCTTTTTTTATTCCATGTGTTCAAATTGAAACTTACTAAGCCAGATGGTACTGTTTTAACCATGGAAGTAAACATGCATTTAAAATTCAAAATTTGGTTCATGTTTAAGAGTGAAGATGGTCTCTAGTTACGGTTTAGACATTAGCTGATTTTTGAACTTAGCAACAACACATCCCTCTCTGAAACTGTGTTTCGAAATTTCTTTAAATTATTAGACATTATTTAGAACAGGATTATATTGACATAAATGTTGTACATGCAATACAGAAAATTCCTGTATCCTATCGCTCCAGTTTCAGTTATTAATAATATATAACATAGGTGGAGTATATTTGTTACAATTAGTGAAACAATGTAAGTATATTTTTACTAATTAAAAGTCTATAGTTCAGCTAAGAGTCACACTTTGTGTTGTTATATTCAATGATATTTGAAATATGTACAATATTATTTGTCACCATTGTGGTGCCATACAGAAATGTGTACACTAATGTTCATAGTAGCATTATTCTTAGTAGCCAAAAGATAGAAACAATCCAAAGTCCATGAGGTGATGAATGGATAAATAAAATGTGATATATACATAGAATGGAATAATTTTCAACCATAAAAAGGAATTAAAGATTGACTTATGCTACAAAATGAATGATCCAAATAATATAAAAAATATATTATTGTTAGTGAAATAAGGCAGGCGCAGAAAGACAAATATTATATGATTCCACTTGTATAAGGTACCTAGTGTAGGCAAACTCACAGACACCGGAAGCAGAAATAACCAAGGTCAGGAGGCAGGAGTAAGGTGGATTATGATTTAGTGGGTACAGAGGTTACGTTGAAATGATGCAAAAGATTAAGATGTAGATTGTGTTGATGGGTACACAGCATTGTGAAAGTTAGAAATGCTAGTGAACTGTATACTTCAAAATTAGGAAAAGCATAAATATGTATATTTCATCACAATAAAATAAGTCAACAATCCAACAGAATGGACGATGAATGAAGGAGCAACATATTTGATTAGAAGGAAGCTGAAAGAGTCTTGTAACATTTCAAGAAGAAGGGGGATTTGGAGGGACTTTCAAATGGGCAGAGGGGCCGTGGGACTCTATACTGAAACATAGTGCAATGTTAGTGTTCAAGCTTTTTCAGACTGACACTTTCAAATTGATTAGGTTCCCTACAGCTAGAAAGCTAAAGGTTCTCTTCCTCATTTCTGAAATGTTCCTCCCCTTTGCCTTCCTCCACCCACCAGGGAGGTTTGTCCAACAGCACCTCAGTCCACACTCAGTAACCACCTGCATCCATACACTCCCACCCTGTGTCCACATTAACGAGGCTCTCTGAGTAATTCCTGAGCAGCATCACCAGTGTCCTGACACTTACTCTGTGTCCTCCTAGAGCCCCATGAGGACCGTTTGGAGGAACGGCCCTATGTGAGGGCAGTTGAAGTGGCTCCTTCTTCCTCCAGGGTAAGCTCCCCTTATTTATCAGAGATTAAAAGTTTGCTTCATTTCTTTCTTTTCCAATTGATTTCAGATCTGAAGATCTACAGTGTTCAAGACAGCTGATGTATACAATTTTGCTTGGTTGGATGCATGCTGATTTGAAGCTCTTTCCCAACAGATAACTCATTCAAAAGGCCATTTAAAAAATGGCAACATCAGTTAGAAACTGTAGAGTCAGACACACTTTCCTCAGCAGAAAATTTCCCTCCTTGAAATAGACTTTTGTATTTGCTCCTCAAAGTGGACCTGAGAGATCTTCCAGGCAAAGATCGAGCCTTTACCACAGCTGTCTTCTCTGGTTTCTTTTGGGGCCATTGACTCAACAACAGTTCCCCATTTGCTTTTCCGAGGACAAAAAAAGAGATGAAATACCTGTGTCCAAAGAGCACAGGATGCTGAGATCCTTACACTGTTTTCTCTTCTCTAATCACAGGTGGATTGGACAGCAAACAAAAGCGGTATGTATTCAGAGGTCACCCCTCTGCTGAGGAACAATCTAGATGATGAAGACGGTGGGACTCTCTTGCTGGCTTTGCTTGGAGAGACACCCTGTTTCAGGGTCCCTACAGGGATGAGGGCTGGGGGTGTAGAGCTAGAGACTGATTTCCCAGTAAAGAGCCATGCCCAAGATGTATGGTCCTGGAAGTAACTGCATCATTTAGATGATGTGGGTTTGTGTGTATCAGGGTTGGGGTGGGGACCATGTGTGAGCCTATGTGGTGTGATTGTGAACCTGCGTGCGTGAGCATGTGTGTGTTTCCTCAGGAGATATTTCCATCTTACACAGCACAATTCACCTCTCAACAAAGCTCATCACCACTGCACACTGATTGTACACTACCTTGTTCTTCCCTCAACACAGCTGTTGCCCAGATTTGGTTAATATTCCTTTTCCTCAGAAGGAGATGGTGCAGAGATAAATGTTCTCAGCTCTTGACCTCCTAAGTGGAAAAGCCAAACTGAGAACCCAGGGGTGGGTCCCAATATGGGTGCTCTGGATCCCTGACCTGCACTTACCACTCAGCCAAGGGATCCTCAGTCATGGAGCAAGGGAGTCCCTGCATCCGTATCCTTGGCTGGAAGTCCTAGCATCTCCAAAGGTCCAGACCTTGCCCTTCAGGTGGCGTTAGTGGCCACAGAATCCAGGGCAGCTATGGGTGGACTAATCAGGTGACTCTGGCACAGTCATTAATGTGAAATTCACCACGAGACCTGCATTCTCCTAGTCAGCTCACAGATTCTGAGAGGTGTGAGACCCCATGTATACAGTACAGGTCATATCTGTCA
This sequence comes from Mesoplodon bidens, assembly GCF_964165515.1. NCBI lineage: Eukaryota > Metazoa > Chordata > Mammalia > Artiodactyla > Ziphiidae > Mesoplodon > Mesoplodon bidens. The sequence continues at coordinate 13,408 of NW_027672697.1, read as the reverse complement.
CTGCTGGTGTCATTGCTTAAAAAGGCCAAAAGCAGATAAGAATCAGGGAGCTATTTTATTGTATTGGATAACATTACCATAAGCCTTAGAATTGGTCAATTCCTGTAGTCCACACCCAAAGACTCAAAGTGGAACCTGACTGTTAGGCTGTACACTTCTCCTGCACAGCTGGGTTAGAGACAGGTTGTGCTCAGTCCGGGCTCCCTCTTCATAATGAAGTGCCCCACTTATGGAACAGCTCCCTAGAGTATGGACAGCCCCTGACTCACTGGGCATATGTATATTGTATAGAAAACAAAGACTGGGAGTAAAATATGATACGATTGATAGTGGCTGTATCTAAATGGTAGGATTTCAGTTTTGTCAAATCTTGTGTATTTGATTTTCTTTAAGACAAGTGATTAGTGAATAAATATAGCATATTTTGTCTAGGATGGAATTCAGTCCTTTAATAGAGGTTGCTGTTAATCAAGTAAAAAATATTATACAATAGAAGACATGACAAATGCAGTAGCTGGCATTGTGGATGCTGGGGAAAGAGTGATCTGGGAAAAATCAAGAGACAGTGGCAATTTAGCAGAAGCTCAAAAGAGGCAGGATGGGTCATGGGTCTCTGTCATTGAAACAGAGCATGCATTTTAGTGTTTACCATTTTTTAGATCGACCCTTTCCTTCTGATTAGGCTCCCCTTAGCTAGAAAGCCAAAGCTCTGTTTTCATTTCCTTCCTCTTGTCCTTTGCCTTCCTTCATCCGCCAAAGAGGATGGCCCAACACCAGCTCAGCCCACACTTACTAACCTCCCACATCCATGCACTCCACCCCATGTCCTCATTGAGAAGAAAGCCCTTGAGTAATTCCTGAGCCGCATCACCAGTGTCCTGACAGTTACTCTGTGTCCCTCCAGCTGTTCCTGAGGATGTGGCAGATGACATGCACCATGATAGGACGGAAGAAAAGCCTCCCTGTATCCCCAAGGTAAGCTGGATTTTTTCTGGTCTGAGATAGAAATATTGCTTTATTTCTCTTTCAATAGGATTGAGTTATGAATATTTGAGGGTATTCCTTCCAGATACATAGAATTCCCTTGGTTGGGAGAATGTGGAGTGAGAGTCTATTACCAACTCATGGTGCCTGATTCCACAGGACATTACAATTGACAGCACCCATTACAGCCTGTAGAGTACGGAGCTCTCTCTCCTGCAGCGATTTTTCCTCTAGACAAAGAATTCTGTAATTTCCAACCTAAATGGACTTGGAAGTTCCATCCTCCCAGCAAAGTTCTTGCCTTTTAGCCTGAGTAGGTTTGCTGATAACCCTTGCTGGGTTCCCTGGACCACTGTTTCTTATGAGGTTTTCTACTGTCAGCAAATGAACAAAAGACCTGAGCATCACTGTGATCTTATCCTCATAGTGTTGTCTCTTCTATAATTGCAGGTGGCCTTCACAGAACGTGAAAACGGTATGTATTCTGGAATCAGTCACTTCAGAAGGAAGAACTTTGAAGATGAGAAAGTGGGACATTCTTGCTGGTTTTAGTGTAGAGGGCAAACTGATTCCAAATTTGTGCTGGGAATGAGAGTAGGGGTCCTGGTAATAGAAAGTGATTTACAAGTAATGGAACCAATTACTATAGTCCCAGGAAGAAGCTGTATTATGGTTAGGTGGTGTAGGTTTGTGTGCATGAGACTGGGTGTGTCTGTATGTGAAATGAGTGGGATGATTCTGTGTGTGTATGTGAACTTTTTGTGATGTGTTTCCCTTGATTTATGTTCCCCTAAACATCACTGTTACTGGTGCCAACTTTCTAGAAAATATTCCCATCACCACTGCATCATGAATGGGTATGGATATAAAAGTAAATAAACTGTACACTTTCAGTGTGTGCATTGATTTTATACCAAGTGAGCCTCATTTAACCTGGAAAACAAATCCTATCACCACCCAGGCAAATGTTTACTGGATGATGATGATGATTATTATTTTTTGGCTGTGTTGGGTCTTCATTGCAGTGCGCGGGCTTCTCATTTCGGTGGCTTCTGTTGTTCCAGAGCATGGGCTCTAGGTGCATGGGCTTCAATAGTTGTGGCACGTGGGCTCAGTAGTTGTGACTTGCGGGCTCTAGAGCACAGGCTTAGTAGTTGTGGTGCACGGACTTAGTTGCTCCATGGCTGGATTCTTAATGAACAAAGCTGGGTTTCAGCATCCCTACTACTGGGTCAATTACAACTTCATTTAATAAGAAATCTCATCTCTTAGTAGGTCTCATAGCATTCTGAATGGTTATGATACATCTCTCTGCCACTTCCCTCATTCTAACTGTTTCCTATTAGAGCCTCGGGATGAGTCCTCCCCCCTTACCTGAAGCACCTAGTGCTAGGCATGCCTCCTTCCTTTTGCAGGGAGCCCATGCTTGTACCCACATGCCACACCCAGTTCTGGAGGAGTCCATGTTAGAAGGGGCCTTCAGGAGTAGATGGAGGAAATTCACTCCACCTTTCTCCTTTGAGGCTAATAATCACTATCGGATTCTGTGCTAAGGAAACGAAATGTCCTTCTCCTGTGGAAAGTCTGTCTTCCATCACTTGTGCCGGCCCTGTTTCTGTGTGCTGGGCAAGGAACACTGCATACAGTGCAGACAGAACCAAGAAATCTACCCCAGGGTGTGAGCTTTTGTTAGGTACTGGCTCCCTTCCCAGGAGGGCGGACAGGAGGTTGTGCTTTGCAAGGTGGGACAGAGAAACCAAGCAGTGTGACAAGAGCATCTCCACTCATGTTGCTGTGCAAACTGCCAGATGAAGTAGGTTCTTGGTATTTTCTGAAGGCTTTTGCAAGCAAACAAATCTGGGAGTAAAGTCAATTAAAACATGGAAAGTTATACTTAAAATTTTTTTTTCGATAGTCCTTTGAGAAATACATACTTTAATAGAATATGATTGCCATATATGTGTTAATATTTTCCCCACCACAGTAAAAACTGAAAATGCTTCATTGTAAAATGTCACTTGTTTACCCAAGAGATTGTCTATGAGTAAAGTTGTTCTAGAAATCCTGAATCCCTAGGTCGTAGTTTGCTGATAGTTCTGAGGGGAACCCTGGTGTGCGATTCAGTGCCTGCTACTCACAGTGAGGCTCTTAAGAACTCAGAGACCCACCCTGTGGAACCACGTGTGAGGACAGGATTGGAGCCTCGGGCTGGACTTGAAGACGGAAATGCTTTAGAGAAGTGGAAGGAGATACAGGAAGGGCAACTGAGCCATGGGGAGTCAGGGGTGGTTTGTTTAGAGATCATGGAAAAGTGTACACCTGAGCACAGCCTGGGCCACACTTAGGATGCTATTGGTGCTTCTGGTTGAATGGGGAAGAGAAAGGACATCCCCCTCTTGCTGGAGTGAACTCTGGAGAGATGTCTTCTTTAAAGCCTGGGGAGAGGAGCTTCTCTCCCATTATCTCCTGATACCTGTGTACATTCGAGACCCCTCCTGCTTTCTTCTTTCCCTCTGTTGACTCCCTTTCCTTATTTTTCTTCTTTTTTCCCCTTTTTCCACTTTGTATTTATTTTACATATGTGTATTTTATTGTTGTAAAAGTACATATACAATGAAATCCAACGTCTTAACACGTTTTGAAATGTCCAGTCAGTCCTGTTGACTACATGCACCTTGTTGTACAGCATGTGTCTATAACTTTTCCATTTTGCAAATAACACATTCTAACCTTGAACAGATACTTCCCATGTCAACCTCTTGCCAGCTCTTGGAACCACCCTTCTACTCTCAGCTTCTCGGAGTTTTCTTTCAGTTTTTGACCTTCTGTAACTGGCTTAATTCACTCTTACAAATGTCGTCCTAGTTCTTTCGTGTTGCTGCAAATGGCAGGATTTCCTTCTATTTCAAAGACTGAATGACCTTTCACTGTATGTATACACCAGATTTTCTTTATTAATTCATCTTCCCATGGATACTACGTAGTTTTCCTATGTTGTGTATTGTGTGTAATGCTGCAATGGACATGAGCTTTTAGATATCTCTTAGACATGCTTGTTTTATCTCCTTTGTATATAAACCTAAATCAGTGATTGCTGGATCTTATGATAGTTCTCTTAATAATTTTTGGGGGACTTCCATTCTGTTTTCCATAATGTCTACACCATTTTACATTACTACAGGGAACAAAACAGGGTACAGAAGTTCCACTTCTTCACATCTTTGCAAGCATCCATTAAGTTTCCTTCTTTCTTCTTCTTTTTTTTTTTTTGGCAGTACACGGGCCTCTCATTGTTGTGGGCTCTCCCATTGCTGAGAACAGGCTCCAAAAGCACAGGCTCAGCGTCCATGGCTCATGGGCCCAGCTGCTCAGCGGCATGTGGGATCCTCCCAGACCGGGGCACGAACATGAGTCCCCTGCATCGGCAGGCAAACTCTCAACCACTGTGCCACCAGGGAAGCCCTAAATAACTTTTTATATTACACATCCTAACAGGTGTGAGTGGTATCTCCTTGTGGCTTGATTTCCATTTCCCTGATGCTTAGCGATGTTGAGCAAATTTTCATATGTAGATTGACCACTTGTATGTCTTTATGGAGAAATGTCTAGTGAAGCTTTTTACCCATTTTGAAACTCAGTTATTTGCCCGCTTTTTTTTTGAAATTGACTTGTAGTAGTTTCTTATATATTCTGGATATTGGTCCCTTATTCAGATACAAGGTTTACACATATTTCCTCCCATCCTATAGGTTGCCTTTTCATTCTGTTGATTGTTGAAGAGACTATCCTTTCTTCACTTGGTAATCTTAGAACCTTGGCACAGATCAGTTGGCCATATATATGTGCATTTATTTGGCATCTCTCTATTATATTTCATTGGTCTATCTCACTGTCTTGATGCCAGTAGCAGACTGTTTTGACTACTGTGTCATTGTTATGTGTTTTGAGTTCAGGAACTGTTCATCTCCATCATTGCTCTTTGCTCTCAAGATTGTTTTATCTACTTTGGGGGGGTTCCATATGTATTTTAGGATTCTGTCCGCTTCTATAATAATGACATGGAATTTTGTGGGTTGTTGCGATATATGTGTACATCACTTTATGTAGTATAGAAATGCCAACAGTATTTAATAATCCAGTCTATGAACATGGTATGTCATTCCAATTACTTGTCTCTTCTTTAATTTCTTTCTGCAATGTCCTGTAGTTTTCAGTGTACAAATTTTCACCTCCTCCGAGGCCTTGTCCACTGCCTTCCTCAGGTCTTCTAGAGTCAGGGTTGAGAAGGATGGACTCATGGAGAGAGTGAAATCCCTCCCTCCCCTCTGCACCTACTCTCTGATTATGTCTAATACAGTTGTACTGGGCCATGCCCTTCACCTCTGTCAACAAGTGGGCCCCTTCCTGGGAATTCCTCTTGGATCTGAGTGTTGACTGTATTATTTCATTGTCCACAAGGACTCTCCCAATGCCTGGCGTGGGTCCAAGAGCCCAAGATATACCTATACTCGAATGATCAGATCAGACCATCAAATTTTCTGCAGTAAAGAACAACCAGGAGTGGGGTGGCTGGTTGCCTCTTTCTCATGTTTGGATTTCTTATACTTGAGCTTTCCAGTTTGGTTGCCACTAACCAAATGTGTCTATTTATAAGTAACTTCATTCAAACAATAATTAACTCATTTTATTAAAAAATGCAAAAGACACATAATTGCTTGGTCACACTAGCCATATTTCAAGTGTGTCTGTAACATCTGGAATTTCAGGTTGGTAAGGTTGACGGTGAAAGCTATAAATGTGTCTATAGAAGTGAGGTTTTGAAAGGTGATTTTCTCAGCATCTCTCCCTCATTTGAAATTTTCAACTGTGATCAATATCTTATTGAAGGACTCTGTCTGCACAGAACACAGTGGAGTTCTGAGAACCTGGAGGGAATACCAGGGTGATGCTGTGTGAGCCAGCAAGTCGAGTAGGAGAAATGGGTGGGTCAACTTGTATAATAACTTTATGCTCCTGGTTGTGTTTGTACAGAATGCATGGTGGAGAGCATATATAGCAGTGATGCTAATGACGATTCATGTAGGGAACAACTCTCAGGTAGGATCTAAAGCAAGACAATTACTAGAGAACTTGGGTTTCACCCACTTCTTTAGAAACTAAGGAAAGTGAATATGAAATCAGGAAGAAGAAGGAAATATGTGTAGAATTCTGATTTGCTCTTTCCAAATTTTAATGATATAATAGATTTATTGTGTCCATGTCCTTTGTCTGTAGTGTGCTTATAGTCATCTTTTCTTGCTTTGCCGTTCAGAAATTTGGTTTCTCACAAGACTACTCTTTCATTGCTTTTTTACTGCCAAATATGAATGGTTCGTTTCTATTTGGTACCTGGAGGGTATTTTGCACCAGGGATTTTGGTTTCCTTTTTACATTCACGTATGATTGCCATATCCTATTGGAAACAAAACTCTCATAGTCATTTGACACTGGAGAAGAAGTTCTTATAGTGAGTGTCAGGTGGTGGATGAGACTTGAACTCTCTCCCTCTACACTTTCAGGACTTGTAGCTTCACCTTACTTTTGTCCTCACTGTTTATTCCTCATGGAAAGCGAGTACCCAGAGGTGGATGAGTCACAGAACACATGCTTCGGGATCACTGCATGTGCTCAGTCTCCTCATTTCAGCCTCAGCACCTCCCAAGGCTGATGTGCTGACATGCTTCCATTTGAGAGGGCTCCATATCCTGCTGCCCCTAAGGACCATTCATGGCCTGCAGGAATTCTAGAGGACTGTGTGAAGGGGCTGCTGGGCTCGCTTCACACACTGGCTCTCACAGCCCTGCTAACCTGGTCTCCTGGAGTTCACCAGGCCCAGGAGAGAGACTCAGGGCAGCAGGACCCAGGGTCACTGCTCTTCTTACAACCCTCTGCTCCTTCCAGACAGCCCTGTCCCTACTCCCCGCACTCCACTCCTGCCTACACTCGGACCTTTCCTCAGGCCTGTGTTGCTCTTATCCTTCCCAGTTCTTCCAAGGCTGGGGTAAACCCTGGCAGGTGCTGTGTGTTTATGAGTCTTCCTCTGCTGTAGAATTTTGTTCCAGTATTCCAGAGTAAGGGAACTGGGACAAATTACTTTTAACTCTAATTTTTCTTTCATCCTCTCTAAAGGGCTACGAGACTTACGGAGTTGTTTTGAAGTACCTAAGTTTAGCTCAGGCACAGGACACTTGAGTTGTGAAGTTGGTTGCATATCAAGACTATTGTGGAGAATGCTGCAGTGAACCTAAGTTCATCTCATTGTGATACTGATTTAATTTCCTTTGGATATATACCCAGAACTGTGATTGTTGAATCATATGATAATTCTGTTTATAATTTTATAAGGAACCCCCATACTCTTTTTCATAATAGGTGTACCATTTTACATTCCCACCAGCAGTGTACAAAGTTTCCAATTCCCCACATCTTGGCCTTAAACTGTTAATTTTTTTCTTTATAATACATAGCCTAATAGGTATGAGGTGTTGATTTGCATTGCCCTGATGATTAGTGAGGTTGAGAACCTTTTCCTATATTTGTTAGCCATTTGTATGTCTTTACGGGAAATGTCTTATTTAAGTCTTTGCACATTTCTGAACCCAGTTATTTACCCTTTTTAATTTTTTAACATATTTTGCATTTGAGTTGTAGTGTTTTTCTTATATGTTTTGGACATTATCTCCTTTTCTGATATATGTTTTTAATCTTTCTGTAATTATATTTTTATGCTATTGACTGTTGAAAAAACTATACTTTCCCTATTTGTTGTCTTAGAAGCTTGGTGAATTTCATTTGGCCATGTATCTTTGAGTTTTCTTGGGGGTTATTTATTCTGGTCTTTAGGCCTATGTATCTGTTTCTATGCCAGTACCATACAGTTTTGAGTCCTGTGGCTTTGTAATGTGTTTTGAAGTCAGGAAGTGAGTAGCCTCCATCTATGTTCTTTGTTCTGAGGATTGTTTTGTCTGTTTGGAGTCCTTAGTGGTTCCATATGTATTTTAGGATCTTTTTTTTTCTATTTCTTTGAAAATGACATTAGGATTTTGATATGTATTACAATGAATTTATACTTACCTTCGGGTCGTGTAGAAATGTCAACAATAATAAGTCTCTAGTCTATAAATATGATATGTCATTTCAATGATTTGTTCCTTGTTTAATTCTTTTAGCAGTGGTTTGTAGTTTTCAGTGTACAGGCCATTTACCTTCTAAGGGCATTTTGTCCCTTCCTTCCCTGGATTTTTCAAAGGCAGTGGTCAGAAGGATGGCCTCATGAAGTGAGTGAATGTCCCTCCCTCCCTTCTGCACCTGCTCGCTGATTATGTCTAGCACAGGTGCACTGGGCCATGCTCATTACCTCTCCCCTCACCTGGAACATCTGTCGGGAATTCCTCTAGGATCTGGGTGTTGACATTACTGTTTCACTGTCCCCAAGGTCTCATGAGTGCCTGGCAAGTGTGCATGAGTCTAGGAAACACCTACAAATGAATCATCAAATCTGGCCAGCAAACTGCCCTGCAGAAGGTGTTGGGCTGCACCTCTCACGCCTGCAAACCCTGTACTTCCTCAGCCTGAGGGCTAAGGAAAGAGCCCGAAGTCAGGGACAGAGACATTCATGGTTTAATAGATGGGAGATCTTTCACATCAGAAGCAAAGTGGTCCTGGAGAGACATCCCACTGTAGATAGCCGATGGCAGGCAGAACGCAGCAGCAGCAGTAGCAGCATGCTTCTCTCTGGGCGGAATAGGCAGGCTACCAGTTAAAGGGGGAGTTGACAGCAGATGGGCTCATCAGTTACCAGGGAAACCAGCAGAGGGACGCATCCCTCTTACCCCTTGGGCTACGTACTTCACGGGGCAGAGGTTTTCCTTTGGTAAACCATCAGCAAACAGCCATCTTGAATGGGTAGACCATACAGAGGGGAATAACCAGGGGAGCGGCGGTAACATCCTCCATATACTTTATATATATATATACACACATATATATATATATATATGGAGAGAGAGAGAGAGAGAGGGATGTGTATTACAGTGTGGTAGCCACTAGCTTGATGTGCCTGTTATAATTTATTTAATTCAATCAATGATTAAGTCAGTGTATTAAAATAAAACAAAATAAAATATCCAATTACTCACTCATATTAGTCACATTTTAAGTGTATCCATAAGTCTTGTAAATTCATTTTTGTGTTTCTACAGAATCAACTCTGGATAGCATTTTTGGCCGTGATGAGGAAGAGGATACAGGTAGGAACAACACTTAGGTAGGATCTAATGGCAGAGGGTTCCTGGAACTTTAGGGTTATATCTCCTGCTTTGGAGACTGAGGAAGGTGGATATGAAATCAGAAAGAAGAATAAAATATGTGTAGAGTTCTGACTTGTTTTTTTTTCATATTTTAATGATATAATAGAGAGAAATTGTGTCCTTAGACATGACTGTGCTCTATAATCACCTTTTCTTGATTTGCTCATCAAAAATGATCTTTTCCCCATGAGCTGCTCTTTCTTGTGCTTGTCACTGCCTAATATGGAATTTTGTTTTCTGGTTAGCACATCTAAGGTATTGTGCACAGGAGAGTTTGTTTTCTTTTGCATATTGACCTATGATGGACAGAACCTGTGGGTCAAAACTCTCATGGGCCCTTGAAACTTGAGACCAAGTTCTTCTAGAAAGGGTGAGGTGGTGGATGAGAAGTGAACTGTCTCCCTCTGCACTTTCAGGACTTGTGGTTTCACCTCAAGTTTTGTCCTCACTGTTTGTTCCTCTTGTAAAGGACAGTCCCAGGGATGGATGAGTCACAGAACACGTGATCTGGGATCACTGCATGTGCTCAGTCTCCTTGAGCTCATCTCAGCCTCTGCACTTCCCCAAGGCTGGTGTGCTGACATGCTTCCATTTGAGAGGGGTCCACGTCCAGCTGCCCCTAGAGACCCTCCATGGGCGGCAAAAATTCTAGAGGGCTGTGTGAAGGGGCTGCTGGGCTTCTTCACATACTTGTCTCACAGCCCTTCTGACCTGGTCTCCTGGGCTTGACCAGGCCCAGGACAGAGACTCAGGGCAGCAGGACCCAGGGTCACTGCTCTTCTTACAACCCACTGCTCCTTCCGGACAGACCTGCCCCTGCTCCCCACACCCCAGACCTGCCTACCCTCTGACCTTTCCTCAGGCCTGCATTGGTCTTATCCTTCCCAGTTCTTCCATGGGTAAACCCTGGCAGGTGCTGTGTGTTTATGCGGCTGCCTCTGCTGTAGAATTTTGTTTCAGTATTCCAGACTAAGGGAATTGGGACAAGTTACTTTTAACTCTAATATTGCTTTCATCCTCTCTAAGGGGCTAAGAGACTTACGGAGTTGTTTTGAAGTATCTAAGATAGCTCTGGCACGTGACCCTTACTTGTTTTGTGAAGTTGGTTGCATATCTAGGCTATTGTGGAAAATGCTGCAATGAACCTATGTTCATCTCATTTTGATACTGATTTAATTTCCTTTGGATATATTCCCAGAACTGTGATTGCTGAGTAATATGATATTTCTGTTTATAATTTTATAAGGAACCCCTATACTCTTTTTCATAATAGCTGCACCATTTTACATTCCCACCAGCAGTGTACAAAGTTTCCAATTCCCCACATCTTGGCCTTAAACTGTTATTTTTTTTTTCTTTATAATACACAGCCTCACAGGTATGAGGTGTTGATTTGCATTGCCCTGATGATTAGTGAGGTTGAGAACCTTTTCCTATATTTGTTAGCCATTTGTATGTCTTTTTCGGGAAATGTCTTATTTAAGTCTTTGCACATTTCTGAACCCAGTTATTTACCCTTTTTAATTTTTTAACTTATTTTGCATTTGAGTTGTAGTGTTTTTCTTATATATTTTGGACATTAGCTCCTTTTCTGATATATGTTTTTAATCTTTCTGTAAGTTATATTTTCATCCTATTGACTGTTGAAAAAACTATACTTTCTGGGCTTCCCTGTTGGCGCAGTGGTTGAGAGTCCGCCTGCCGATGCAGGGGACGCAGGTTCATGCCCCGGTCTGGGAAGATCCCAATTCCACGGAGCGGCTGGAACTATGTGCCATGGCGGCTGAGCCTGCACATCCAGAGCCTGTGCTCCGCAGCGGGAGAGGCCACAACAGTGAGAGGCACGCATACCACAAAAACAAACAAACAAACAAACAAAAACCTCTACTTTCCCTATTTGTTGTCTTAGAAGCTTGGTGAATTTCATTTGGCCATGTATCTATGAGTTTTCTTGGGGGTTATTTATTCTGGTCTTTAGGGCTATGTATCTGTTTCTATGTCAGTACCATACAGTTTTGATTCCTGTGGCTTTGTAATGTGTTTTGAAGTCAGGAAGTGCGAAACCTCCATCTATATTCTTTGTTCTCAGGATTGTTTTGTCTGTTTGGAGTTCTTAGTCGTTCCATATGTAGTTTAGGATCATTTTTTTCTATTTCTTTGAAAATGACATTGGGATTTTGATAGGTATTACAATGAATTTATACTTACCTTTGGGTAGTGTAGAAATGTCAACAATAATAAGTGTCCAGTCTATGAATATGCTATGTCACTTCAATTATTTGTTCCTTGTTTAATTCTTTCAGCAGTGGTTTGTAGTTTTCAGTGTACAGGCCATTTACCTTCTAAGGGCATTTTGTCCCTTCCTTCCCTGGATGTTTCAGAGGCAGTGGTCAGAAGGATGGCCTCATGAAGTGAGTGAGTGTCCCTCCCTCTCTTCTGCACCTGCTCGCCGATTATGTCTAGCACAGGTGCACTGGGCCATGCTCATTACCTCTTCCTTAGTGGAACACCTGTCGGGAATTCCTCTAGGATCTGGGTGTTGACATTACTGTTTCAGTGTCCCCAAGGTCTCATGAGTGCCTGGCAAGTGTGCATGAGCCTAGGAAACAGCTACAAATGAATCATCAAATCTGGCCAGCAAACTGCCCTGCAGAAGGTGTTGGGCTGCACCTCTCACGCCTGCAAGCCCTGTACTTGCTCAGCCTCATGGCTAAAGAAAGAGCCCGGAGACAGGGACAGAGACATTCATGGTTTAATAAATGGGACATCTTTCACGTCAGAAGCAAAGTGGTCCTGGAGAGACATCCCACTGTAGATAGCCGATGGCAGGCAGAACGCAGCAGCAGCAGTAGCAGCATGCTTCTCTCTGGGTGGAATAGGCAGGCTACCAGTTAAAGGGGGAATTGACAGCAGATGGGCTCATCGGTTACCAGGGAAACCAGCAGAGGGACGCATCCCTCTTACCCCTTGGGCTAAGTACTTCACGGGGCAGAGGTTTTTCCTTTGGTAAACCATCAGCAAACAGCCATCTTGAATGGGTAGACCATACAGAGGGGAATAACCAGGGGAGCGGTGGTAACATCCTCCATATACTTTATATATATATATATACACATATATATGGAGAGAGAGAAAGAGAGAGAGAGAGAGAGAGGGATGTGTATTATAGTGTGGTAGCCACTAGCTAGATGTGCCTGTTATAATTTATTTAATTCAATCAATGATTAAGTCAGTGTATTAAAATAAAACAAAATAAAATATCCAATTACTCAGTCACATTAGTAACATTTTAAGTGTATCCATAAGTCTTGGAAATTCATGTTCGTGTTTCTACAGATTCAACTCTGGATAGCATTTTTGGCCGTGATGAGGAAGAGGATACAGGTAGGAGCAACACTTAGGTAGGATCTAATGGCAGAGGTTTCCTGGAACTTTAGGGTTATATCTCCTGCTTTGGAGGATGAGGAAGGTGAATATGAAATCAGCAAGAAGAATGAAATATGTGTAGATTTCTGAATTGTTTTTTTTCATATTTTAATGATACAATAGAGAGAAATTATGTCCTTAGACGTGACTGTGCTTTATAATCACCTTTTCTTGATTTGCTCATCAAAAGTTATCTTTTCACATGAGCTGCTCTTTCTTGCACTTGTCACTGCCTAATATGGAAGTTTGTTTTCTGGTTAGCACATCTATGGTATTGTGCACAGGGGAGTAGGAAAGTTGAGGGCGGCAGCCTTATGTTGGAAGTCAGAGACCCACTTCTTCATTGCAGAGGTGGTACAATTGAGGCCCTGGGAGGTCGTGGAGATGAGAACACAGGGGTCTCAAGGTCACATCCCAACTCTGAATCTTCCCTTTCCTTTCCCATGGCCACCCCAACATGGCTGCTGCCCTTGGACACCACAATTCTACATGACAGATGATGACGTTTCTGACAAAGAGAGAAACATGCGGATGGTAATTTATTTCCTGTTGCAAGTCTTTTTCTCAGTTTTCTTTTTCAGATCCCTAGACTCTTCCTTGTAACCCTACCCCATCTCCTCTTTCCCTCTTTTTATCATTGTCATTCTGGA